>NC_043714.1:65885421-65966255 GCF_006229205.1 Suricata suricatta | reverse complement strand
CGTGGCATCTGCCTTCATCAATTTGGAAGCCGTCACCTGCAAGGAGGGTTTCTTGGTTTGTTCCATGGGGAGGACCCCAGGGATCAGAACCCAGATACCTGGGAGAAAGAGCCCAGAACTCAGCAGAAAGAAGTACGTTAGAACCGGCAATGCCACCTTTCAGCGACAGTGAGTGCCCCGTCAGTGGAGGGATTTAAGGGCAGACTGGACAGACAGGTGGCTATCTGGGGATGCAGTGTGTCTGCCACAGCTGGGGATGCAGTGTGTCCCAGGGTGGCTCGCCTGGACTGTGGAGCTGGGAAACTATGAATGAACCGAGTCCCACGCACTTGCTGGCTGAGTCACGCGTGCACACGGCAAAGTTTGTACAACCAGCGTGTTTCAGATCCAAGTCATCTAACCTCTGTTCTTTCTCTCTGAAAAGCTAGATGACCCATACAGATGGCATAAGCAACGTCTCCTTTCTCCACTGGGCCATCTCCCGGCCATTTACAAGGACCTTTTGTGCGCCAGGCACGGCGTGGGGGATGTAGATGGATAATGCACTTCCCCAGTTCCTGTCTTCACTTCATCAGCTACAGCAGACACCAGTGAACATTCCCGAGGGCCCGGCGGGCTCCAGAGAGTGCACCAGACCGGTTGTGGGGGCCACAGGGGCTGGCGGTAATACCGTGCCCGCTGACAAAGGGAGACCCAAGCCGGAGAGGATAAACAGCTCCCTCTGTCCCCTCGGTGAGCAGAGGGCCAGCTTTCAAATTGAGCCGCCCCTGTCCAACTGCGCAGGGCCCCCCCTTTCCCCGGCACTGCCGGTGCAACAATACGCGTCCCTCCCCTCCGCCAGGAAAGCCAGATCTGGCCCCTGCTGTCTCCACTCGTCCGCCCATGGCCTTCAAGGCCGTTCCACCCATTTCCTTTATATCTTACCACTGGCCCAATTCGATTCCGGTGGCACTGCCCGCCCGGGAGGCAGGCCAAAGACGGGCCATGCTTTGATAGCGGAGATGAAAGGCAGTGCTGCCGTGTGCATGAGATCCCAACAAATGTCAACCGCTTTCATCAGGAAAACCCCAAATTACCCACTCATACACACAGTCTTTCATCTCCTACGGGGCAAGCAGAGGCTGCTTATTAGAAAAGCTGCCTTGTCCGCAATCTCCCTCGCGGGGGGACGGGGTTGAGGGGCAAATGCCCGCGTCACCCTTGGCATCACTGCGCTGGCTCACTCTGAGGGGCGGCTGGGCTGTCGGAAACACAGGCCCTGCTCTGCCCTTTGCCACAGGTCGCTGACTAACCGGACAGAGAGGAGCTGTCCAGCCGGCCGCCACCACGGTGTAGGGCGGGCACTGCCAACAGACGGCCGTCCCCGGAGCCGGCTGCAGGAGAGCTGTGCCCGCCAGGCCGCTGCTCTGTGCCTCCCACACCCCTAGCCTGCGGCCCCAGGAAGCAGAGGTTTGGGACCACAAACAAAAATGTACAGGAGGCTTGACCGGACCCTCTATTTCTTCGTTCTTTCTTTTTCTCTCTCTTCCCCAGCAAAGCCGGCAATTGAGAACTCCACATCAGATTCCTGTGGCTAAGAGGGGCCTCTTGAGGTCATCAACACTGTTCTCCCACATGAAGACAAGCCTCTCCTGAAGTTGTCACGGAAGGCAGGCCACGGTCCTTATTAAAGGGATCTGATGGAGAGGTCGCCGGCCTTCCTTGTTGCTGCCAGAGCAGTGTGCATCCTTCTGAAGCATGGCACTCATTACATTTGACTTTCCTACTTTATTCCAATATCTGTGTCCCACTCATGACCGTGAGCTCTCAAGACTTCCCTGTATCTTCAGGACTTGGCATACTGCCTGGTCCAGACGGGCCACTTAGTAAATGTGGGTTATGTGTGGGCAGGTGAGTGGGTGGCTGGGTGGGTTTGTGGATAGGTGGTGGGGTGGCTGTGCTTAAGGATAGATGGGAGAGGTAGGAAGATGGGTGCATGGAGGTTGGACGGTGGGTGGGAAGATGGATGGATGGGGTGGGTAGATCAGTGCACAGATGGATGCAAGTTCAGGCAGAAAAGGGAAAGACAAGATGGGTGCTGTTGGGGGCTATATCAAGCAAACCCACCATAGACTGCCGGAATCATGAAACTCTGGGGCCACAAAGAACCTGAGGGACCCTCCAAACGTCACTTGCCCCTCATTTTGCAGATGCATGCTCCATCTTGGCCAAAAGGCCGAGAAGTGATTCATTCTGCAGATGTAAAAAGTGAAACTCCCAACACAGGTTGCCCTGTCCAAGGTCACAGTGAGGGTAAGCCAATCCACAATAACACCTTTGGCTTTTGGCCACCTCAACCCAAAAGAATAAATGGCAATCCAACTGGCTATCAGAACCAGAACGATGCTCAGATCCCTGACTTGTACACAGAGAGGCACGGCCTCTTACCCCCAACCCATAAAGCTTCAGCTAGTGCTCCTAAAGCGCGATGGAAGAGAGATGAAGAGCCTTCCGCCTGGAAAAGGCAGGTGGAAGGTGACAGCTCAGCAATTTCCCATCTGGATGCTTCCTTCCTACATCACACACTTCCGCAGGGGAAGGGGAAACAAAGGTGAGTGTTCGCATCCCCCTCCACTGTGGCTTCCTGCAATAATTCCCACTATGAAGGAAAAAGCAGCCAAAGTCCAAAGACCAGAATGAAATTACCCATCTCAAGCTCAGTGAGGGAGAACAGAGACAAAGCAAGATAACTGTTTCCTGACCACCTACTGTGAGTCTGGTCTGGGGCTGAGTGCATACAAAGGGCAATTAGAAGTCTAAATCCAGGACCAAGCCCAGGATTCAAGTTATTGACTGCCTCTCAGTCACGTGCCCCTGGGCTAGATTTTGGGGTCTGGGTCGATCTGCTGCCGAGTATGCAAGAAACTTGACCTTCCTTCCCATCCCAAGTCCACATGGTGTTTTCCCACATGGTGTTTTCCCATCAGACACAGATACAGTCAGTCCTCACAACAACCCCATGGAAGACACCTGAGTGTTCTCATGCTCTCCTTCTACATATTTAGGGAGATTGAGGTACTCTGGGGGTTTGAAAGACTCCTCCAACTGTATCACACAGCAGAGCAGTGACTCAACTCTCGTCTTTAGTTTTCCCCAGCTACAAATCTTTGCCTCCTTGTGAAGGAGGTGGGCGGTGTGTGTTGGAAGAAGATCCCTGTAGGGGGGTGGCCAGGGTGGACTGGGCTCAGGACTCGAGCGTGGAAGGACTTGAGTCGTCTCACGGCGGGACACGCAGCTGAGCGGCTCCTCGAAGCACCGCATCCACGGGGTCAGCGCAGTTCCCGGCGTGAGCTCAGACCCGAAGCAAAGCAAAGCCAAACCAAAGCCATTGGTGCTGCCCAGGAGGGAGAGTAAAGAAAAGTGGTCAGGTCAGACAGAGACAAAGCATGCTCTGCATCTGACTGGGCCACTAGGACCTGGACACCCTAACTGAGCCTCTGCTTCCTCAACGATACATGAAAATGACACGGCTCATCCCACCTCTGCAGAGTCTGCTGGGGCCCAGGGTCAGACACAGAGGCGGGCATAAAGCGGGTGCCTTCACATTCCCTCCTTTTACCTAGGGGGGACCTACAGCAGTAACATGTGTGTTTGCTGTAGTTAAAATACACAAAAAATAAAGTAAGCCATAGTAACATATACAATTCAGTGGCACTTAGCACATTTGCAATGACATGAAACCACAGCAGTCACACCCCACTGCCTTCATCCCCAGCCGCCACAGATCTGTACTCTGTCTTTATTCTGGACATTTCCTAAAAAATGGAATCAGGGGCGCCTGGGTGGCTCAGTCAGTTAAGCGTCCGGCTTTGGCTCAGGTCAGATCTCACGGTTCGTGGGTTCGAGCCCCGCATTGGGCTCTGTGCTGACAGCTAGCTCAGAGCCTGGAGCCTGTTTCAGATTCTGTGTCTCCCTCTCTCTCTGACCCTCTCCTGCTCCAGCTGTCTCTCTCTGTCTCTCAAAAATAAATAAAAAGCATTAAAAAAAATTTTTTTTAATGGACTCATACAGGGGTGCCTGGGTGGAGACCCAGCACCCAATCTGGGCTGCAGGGACACAGCAGGATGAGTGAGGAGTCAGTGGCCAGCGGGCCTCCTGTTGCCCAGCAGAGAGAGGGGAGGAGATGCGCCCTGCACGCAAGAGGGCTCGGCTGGGCAGAGGGTCTTTGTCCACCAGCAAACGTGGGCTGGCCCCTGGCTCTCAGACACAACGTGGGCGCAAACCTGGTCCTCCCAGCGGACAGGCTCCCAGACTCCTGGGAGAGACGGACCCACGCGCGGGAGCACACTGGAGCCAGAGTGCCCAGCAGTAGAGGGGCAGGGCGAGCAGCCTGGGCAGGGACAGCAGAGGAGGCTGGGTCTGAAGCCGTGGGCGGTGGGGAGAGGCAGACAGCATCTCCTCAGAATGTGCTGTCCCCTCTCCCAACTGGAGATGGTGGCCTGCTTCTCCTCCTTTTGACAGCGGCCCCCCTGCCACGGCAGGCCAGACACCTCTCCCACCTACGGAAGCACACCAGGAAACTGGCAGTCCGAGAGAGCCAATCTCAAGGTCCAGATGACAGGAGTGTTTACCCAGAGGTCTCACCAGGGGTTGAGAACTGGGTGTGGGGCCCTGTGGAACAGGGGGACACGAAAGCCTGCATGAGTCCCAAGGACCGAGTCATAAGCACTGACCGTCTGGAAAGTACGGGGCCCAGGATGCCCGGAGACAACCAGGCAGGAAGACCAAATCTGGGCTGTGTTCCACTGGGTGGCCTCCACATATTACCCAGAAAAAGGAGAAAAAAAAAGGCAAATTCCAGAAAGATGAGGCAGGCACAACATTCCAATAGCAAAGGCGGGCGTGAATGATGCAGGGCCGCAGTATGTGTGACAGAATTTCCTCCTTAGTCACTGGAAGGCGCAGAACCCGACGCCGGGCGAGGGAGGCCACTCATGCCAGGAGAATCGGGCCCTTGTTCTCTGCTGGGGAGAAAGTTAACCAAGAAGATGCTGGGGGTGGAAGGCTTGCACTCCTGTCCTGCTCTTCCTTTTCCTCGCCCCCCCAGCCCTTCCCCACCCCACCCAGGCCCCACTGCCTCCCCCTGCCTCACAACCTCCACAAATCTCTGGCCTGGAAGACCCAACACCCACAATCCCTTGAGGGATTACTTAGAAAACAGGGTCCCTTAAAATGGTGATGGCTTCATGGAAAAATGCTCACAATTTCACAGTGCTCTTTCTGCAGCCCAGGCTTACTGACCAAATCTGGCCATTAGGGTCTCCGTGGAACAATCCAGAAGTCAAGTCCAACCACAGTGCAGTCAGGATGGTCGGTAGTTAAGGTTTTCTTTTCCCACCAGCCCTGCCTGTCCCACCCCTGCTCCCCGATGGCCACCGGGCCCATGTCCACCCTGCGACCTGATGGAGCCGGGGTGTAACCTCCGGTCCCCACCCCCCTGAGTGGGTTATGGCCTCAGGAGTCAGCTCAGGAGAATGGGGCTGTAGACAGCAGGCTAGTGTTACTTCCATCAGGCACAAAGATCCAGCCTCCCACGGGGCACCCTCCGTCCATCTGGGACCAGAGGCTTGGCATCGCACATGTGGGCTGTGACATCTCTGGGGTAAGGAGCAGGCAGCTTGGGGAACAGGTCAGGAGTCCCAGGGAAGCTCGGACTCCCAGCTTCAGACTCACAGCTGGGTGCCTGGCCCCGTCTGAGCCTCTGTTTTCACACCTGTGAGGGGAGAGTCACACAGCAGTTAGGTCTTGGGGTTGCTAGAGGGTTTAGTCAAATCTTGGCAAAAAGAAGGCTTCAAGAGAGGGTAACAAATACACAAGCATTGTGGCATCGATGCTGCACTTCAACACCCTCTACAACACTATGCCCAAGACCTTACTATCTGACAGAGTGAACTCAAACATGATACCACGGAAGCACCCAGAGAGCGCTGGCCCCTCAGGCAGCAAACAGCATCCCCTCAGTCCTTTGCATACCCCTCATCCCAATGCCTGGGAGCACAGGACATCAGAGGTGTCCCTGAGCCATTCCACATCCATTCGTCACACCAAACGGGAACAGTCTGCTCAGCCCAAGCCTGAATTTCCCCTTTCACCATTATCTTTGCTGCTGTCTAAACATTTTACATCCTCGGGAAGATGCCAAATGCCCGTGCTGCCAGAATCCCAAATGCAGCGTCAACTAGCAATCTCCCAGCCGTGCGGAGGCATTTGTTTCGGGGGATAACGAAAGAGCTAATGATACCACAGTACCAGCTTCCCTCACCCTGAGGGTTGCAGTCAGGCACTCTTTTCCAGACTTGCTGTGGCTCCCACGGCTCTTGCAAGAATGCAGTAACACAAGTGCTCATTAGGTCCATCCACAGAGGCAGGTGGGAAAGCTCCTGAGGCAGGGAGAAGGGCCCCTCACCTCCCAAGAGTTGCCGCAAACTGACTGTGTGACCATCAGCAGTTTCCTGACCCTCTCTGAACCACTGTGGGGTCACCTGCAAATAAAGTGGTGGCCAGAACACGGACCAGGATTCATCTAACACTTGGGATGTGCTGGGTGCCGTGCTAAATGCTTCCTATAGTATCTCATCTAAACCTCAAATTGTTCTCGGGTAGCCACTGTCTTAAGTTGGCTGAGGTGGCTACACTGAAACACCACGGTGGCTTCGACAGCAGACTTTTTTCTCACAGTCCTGGGGGCTGGAGAGCCACCAGATTCTGTCTGTGGCGACAGTCTGCCTCTTGGCTCGTGGGCAGCTGCCTTCTCACTGCTCACCGGGCCTTCCTTTGGTGTGGAAGCACAAAAAGAGAGACAGAGATCTCTCTGTCTTCCTCTTTACAAGGGCATTAGTCCCACTGTGTGTGGAGGGGGCACCCTCATGACCTATCTGAGCCTTATCACCTCCCACAGCAACCCCCGCAAACGACTGAGGGCTGCAACATAAAAATGTGGGGAAGACACAAACATTTGACCTCAACAGAACTACGACGACGCCATTTTACAGATGGGGGAAGCTGAGGTAGGAGAAGTTAAGTAACTTGCCTAAGGCCACACACTGGTTCTAGCAAATGGCAGAACCAAAATTAGCACCACCCTCTCCACCTGGAGCCACCAGACTCTGTTGGACATAAAGTGACACAAAAAAACTTAGACTTGTGGTATCAGGTAAACCCAGGGTAGACGCTTCACCTGCCCTTGAGCCCCTCACCTGAAACACCGGGAGGACAGCACAGCCTCGCGGTGCACCTCCGAGGTTAAGCAAGCTGATGCCATGGAAAATCCCAAAAGGAAGCAAATACATACTCCAGGAACCCCCGGAGCCTGCATTTCTGAGCTCCCTGCCCAGCACTTAGTAGGTGCTCGACAAAGACAAGTCAAATGGACAGACAAGCAATGACTGTGAAAACCTTACAGGGTTTTAAGAACTGCCGGCCCTCCAGGAACTTCAGTAATGCACATCCTGGAGGGATTCTCTTCTTCAGGCGAGGCGTCCTCAGACATCAGCCCCGGGCACCCTGAAGCCAGTCCCTCCCCAGCAGAGAGAGCCACGCTCACTGAGCACACCAACAAGGTCAAGGTCTGCAGGTAGGAGGGATGGGCACCCAACTGCAGAGCCGGAGAGGGAGGGTGTGGGAGCCTCTCAGTGCCACATCCTGGAATGGGGTGAAGTGCTTCGGCCCCAGGAGGCAGGGCTTCCAGCGCTGACGCCAGGA
Source organism: Suricata suricatta (assembly GCF_006229205.1). Taxonomy (NCBI): domain Eukaryota; kingdom Metazoa; phylum Chordata; class Mammalia; order Carnivora; family Herpestidae; genus Suricata; species Suricata suricatta. The sequence continues at coordinate 65,958,515 of NC_043714.1, read as the reverse complement.
ATGTTCCAGAACAATCAGGATGAGATGGTCACCCTACTCATGGCAGGGGTTACTCCTCAGGGAGTGTTACAGAGCCTTTTCTCAAGCACATATGCATTTCTATAGATCTAGATTTTTTTCTCCAAACACCTTGTGTTAATTTTACCATCAGGGAAGTTTTAAGAAGAAAAAGGGCTGGGGGCACCCGGGGGGCTCACTCAGCTAAGCATCCAGCTCTTGGGTTCAGCTCAGGTCATGATCTCATGGTTTGTGGGTTCAAGCCCCACCTTGGGCTCCGTGCTGACAGTGAGGAGCCTGCTTGGGATTCTCTCTCTCTCTCTCTCTCTCTCTCTGACCCTCCTGTGTGCTCGCTCCTTCTCTCTCAAAACAAATAAACTTTAAAAAGAAGAAGAAGATGACAGCACCTGAGTGGCTCAGTCAGTTGAGCATCCAGCTTGGGCTCAGGTCATAATCAGGCAGGTTCTTGAGTTCAAGCCCCATGTCGGGTTCCCCACTGTCGCTGTGGGCCCAGAGCCTCCTTCAGATCCTGTCTTCCTTTCTCTTTGCCCCTCCCACACTCAAACTCTCTCAAAAATAAGCAAACATTTAAAAAAAGAAGAAAAAAGGCTATTTCCCAGTACACACATTATTTTCCCATTACCAAACTCAAATTTTCCATTCGTAATCAAAAAAGGAAAAAGAAAAAAAAAACTCTCGAACTTTGTGTTTAATCCTCTCTCAATTCTCTGGTTTCTCTCAGCTCTGCCAGAGCCCGGACCTTCCTTCCGGCACTTTCTTCCCAGACCGTCCACAAGCTGCCCCATCGTGGCCCGGCCTCCTCCTCCCCATTACAGCTCTGAAGCTGCGGGCTCTGCTCCTCTCCTGGCTGAGACAGGCTCCCACGGCCGTCACCACGGTGGGGACCCCGACCCCTCCTCAGCTGTCCACACCTGCACAGACCCGGCCTCGCCCGGCCTCCCAGAAGCCAGTCAGCAGGGGTTCCCAGCCTGGTGACATCCACCTAGGTTCGGACACCCCTGTCAGTCCTCACGTGGGGAGCTTTCAGCGCCCATTTCTCCACTGCCCCCATCTCTCATTCTTCTCTCTGCTGACCAGGCTTTGGCAGATGGCAGCCGTGACCTTGGTCCTGTCCTCCGTGCCGGCCTCGTCTCCTTCCAGAACTCACCCCATTCAACATGCAAAGAGCTGGGGCCCCACCGACCTCACCTAGGGAGGCAGCGGTGAGCGTCACTCAAGGTCATGGGCTCGCGGGGAGACGCCAGCTAACAGACGGTTCCAAGCGGACAGAGGCTCAGCTCCCTCTGACTAGACGGGCGGTGTGCATCCCCACACATCGAGCCCCTGGGGACACCCACACGTGCACCTGGAGACGTGGGTACAGAGGCCTCCCCAGCAAACACCTACAAACGTCCCCAAGTCTCCCACGAGGAGCAACGGGAGCAAACAGCAGCAGCATCTAAACGTAACAGGGAGTAAATAGAGCAAATTGCAGTCACCATATACCTACCTGATGCCACCTCCGTAAAAATTTTTAAACACATGAAATGGGTGCTATAAAAGGTCCCCAAATAGACCTTTGTAAGAAAAGGGTAAGATAGGACCTTCTACAAGGATGTCTGGGGGGCTCAGTCAGTTAAGCGTCCAACTCTTGATCTTGGCTCAGATCACAATCTCGTGACTCATGGGATCAAGCCCCTCTTCGGGCTCTGCACTGACAGCTCAGAGCCTGCTTGGGATTCTCTCTCTTCCCTCTCTCTCTCTCTCTCTGTGTCTCTGTCCCTCCCCTGCTCAATCTCTCCCTCAAAACAAATAAATAAACATTTTAAAAATGAAAAAGAAAAAAAGAACATGAACTAGTACAGCCCAAGTTCAGGAGAGTGGTACCTCCCTGAAGGGGAGGAGAGCACCCACAGGCTCGCACACCTGCCACATCTTTCAACACCTGTTAATCCTGGGGCCGGAATGGAGGAGTTTGTTAAATGACCCTCCGTGGCTTCCTGCTTTGTGGCTCAGTTCTGGATGGCCCCCATCACGCCAAGAAACCACCCCAAAACTCAGCAGAGTCTAGAGTCTGGTAAATGGGTGCGAAGGGCGCAGGCAGCAAAGAGCTGGTGGTCCCTGCGCTGTGCCCACCTTCCCTGGCTTCCCAGGGAGGCAGGCTGCCTGTGTCTTGCATACACCTCAGTGATCCAGTGCTGCCTGGCCTTCACCTTGAGGAATGTGCTGGACCCACCACTCTGCCACCTCCAGGCTCCACTGCCAAGAGATACGGGCTCAGCTGTCACACGATCCAGCCATGCTGTCCGCCTCTCAGACACTCCCAGAGGGGACTGGTGAGGCCCTTTCAACACGCACGTGAGGGACCCGAGGCATGGAGCACCACCGTGCTGAAAGTCAAGGAGCTGGAGCCTCAGAGAAGCCCCGGGCACTGCCTGAGCAGACTCACTGACTAGAAACAGGACAGTCACAAAACCAACCTACGTCACAAAGCTGACTCAAGGTCAGTGCTTAGGATGTGTCAGGTTCAGAGGTGGGGACTAATAACTGGCCACACTTTGCATCTCAGGTCATGATATTTTCATAATAACCAACTCCATGTAAAAGGAGCCTGAGACACAGAAAGGTCAAGTGTTCCCCCTTGCCCACAAGGTCACAAAGCCAGGAAGCCCCAGGACATACCTTGTCCCTGATTTTCTAACGTTCCCCGACAACCTCCCCAGAGCCTTTCTCCATCGGCAAAACTCCTTTTATGAAGAAATCGTTGTCACATTCTCTGAAAATCCAGCGAAGAGTTTCCAGGGCCCCTGGGTGAGCGGAAAGCTGGGAGCTTGTCCTGGCTCATGTTTATTTGTTTATGTCATTGCCTCCTGCTAAATAAACCCAGTCCCTACTTCTGTGTGACTCAGAGAGCTCACCAGAGCAGCTGTTCTCGTTGGAGCCAGATAAGCCTCCTTGGGGGAGGGAAGGGTCAGGGCGGTTCCTGGTAATCAGGTAGAGCTGAGCCCCTCTCCCCAGAACCCGCACCCTGTGTGGAGTCACGGACCCGGGCAGAGAGATAGATGGGAGGGAAAGACCCCCACCCCCAGCCACTGTCGTGGGGAGCCAGCTATCAGCAAGGCCAGCAATCTGACAAGACAAGGCAAGGGGACAAAGCCTCCCGGCCGCTCCCCGCCCCCCCCCCCCACTACCACAGGAAATAATCCACTTCCCAGAGAGCACCCAGAGCGGAATGGAGCCCCGGGCTCCCGGCCAAGGCCGTGCGGCTCCCAGCAGGTCCACTGCAGCCACCCTGGGGCCCGGGGCTGCGGACACAGGCCGTGCTCGGCACGTCTGCCCAGAATGAGCCCCAGTCACTGGGGCCCATGGACCAGAGCGAACCAGAGCGATTTCGCGGTGTGGCTCTGGGCCCCAAAGCCGCTTCCCCGAAGTTTCCATTAGCCGGAAACAGAGAATGCATCTGGAAACCGTTATCAGTCAACAAAAGCCTGTCGTCTTGATCCTACCCCGCTCATCCTAACTGAATACACCTCTTAGGTCCTAAAGTCAGAATAATGGAAAAGAGTTTCCTTTTTTTTAAAGGCACCTGGGTCTTCTTTCAAATTCCTCACACAGCCCCGTAGCTCCCCCCACATTTTTGGAAGGCAGAAAATTATCCTCCAGCTTTTTCAAATATATGCTCCCTTTCTCCCATGATGGCCTGCCTTGCCCACCCCAGGTTCTCCCAGTGCCCTTCCCTTCCTGGGTTAACCAGACACTGTGGGGAAGAGACTCAAAGTCACCCACTCTGGCCCAGACGTTCCTGGCCAAGGCCATGGTCCTGCTCCACTGCGTGAGCACTGCTTTATGCAGCTGCTATAATCCTTTGACGGCCTCCAAACCCACTCAGGGATAACAGGGGGCAGGAGAAAGGGTGGGAGGTGAAGCAGAGACCCTTCGGGAATATGCTCCCTTCATTAACTTTGGAATTCCTCAGGCCAGTGTTTTCTCAAGGCTCTTGCCCTGCACATTCACCTGGGATAAGGGAGAGGGGAGGCCCTCAGGCTCCCACGGGGAGGCACTAACATTTAGAGAATAAATACTAGCTGACCACACGAGGTAAGAACTAGAGATCCAGCAGTGTCAAGGTCGCAACTTTGCAGATTAGGAAAATGAGGCGCAGAGAGGTTTAGGAACCAGAGCAAGGTCACACAGCTAAGAAACAGCAAAGCTTCAAAACCTGGTTGTGTTTTGCTCCAAAGATCACATCCTTCCAATAACTGCAGCTATCCCTCAAAGGGGGCAAGGATTTCACGGGACACTCCTACCCGCCTGGTGAGGCAGGATGTTGAGGCCTGCCACTCAAATCAGCATTAAGGCCTGTGTGACATTCAGGGATTGGGCAGTGCATGCAACACTGAAAGCACTCGAAGCTGACTCCCTACATGGTCGCTGAGACAACCCCTTGCTAATGCAGCACCCCTCACCAAAATGCTGTGCCTTTTGGCTCCATTATGTACTCAGACATGGTAAGACCTCAATAAACGTTGGCTAGATACATGCTCAAGAACTAGCGCTGTCCATTTGCTATTTAACAAGCCTTATACAAAGACCACGACTTGGGGTGCCTGGCTGGCTCAGCCGGTGAAGCGTGTAACTCTTGATCCCAGGGCTGTAAGTTCGAGCCCCACACAGGGGGTAGATATTACTTAACAATAAAAATCTTACAAAAAAAAAGACCACACCTTGTAACAAATTGTTTTCAGTGTTTATGATCCAGAAGCTTCTCTCTTTCAATGACAAGCAGGTTTCCCTCATTTAAAAATTTTTTAAATTTTTTTAAAATATTTATTTATTTTTGACAGAGCAGGAGCGGGTAGAGGCAGAGAGACAGAGAGAGAGAGAATCTGAAGCAGGCTCCAGGCTCTGTGCTGACACAGGGCTCAAACTTACGAACCATGAGATCATGACCTGAGCCGAAGTCAGATGCTTAACTGACAGAGTCACCTGGGTGCTCCTTTAATATTTATTTTTGAAGGAGAGAGAGACAGAGTGTGAGCAGGGGAGGGGCAGAGAGAGTGGGAGACAGAATCTGAAGCAGGCTCCAGGCTCTGAGCTGTCAGCACAGAGCCTGATGTGGTAAGGAAACCCACAAACTGCAAGATCATGACCCGAGACTAAAGTCAGATGCTTAACTGAGCCACCCAGGTGCCCCAAGGTGCCTTCATTCAGACCAAGGGGCAAAGTACAGCTTATGGACTAACCACCGATTCTGATAAATAAAGTTTTATTGGAACACATCCATGCCCATTCATTTACATACTGGCTATGCTTGCCTTCTGGACACAGAGGCAGAACTGACTAGTGGTGATAGGACTCTGTGTCCTGTAAAGCCAAAAATACTGACTACCTAGCCCTTGATAGAAAAGTCTGCCAATCCTTGATGTAGACAAAGTGTGTCCTGCTAACTAGGAAGTCAGAGAGGAATTTAATGTTACATTTTAGCAACTCATCCTCAATGTTCTTTATTTCTAGATGCCAACAGGTTTTGATCTTCTAACTCCATTTTAACATTTTATTTAAAAATAACTAATTCCCTGAGTGCTTATTATACGTCAGGCACTGAAGCCTTCCAATATGTTCTCTCATGTAATTCTCACAGGAACCCGTGGGGTGGGTAATATTATCCCATCTACTGAGGGGAAATGAATGAAAAAATGAGTGAATGAGTCATCAACTGATTTCACAGGGGGAACATTTACTATTTCATAATTCAACCTCAGACAGCAATACAGGAGTTGATTGGAAAACTTTGGGTGCTCAATAAATACAGGGCTGCAGTGCCGAGATCAATGGCCACAGTCAACTGGAGCAGAATTACGGGATTTTATAAAGTGCTCTTGTTCTGAGATTCTTTTTGTTTTCCATCTAGCTTCCGACTGAGCAGTGCAGTCCCTTCACCATGAAGCTTCCAGATTTTGGAAGGATCCTGGGGAAGTCACCGGCACAGCTGACCTGAAACAGGACTCGTTGGGTCACAGGCAGAGAGATTCCACCTCCAGTGATGTGGCCAGACCAATGCAGACAGAGCCACAGGAACAGAAGTGAGGCCTGCGCTCCCAGTTCTGCCCTCTTCAAGAAGGCTATGTTCGCTGGTGTTACCTTAATATTTGTGCAAAAATGGCCTTTTAAACTCAAATATCTATGTCCTAAGCAGTAAAAACTGCAAAACAGGCTTCATGGGTCAAGTGTGATCTTTTTCTAATTCAAGATAATGTAAGTATAGAACTATTTCCTTAAGTCCGCCGGCCCCTCAGGGAGCTGAGGTCCTTCGCACCGCACCACACACTCTCAGAGCCGGTGACCCAGCAGGATGGGGGAAGCTGACGCCAGGCAGATTGGAGCACTCGCACCAGCTTCTCTGCTTCTCTCCAGAGACAAGTTCCAGAGCTTTCTGGATTTCTCTGAAGCTCAGTCCCTTCATATATCAAAAGGGGCACCACATCCACCTCACCAGATTGGAAGGTCAACCAAGTATATATTCCAGGTGTTAAAAAACACCGGCCTTTAAGCAATCTCATGGCCGTTCGTTGAGAAGCCTGGTGTCCAGGCTCAGCCTGGAGAAGGAGTTAGAGCCTGTCCCTCAGCTGAGCCTGTGTACACCCCAGGGGACCCAGGCACCCCACTGGGGGACAAGTCCAGGGCAATAAGCCATCTCCAGGAATGCTGGCGTGGGGCATCTGTGTGAGCCGGAGGCCAGCAACGCATCCCCAAGTCACCATAGAGGCCCACAAAAAATAAATAAATAAGGAGAGGGTCAGGCTTGCCCTAGAAGTGGACTGAGGTACCAGGGTTCAAAGAGAAATGGGCTCTTCCAAGAAGCCAAAGATGGACCTGTGAGATAAGGAGGTGAGGCCAAGCTCATGTGCTAGAAGCAGAAATGCAAACTGCCCCCCCGGGGGGTGGCCAAGGGGGACCGGAGGAGCCACATGGGGCACAGGAAACAGCAAGAGCAGCACTAGGACCAGGACAAGCATCAGGATCAGCACCAGACACAGGACCAGCACCAGCACCAGCACAGGAGCCTGCACGAGCACCAAGAGCAAACCAGTAGCACTGTTCACCATCTAACAGACAAGTCCAGGGGCCACTGGGCCAGGCACGCCCAGAAACAACTTGCTTTATACCTGTCCTCCCACCGTGTTATAGTGTTACACTTTCACTCTCAAGGGTCCAGGCTTAGAAGAGAAACTGGGCAGTTTCACCACCAGGAAGGGGTATGAAGGCAGAGAAGAGGGAGGTAATCTGCCTGAGATCACACAGTGACCAGGAGACAAGAAGAAAACAGAAACATGTCTCTCCGCTCTGGGCAGGGAGGCCCACTGGCTCTGGCTTCCTGCCCTGTGCCCTGGGGAAACCTGCTTTGCCCTTCTGTGCTCCAGATGCTTGAGTGTAAAACATCATAGTAACAGTGCTTACCCCACGGGCCCGTCAGGGGTTGGAATGGAATAGTATCTCCCACGTGCCCTGAACACAGCGTGGCTTAATGCATGGTGATAATTTCTGTGTCAGCGTCCACAGGGTACAACCCTGCAGATGTGGGGCCGGGACTCAGCAGCCAGAAAGGAGGAGCCACGCTGAGTCCTCTTTCCCAGTGTGGCCGTGCTGTCTCCTGGGGCAGAGCCCCTCCCGGTCCTCCCAGGAGGACCAGGCGACCAGCCAGACCATCACAATGGGTTTGTTCTTGGGAGCAACCGATCAACGGCGAAGCGGGGCTGTGGGTCATGTGGTAAGTGCGGCACAGGTGCCACAGCGGGAGGGCAGGGGAAACGGCAAGAAGAGGTGAAGAGGCCCAGAGCCAGTGCTGTGTCTCAGTCTTCCAGCGCACTCTTCCAGCTGAGGCCCTCACCCCCCAGGGCAGCTGTGCAAGCCCAGCCCCACCTCCTTGCCCTCATGGTTCTCTGACCCACCAGCCCCTGTGAGACTCCTCTCCCTGCCCTGCTTGGCCGTGGTACTCCCTGCACGACACCCATCACATGGGGCTGCAGGTGCCCACTCCCACTCACCCAAGGGCACAGGCTCCCGGGACCCAGCGCGGCACCTGCTCCTCCACATGGGAGGGGGGTCTGAGTGAGGGTCAGTCTCTCCCAGAGGACAAAGAGGGCACCCAGTTCTGAGGAGCCCAAGAGCATTCTGCAGTGGACAGTGACACACACACACACACACACACACACACACACACACACACCCTTCTAAAGACCCCGAAGGAAAAGTCTCTTCCCTTCTGCTGAACTGGCATGATCCAGTGTAAAACACCGGGCAGCTCCTGGCTTCCTGCTCAGTGTTCTCTTGGATAAAGAACCTCGGATGAGTTACGTGGTCCCCACGAAACCTCACCATTCTCAGCTGTACAATGGGCACACCACCGCCCATTCACTGGGACTGTTGGTTGATCAAGTTAGAGGCTCAAAAAGAGAACGCTTCCCTTCTTCCGTCTGTCCTCTCCAGGAAAACTGAGATAAAACCACTGAGAGTCACTCTCTGATCTGAGAAAGCAAGATGCCAGAAAGCAGATGCCTACTGTGTAGGGCAAACCTTTTCCTGACCTCAGAGAGACTGCTTTCTGGGGAGGGAGAAAGGTCTGTAGGAGTGAATACGAGATTATCACACATCTAGGAGGGCTGGTGGATGACCAGAGGGCCGTGACTTCCGTGAGGAGGTCAGGGAAAGCCTGGAGGGAAGTGCCATCGGGCAGGAGCGGAAATGGGAACTCCCTCAGCACCAAGCCCGGGCCCAACCTCAGTGCAGTCTTGGGAACCAAGTGCCAGGTGGCCCCAGGTGGCATGCACTTGGGTACTGGCTGTTTGAGCCGCTGTTCTCCTATGGGCAGCCCAATGCTAAGGCCACGTCCCTCAGCATCACCAATGTCACGGAAAGCCAGGTCGTCAACTACAGAACTGCCGCAGGCCTTGGCTGCCGTGTCCGGCCTGGTGCTCCCTCCCTCCCCCAGGGCACAAGGCTCCCCACCCCAGCCTGCTACTGCCTCGCCGCTGGGCCTTCCCATGGGCCCGGCGACCGTGACCTTCAGTCAACTGTCCGTGCCAACCTGCCGTACCCAGTGTGAGTTTCAGCACGGCCCAGCCAGCTCTGGGTCAAGGCCCAAACAATTACCGGCCTCCGCAGGAGCCCTCCCCCCGAAGCAGTGACCCTACCATGTGCTGAGCCTTTGCAGTGTGCCGGGCACCATGCCAGGTGTCATCGCGAGCCTCTGCTTGGTGATCCTCAACACGACCCGGACGAAAGATGACAGCACACGTCACCTCCACTGAGCGGAGAAGGGAAGGGCGTGCAGCAGCCCCTGGCCCGAGTCACACCGCAGGGGCGGCTCAGAGATGCAAAGCCAGGCCGCATGCTGGTCCCGCAAACACCCAGCAGTGTGTTTCTGGCTTTAAGCACAGAGCCAGGCCTCCTGTTCCCATTCACTCTCAGCGTCTGCATCCCTGAACGCCCTCTCCGCAGCCAGGGACACTCTGTGCGGGGCACGGTGCTAGGTCCTCAAACCACACCTCACGAGGATGAGGTCTTGGCCTTCCAGGCCCTCGTGGCCCGGGGGGTGGAGACAGGCACACGAGCCAGGAAATCCGTCAAGGCGGACACAGGCATGACGACATCCGTCCGGGGAGCAGCTGCAGCTCCTGGGGGGCGCTCCGTGCAATCTCCTGTCTCCCCCACACGCCCAGCACCCAGCCAGGTGCACGGAGGGAGCCAGCAAATGGCAGCTCCCGGTGAGAACCGGCTCCATCACTGGGACTTCTCTCCCGCCCGCCGGGCCAGTGTCACCTCACACCCAGGTGAACAACTGACAGGACACGCAGAGGATGTGTGCGCAAGGAGGAGGCAGGCCCTACGTGTCACAGGGCTGGCAGAGACCCAACCAGACACTTGTGTGGAGATAAGGACAGAGATCTCAGCCCTCACAGGAAGCCGTGGTCCTCTGTCCCCCACGGGCATCCAGGCTGCAGGGATCCACGGGGCTCTCGGCCACCGCCTTCCTTAAAACCGCCGTTAGCACCCAGACAGGTGCCGGGCGTACGGAATTCCAGAACAGGTTTCCACCACCATTATTCCCCAGGCAGCTGGATGTCACTGTAAATCCGTAAGGCTCAGAAAATCCTCGAGTGAAGCCCCATGCGACCGACAGGCACAGCCATCACGACAGGCATCTTTGTAATTCCTTTCTGGTCCAACGATCAGGCCTGCGGATGAGAAGAGGAAAAATCAATCTTGTTAGGATCATGGACCCAGAGCAGTAGTCAGATATGCTTCCTTGTATTTGACCCCAGTATACTTAGAGGGGAGCTCACCAAGAATCATGCCCTGTGGCTCTGATACCCAAACAGAGGGGAAGCAGGAAACCCGGGGCCTTCAGGGGAGTGTCACCTCACGCAGGCACCAAAGACCTCACCAGATCCAGACCTTTCTAGCTCTTGGGGCTCCCCAGAACTACCCTGACAGGAGAGAGGGTGCATCCGTTATAAAGATGAGGATAAAACATCCGAGAAGGGGTCGGTGGCTAGTTTCAAGAGTGGACAGTGGGGCCAGACAGGCACAAGGTCCTGAGCTCCCCTGCAGGGCTGAGAGGTCCTGGCGGTGAGCTGAGGGGGAGTGGGGTCAGCTGGTAGGAAGTAGTTATTTGTTTGGTTTCTTTTTCAGGACAACCACAAAGCTCTGGCATCGCTCCAGGCCTTGCCTGCACTGCGAGCTTCTTTGGGTCAGGGCCTGGGGCCTGCCACTGTGTTATTCATGTATGCAGCCACTAGTGACCGCCTGCTGGGTGCCCAGGCCTGTTCTAGCTTCCGTGGGGACACTCCTGCCTCCCCAGTGCAGCGGCCCGAAATTATTTTTTTTCTTTTATAGTTTATTGTCAAGTTGGCTTCCATGTAACACCCAGGGCTCATCCCCACAAGTGCCCTCCTCCATGCCCATCTCCCCCTCCCCTCTCCCTCACCCCCATCAACCCTCAGTTTGTTCTCAGTATTTAAGTCTCATGGTTTGCCTCCCTCCCTCTCCTTAACTATTTTTCCCCTCCCCTCCCCCACGGTCCTCTGTTAAGTTTCTCCTGTTCCACATGAGTGAAAACATATGGTATCTGTCCTTCTTCACCTGACTTATTTCACTTAGCATAACACCATTGAGTTCCATCCACTTAGCATGAAATGGCCAGATTTCATTCTTTCTCATTGCCATGTAGTATTCCATTGTATAGATAAACCACATCTTCTTGATCCACTCATCAGTTGATGCACATTTAGGCTCTTTTGATGATTTGGCTAAAATTACTCTAAAGGTAATTGAAGAACGCACGGCTCCCGGATGCACAGGGCTGCAGGCTGGACGGACGGTGGCCACTCAGCAACCGCCCTGCATAGGAGTGCCTAGCCCGCGCCAGGCTAGAGGTTCTGGCCCCCCACCTGATATGACCCCCAGCCGCTCTGGGACCCCCACCCCTTCCGGATAAGGAAACGGGAGGCACACCCAAGTACCTGTCTCCCAACCAGACGAGTGGAGCCTGAATCGAAGGCCAGCCTTCTCCCCACTGGGGGCCCTGACCTGCCGCCCTGTGTCACCGTGAGGATGCCTACCTGGGGTGACTGGACCTCAAACTTATGACCAGGCAGGTCATGTGCACAGAGTCCTCGTTTAGTCCTGACACCAACTTTATCTGTTAGAGGCTCTTCTTGTCCAGTTTGAGGGATGAGAAACGTTGAGGCCCAGATAGGTCAAACAACCTGCCCAAGGTCACACAGCTAGAAAACCGTACAACAGAGCTTTGAAAGTAGGCAGTTTGGCTCCAAAGCCCATGAGCTTGACCACCAAAGCCGTGGTCCCTAATAGCAACTGTTTCGTTCCTGCAGTAACAAATTTTCAAGTACTTGGTGGCATAAAACAAGACAAGTTCATTATCTTACGGTTCTGGAGGTCAGAAGTCTAACCTGGGGGGTCACCAAGCTAAACTCAAGGTGCTAGCAGGGTTCTTTCTTGTGGAGGCTCTAGAAAAATCGTCCTCCTTGGCTTTTTCTAGCTTCCAGGGGCGACGCTCAGCTGCCCTGGCTGAGGACTCCCTTCCTCCATCTTCAAATACAGCACCGTAGCATCTCTCCGACCCTGCCCCCACCCATATTCTCCTGCTCTGAGCCCTCAGTCTCCTTATTCCACTTTCAAGGACCCCTGGGATTACCTGCGGCCTGTCCAGATGACCCAAGATAATGGTCCAGCTCATGGGCCTGAACTCCAATCATATCCACAAAGTCTCTCTTGGCACGTAAGGGCACATCCTCACAGGTCCTAGGGACCAGGGCACAGATTTTGGAGGACTGTGATTCACAACAACCAGCCAACGGGGCTCCATCCTCTGTCTTACGCATTGTCCGGTGACGGGGCCACAGGGTGAGCTCCCTTGTCCCGTCTAAACCCACCTGACATGGCATTTAGACCCAAGAGAAAGTTGGGTTCAAAAGGAAGTTTGAGAAGCTAAATATGAGCCCCTAAGAGAGAAATTCAGGATAGTGGTTAAAACATTAAAGTTAAACTAATAAATTTACTAGCTATGTTACTAAGGGAAAATGTTTTTAGCCCCTAGTTTCCTCATTTGAAAAATGGGGGTGAATCACACCTCTCTGCTGTCAGCACAGAGTCCCCTTTGGATCCTCTGCGCCCCCCGCCCCTCCCCCTCTTGCCCCCCCCTTTTCAAAATAAACAAAAAGAAAGGAAGGAAGGAAGGAAGGAAGGAAGGAAGGAAGGAAGGAAGAAAAGAAAAGAAAAGAAAAGAAAAGAAAAGAAAAGAAAAGAAAAGAAAAGAAAAGAAAAGAAAAGAAAAGAAAAGGAAAGAAAAGAAAAAAGAAGAATCATCATGAAGCACTTAGCATGTTGCTGGGCACATATTAAGTGCTCAATTAGCCATTATTTTATTCTGCAAATGGATGAGGCCTCCTGTGAATCCAACGCAGCCTGTCCTGGGTCTCCTCACCTCAGCTCCTCAGCAACGACAGGACCGCCGAGAGCTGCAGGCCCCGGGAAGGGGCCCGGAGCGGCGGGCACCGGAGTGCCAGGGCCTGGGGTCCTGGGGGCTGAGAGACGCTGCTTCTGGCGGGAGGGGCAATGACTTGTAGAACCAGCCTCAGTCAATGGCAGGAGAGAGGACAAGGGCCACGGTCTGTTAAATATTCACAGAGGCCCACGGGCAAGGCGGGAGCCGAGTGTGTTTTGTTGGGGACAGGTGCATTAAAGCTCTGTCACCTGGGAAAGAATTATTACACGGTCTGCTGAGTCCCACTGCAGCCAAGCATCAGACCCTTCCGGAGGAGGAGGCCAAGCCCCGCCACGGGCTTCACCCACAAGGATTAGGAGCACGGCCCAGCACGACCCGTCACATCACCCAACAGTGACGTCTCCCTCCTTGGGGAGCATTTTCACTTCCTCTGCTATGTGATTCCTTTCAAGGCATTTGCTTCTGCTGTAACCGACCGGCAATACATGGGGCTGGCTTCTCAAGCGGTGCTGGGATTCTCACACAAGCTGGCGGACACAGGACCCGGGAACCCGGCTTGGCATTCTCCACTAAAACCGAGCGTATGTGCGCCCTGTGACCCAGCAGCTCCGCACCACATACAAACTCACGGAAATGTGCACCCTTCCATGAAAGATACATCCTGAGGACACCTGGGTGGCTCAGTCCGTCAAGCATCCATTCCTTGGATTCAGCTCAGGTCATGATCTCACGCTTCACCAGACTGAGCCCCTCATCTACACTGACAGCGAGGGGCCTACTTGGGATTCTCTCTCTCTCTCTCTCTGCCCTTCCCCCTGCTTCCACTTCTTTCTCTCTCTCTCTAAATAAACTTAAAAAAAGAGAAAGATATGCCTTTGGATGTTGCTGGCAACTATTCAATAACAACCCCAAACCTCACACTACACAAGTGTCCGTCAACAGTAGAAGGGACACATGCAGGGCGCCTGGGTGGCTCAGTTGGTTAAGCATCGGACTTCAGCTCAGGTCATGATCTCATAGGTTGTGGGTTCAAGCCCTGTGTCAGGCTTTGTGCTGACAGCTCAGAGCCTGGAGCCTGCTTTGGATTCGGTTTCCCTCTCTCTCTGCCCCTCCCCTGCTCATACTCTCTCTCTCTCAAAAATAAACATGAAAAAAAAATTACACACACACACACACACACACACACACACACACACACAGTGGAATGTTACACGGTTACATTGTTACAGAGCAATGAGAAGAGCCACAAACATAAGTCTGAGTGAAAGAAGCCAGACACGGGGGAGAGCCTGATGGTGTCATTTATATTAAACACATAAGCAGGTTAAACTAATCTATGCTGTGAGAAGTCAGGACAAGGTGATCCTGAGTGCAGGGGTCCTGAGTGAGGGGGAAGGGGCAGTCAGTGACAGGAAGGCGTCAGGACTGGATCCGGAAACGCCGGTGGCATTCCATTCTCCCAGGCGCCGGCCACACACCCATGCGGGCTTGCAAACGATGGCCAGGCTGCCCGGATGCTTATGAGAGATACATCTTCTTCTTTAAAAATATTTTTAATATTTTATTTATTTTTAAGAGAGAGAGAGAGAGAGAGAGAGAAACGTGAGCAGGGGAGGGTCAGAGAGAGAGGGGGACACAGAATCCAAAGCAGGTTCCAGGCTCCGAGCTGTCAGCACAGAGCCCGACGCAGGGCTCAAACCCATGAACCATAAGATCATGACCTGAGCCGAAGTCAGACGCCCAACCGACTGAGCCAGCCAGGCACCCTGAGAGATGCATCTTCAAACACCTGTCACACCTCCACAAAATGTTGGCTAACATTCTCTTAAGGTCTCCTGAGAAAGAATGCCAGGTCTCCTGACCCTCTGGCCGTGCTCGGTCTGAAGCCTCCAGTGGACCCTGTCCCCGAAGGGGAGCACTGACAAGGAGACGTGTCCTGGCCTGGTGACACGGTGTTCCAAATTCAGCTCAGAAGTGCCACATGAGAAAACACAGCCCCTGGCCCCATTTCTTGGCCGAGTCTCCTTCTCTTCTGGCTCCGGGGGCTATCAGGCCCAAATATGTCAGTTCCTTCTTGCCCCTCCCCAGTTCCACCAGCTGGCCCCCTGCAGCGGGCATTCTGAAGAAAAAGCAGAAATAGGCTGCCTCTATTTCCTACCGAACACAGAGACAGACAGAAAACACCTTCGTACACCCTTAAATATGGGACCTGCAGAGGGATGTTCTGGTAGCTGGAAGATTCCAGGTGTCCTGGGGTGGCTCAGAATGATGAGCGGGGGTGCAGGGCACAGGCTGCGTAGACGTCAGGTCAAGTGGTGCCCGACACCCGCATGTGAGAGAGGTGTGGTGGGAGCCTGGGGGACCGGGTCCATGGTGTGCCTGCTGCCTGCCACCCCCTTTCTCTGCCGTTCCCGGACTCTGAGGGTGGTGCTCCCTCTCTCTCTCTCTTCTCTTCTCTTGCAACAGTGAGCAGTCCTGTGGTACAACAGTCAGCAGATGCTGACTCCGAGCCTCTGAAGCCTCGGACACGGCTCTGGCCAGAGCGGGTAACAGAGCCCTTCTCGGCCGTGACGGTCCAGTCTGGAAAGTTCCCCCGCTCTGAGCGACTCTCCCACGTGCATGAGACCACAGGCCTGGCAGAGCAGGTGAGAAGTACGCCTCCCGAAGGCCTGTCCAAGGGCACTGGCTGTGTTGTCTTGTCACCCCGACAATGCTGTGCTGCGTGAACCCCGGTTCCAATGAGGATGGCAGGCAGAGGGGGGGCTGGGATATGAACCCATGCACTCTGCCTCCGGAGCCTTTCTGTTTAACCACGAGTCTGTCCTGCCACAGAAGGGTTACGTGGTAGGAAAGACTGGGGGCCAGGGGACAGGATAAGAAGGTTCCAGAAGACAGAAATGGGGAAGCAGGAGCTAGTTGTTGGAAAGGGCAACGCACAGAGGCTCCCCAGGCATCGACCACATCCACAGCCAGACTCTGAACAGAAAGCCAGTGAGCGGTCAGTAAGTCCCAGTTCTTGCTATTTCTCCAGTAGGCAGTGCCCCACATTGTCCAGGACACGCCTCACCAGGTGTTTCCTCGTCAGAGTGGTCAAGCGTCTGGCTGTGGCCTGGAGGTGTGACATCCTCCCCACCTGGCTTGGGGCCGCCATGACGGGAATGGGGAGTTAGTGCCCCCAAAACCAAATGAGCCCCGACTGCCCCTCCCCGCCCACAGGAGGGAGGACTAATGCTCCTGGAGAGACCCGTGAGCGGAGCCAGGGAGCACGCAGGTCCTGCGGACCCACGAGGACTGAGGCCCCTAACAGGTCCAGGGATACGACTGTCCTACTAACAGGCTCCTGGGTTCCCTCACAATAGCCTTTGGGGTCATTAGCTAGACCAGGCCAGAGAGGAAGAGCAACAGCACCTTAAAGAGACAGACAGAGAGGCAGACAGACAGACGGCAGGGGAGGGGAGGCAACGCAAAGCAGGAACCAGCACTCTATAGCTCTACAGAGAGACAGACCCAACACCTCCAGGGCGGCTGCGACACCAGGAACTTCACTTCCTGAACCCACATCCAAGTCCGCCAAATGCACCCTGCCTCGCAGAGCCAGGGGGAGATCACAGTTGGCCTGTGTGAAGCCCTCTCACATAGTAGGTCCTCAATAAAAGAAAGCCTTCCACCTACTCAGCGCACAGCCGCCTCCTCTACAGCTTGAAGGTGATTCGACACTGAAATGAGCTGAGAAGAGTCATGAATGCTCTCCTTCTACAAATAACAAAACTTCGGGCCTGGGAGTGGTTTCTGCACCCCCCTCACTTCCTTTTGTTTGCCTTTGCCCAGAAAATCCCTCAGGGAAAGGTCATCAGATCCCCATGAACAGAGGGGGCAAAGTGCCCTGGACCCGAGCCACGGAAGAATGACTGCGGGAGGCAGAACCTTCCCTGCTCAGAGTAAGAAAAGCCCCAGAGCGTGCATTGTCTCCCGGAAAGTTCCTCTGAAGGAGACTCAAGATCTCACACAGGGCCCTGCCTGCAAAGAGCTTCACATCTCATTCAAGAAAACAGGTCAATGAGAAGCCACCTGTTTGAGGACTACACCAACAAGGTGTCGTCCTCGTGCCCTGGACCATCAGGGAGCTCCATGCGGGGCTGCGGCTGTTTTCACCGATGGGTCGCACGAGCCCTGGGAGGTATGTAAATTGAGAAGAAGGAAAAAGATGCTCAGGGTGGAGGCAAGGGGTGATGCAAAGTAAGGAGGAAATGAGAAATGGCACTTACTAATCGCCAAGCGCAGAAGAGATCCCTCTTAATTCCCCCACTTAATCCCCATTAACGATGACAACTCGAGGGTCAGGAGTCCTCCCCCAAAATTACAGGAATGGGGAAAAGCGGAGAGCAGGCCCCTTGCCCGATGTCACACAGCTCCCAGCGGGTGGGGCCCAGGACCATCAGCCACACGCGCCCACGGATCTGACACCGCACCATGCCCCCCTCCCTTGAGCATCTGGGTCACATTCTGGGGCCACAAGCTCGATCCCTCAACACAGAGCTCCCCACCCAGCGACCCTGCCCTTTCCCACACCCCACAGCTCCCACATCCCATAATCACCACCTTTGTTCCAACTGCTCTTTAAAACCTGGATTAGCTGGGCTTCCGGGGAGGTCACGCTGTGACTCTGGAATGCACTTCTGACTTTCACGGAAACCGGTCTTACTTCAAGCCACACAGGCACATGTCACTAAGTAAACTTGGGCCATCTACCTTGTCCCTGGGGCCGTGGGCAAATCCCAAAGTGGAGGGGGAGGGGTGAGAGGAAGAGACCACGGAACAGAAAACCAACAGGCTGGGCGCAGGGCACAGGTAGTCCACACTGCTGGGCTGCCCCCGAGTGCACCGGGCAGGGAAGGAGCTGTGTCACTCTGTCCAGGACCACCGTGCGGAAGCCTAGAAGCTCACACTCCTGCCCCACCCCCAGAAGACGACCTCCACTCTGTCTGCTACCAGCAGTAGGGGGTCAGGAGCCGCACAGAGTATGTGGGCAACATGAAGGCTACCTACGGAAAGACAGGAGAAGGGAGGGAGGAGAGAAGAGCAAACAAGGGCAATAAATAAGCAGAAGAAATTAAAATTCACCAAAAACAAAAACATGTCAGAACAGTAGTCCGGAAAAGAAGCCTGACAGGGAACTCAAATGTCCAGAGCTCCGTGGGAACTGGGTGGCATTCTGGCATTCATGGTAATGTCTCTCTCTCTCTCTCTCTCACACACACACACACACACACACACACACACACACACACACAGTTGTTTGGGTGTTTGGGCTATGTGTGTATGTGAATTATTCATATCAACCGAGCGCCTTCAGGGCACCAGGAGCACAGAAGGCCTCTCTGGCCCAGAGGGCCTCACACAGAGTGTCTCCAACAGTCACCAGGACACCTGCTCCAGTACAGATCCTCAAGGTCCACCCATGGCAATGCTGGGGAGCCGGCCTGGCCTGGGTCTGCTCCACAGGCCCCCCGGGAGGTACTGACACAGGGGTGGAGAAGCCCCGTGCTAGGAGTGAGCATGCAGCCTGAGTGAGGTGAGTGCCGTGAGAGACGGGGACCATAAGCTGCCCTCACCGACGCTCTCTACGTGGCCCCCACAGGGCTCCTGACCCCCAGGGGCTCGGGCTGTCCTCAGCCACCCCTCCGAGGTTGTTTTGCGGTGCATCCTGCCGGCGGGCAGCTAGGGCCCACAGGGGCAGCTTGCCCCGGGTCCCCGATCTAGAACAAGTAGAACCTGGAACTCCGAAAAGGAACACTTGCACTCTAAACTCTGAAACCGTAGGGTGCTTTAGAGGAGAGGAAGGAAACGGAAAAGGAGAAAAGAAAAGGGCCAGAGTACTGAGCATTCATTACTTGCCCCCTTGACCTCACCTCTTGGGATTCTGTAGCAGGGCCCCAGGGAGCACGCAGCCTCGGTGGCCCCTCGCTGCCACCAGGGCTAACAGTGGAGGAGAACCAGATTCGGGTGGCGGAGCAGGGGACCACGTGGGGCGAGCTGGGGAGGATGTGACCATGACTGGAGCCCAGAGCTCTGCTCACCAGGACCACAGGGCGCCCGGCACACTCAACACAGCTCTGCGTTCCTGCTCCCTCTCGGGCAAGCACACGGGCACCCCGAGGGTCACATCCAGAGAGACACACGCAGCAATAGCAGCGCAGCGCCGGGCACATACCAGGAGAAGACCTTCCTTTCGGGAGGCACAGGGTCACCTGACACAGGTGATCACATCACCTCCCTGTCTCAGACCTGCAGAGGAGTCACGGCCTCGCGACCAGGCCAGAGGTGATGCGCACAGCTAACGGTGCAGGGCTCAGGTCAGGAGCAGCACGCACTCAGGGTCCCTGCAGGTAGGGACCAGCCCCGTCCCCTCGCACAGGTGACAAAACCACGACGCCAACGACAGAGGTAATAAGATGAACCGTGACGAAAGCCCCACACTCCAAGCTCTTGCACTTTCAGCCTCAGCCCTAACCGCTCTGCACTCTGGCCACAATGGGCGAGTCACTTGCCGACCCTCTTCTGGGTTTCTGCTCCTGCTGCGCCTCTAATTGTTCCGCCCTCTCGGTGAACCTCTACTCATCCTGCAAAGCCCTTTTCCTCCTCTGTGCAACCTTCCCAGTTCTCATCCTCTCTTTGTGACTCACAGCTGAATCCGCGGCTGCCCCTCCCCCAGTTTTCCCACGGTGTAGTGACAGACAGCATATGAATTTTAGTTCCAAGCCTGTCATCTCCTCTGGCCCATCCACTCTGCCCGGCCACCCAAGATTCAGAACTGGAGAACTGGGGTGTTCTGAACGCATGCAGGCCTTGTTTTCTCTATTTCCCCGGCCCCACACTGACCTATCATTTCCATGTAGCCCCTAGCCTCCTCGGTGCATCAAAATCTGCAAGTGAATGGCCCAAGGACAGCGACCAAACCACTCTTCAATTCTGTACCTCCCAGAACCCAACGCTGCAGATGCTCCATTAGAGTTCACACCAGATATTCATTTCCTGTGCTAGTTACAGTGTTTGGCCAGAATGATGGAGACTGTTTTAAGGAAGAGATCCCAAAAGAAAAGCGGACGACGGTGCTGAATCACCCATTCGGCGGGGGGGGGGGGGGGGGGGGGGGGGGGGGGGGGGGGGGGGTGGAGCAGAGAGAGGTCTGAAGATTCTGGAAGGGAAATAGGGTTTTTGGAGACCCAAGCTTGGTTTGCATTCTGCCTCCATTATTCACTGTGCACCCCAGGAGGCTAGTTAGCATTTTGAAGGTCTGCCCTCTCCTTGGAAATTAACAACTGTCCTTGCTTCCCAGGGCCTCCGCTGGGAGGATAAAATGAGATAATCCATGCAAAATGCAGGACCGGTCCCTCACACACAGAAAGCACTCAATAAATATCAGCTGATATTACGACACCCCCACCCCAGGCAGCTCAATACGTGAACATTAACCACCATCATTTCCCAGCAACCAAGAATGCTCCGGATGATAAACACATTCCCGATGCTTCCAGAAATTAAAAGGGGTCTCCTCTGCTCTCCATTTCCCAAACGTGCTGAGGATGAGGAAGTGCCGTCCTTCAGCCAGTTTGGGGCCACACACACTCAGGCAGGGCAGGCGAATGAACAGAAGGGAACAAGGTGTGTGTCAGGGGCATTTCGAGAGTCTGCAAGGAGCAGCGTGTCTTTGGTCTGAACTTGCCCGACTTTCTCTAGAAGCCCTGGGGCCAGAGGCAGGCAGGCCCGGGTCTCGGGCGCCACAGACACTCCAGGCCGGAGGCCCGCTGCCTGCCTCCTTGACTAACCTGGGCAGGAAAGCCGAGTGGCCAGCACCAGCAAGCAGAGAGAGAGCAAAGTGTGGCCGGGACAGCTGCTCTGCCGTGCAGCCGGCAGCGGAGGGGACACCGCACAGGACCATTCTGGACACTCTGCTGTCCCGGGTCTGCCTTCCCAGAAGATCAGGAGCAAACGGGCGGGAGTGAAGACAAGGAATATAACTGGACCCAGGCAGGACTGGGGACAGCCCCGGACACAGTGTCATCAGAGATCGCCCAGATTCCCATGATGGCACACAGGGGTGGCTGGACCCGTCCCTCACGTGGGACCTTTGGAAACAGAAACAGTCAAGCTAGGATTCCAAGACTGTATTTTCTGACTCCTTCCACTAACGGTCTCTGCCAATGGACAGTGATGACATTATAGGAAAAGGTCAGTCGAGGTTATTTTTCTAGTAGCATATATTTATAATAAAATCCATAAAAATTATAGAGGTTTTTTTTTGCTTTTGAATCAGCATCTCACACTAGAACTTGTGAATATTCTTCTCCAGGTATCAGAACCGTTCGTGGCTGCAAGTCCAAAAGCACCAAAAAGCTGCATCCCAATCATTTTCTCCGCACTGAGGGGCAGTCAGGCACTGCAGAGGATTCTCGCGGATGCCTGCCAAGGGACAGGTGAAGGTCGGGGCCCCTGGGCTTCAGGAGGCCCGCGCAGTCAGCTCCTGCAACAAGACAAGCCCCCCAAATGCAAACCTGCCGTGGGACGCAGCAGCAGGCAGCTTGCAGGAGGCTCACCTTAATCTACCTGGCCCTGCCCCCAGCCCCGTGAAGTCACGAGCCAGGGCACAGGGACAAGGGACAGTGCACACTCTTCCCCTGCTACGGGAAAGGGCCACGTACCAAAGTAACCTCTCTGACACCAGATTCCCTAAACTGCTAAACAAGTGCTATGCGTACGGCAGAGGCTAAAATTCAGCGCTTCCTCAAAACTCTTCCCCCGTCCATGATCCACATGACCCAACACAGAGGTGGTGTGGCACAGTGGGGACGGGGCGGGGAGGTTTCCCATCCTCTTTAACTAATGTCTATTTCGTTATACAAGTTTTACATCACTGCCCCCCTTCCCCATGAGTAAACCCCTCACTCATCCTGAGGCCTGCCGTCCCTGGGAGCACTCCCAGCATCCCATCAACAGAAGGTCGCGGGCGCTAACACGAGGCGGAAACATAGATGGGGGTCATCTGCTGCGCAGTGCTCCCGGTGCGCCCTGGCCAAGCCCCCAGCCAGCAATAACCTCCCTATGCATGTCACATTCCTGCTTTCTCTTACTGTCTTTTCCTCTTTGTGGAGGGACTAGAGAGGGCACGGTGACATGACCCACCTACACAGGGATGGGAAGACAGTCTCAGAGGACAGGAATGGATTTGGCTTCGAGCTGCGGGATCCTGTCCTTCCCGGTCACTGGGTGGAGGCAGAGGTAGGGGGGAAGGCGGTGGGGGGGAGCTATGACAAGGCAGTTACAGGGTTAATGGGAAGTGGGGCACATGCGGCAACAAGAAGCACTAACATTCCAGGGCACCAACCTCGCACCAGGGCTCTGCATGTGTCACGCTTAACCCCTGCCACAACCCAAGACAGGTTCACGTTACATATAAGGACACCGCAGAGGCTGCTTTCTCAAGGTCCCACAGCTGGTAAGAGACAAAGGTTCCTCTTGCTTTGGCCAGAGCAGGCGGAATGGGGGTACCAGCTTCCCAATGTACTTCATCTCCCTTCCCTCGGCACTCTCTACTAAGTAAGCCTCTACACCCACGGAGAGGGAGTGGGCTCTTCCTCCTGTCCACCTTCTCCCCCCACCCCCAAGGAGGCTGACCCTGTGCAGGTGACTGTCTCAGGAAGCCTTCTTTGCCTGACCCTTACCCCTGGGGGCTCCTTGCCATGTGTGGCCTTCCCTGGCTTGAAGCCACGGGTTTCTCCAGAGCACCTCCCTCAGCGCTGCCCCTTCCTCTCCTCCATTGGACTGAGGGAGCACCCTCATCCACTACGACCTCGATGGAACTAGACACATCCGCAAAGACCCTGTGTCCAAGCACAGCCACACTCTGAGGACCCCGCAGACAGAAATTCGGGGGAGGAGGGGATGTTATTCAGCCCAGAATGACGGCTGTCTACTGTGGCCTGCTATTATAAAGTAAAATTCAACAGGGGCACCTGGGGGGCTCAGTCTGTTAAGCATCCCAACTCTTGGTGTTGGCTCAGGTCATGATCTCGTGGTTAGAGAGTCTGAGCCCTGCTTCAGGCTCTGTGCTGACAGTGCAGAGCTTGCCAGGGATTCTCCCTCTCTCTCTCTCTTTTCCTCCTACACTTGTGTACTCTCTCGCTCGCTCTCTCTCTCCCTCTCTCTCTCTCCCCCTCTCTCTCTCTCTCTCTCAAAATAAACAAATAAATAAATAAATAAATAAACTTTAAAAAACAAAACTTAAGGAAAATTTGACATTCTCAAACTTCAGGTTATGGAGTTGCAGGGAACAAATGGTACAAACAGATCCGGGAGGAAGAAAATCCTGACGGAAAATGGTTGGCACTGTCTAGCATCTCTGCTCCTCTGACTTTTGGTATTCGTCAAACACTACAAAGCTTGACGCTGAGTAAGGCGACTTAAATAATTAATACATCATTCTGTTATTTAATAATGAAGAATAACATCAGCCTCATGGTTTACTAAAGTCAGCTTAAATAATTAACTGTAATACGTAACATGCAAACTGTTGGCTCATTCCCTGGACCCCATCCTGAACCTAGCCCGCAGGCCCCTGGTCACTGGCCTCTCTGCCACCACACTGCTGGAAGCTGCTCATGACCAACCTCCATCCACCGGAAGCAACCCCCGACCCCCAAAGTGAGCACGGAGGACACAGCAGCGCCTGTGGTTGTGTCCAGGGGAATTGTGAGTCCTTCTCAAAGCCCACCCAAGTTTTCAAAAGTAAAGCATGGCACTAACAATGAGAACTAAGTGAAGGAGGAGGACCAGGGTGCAGGACCATTAAACAAAGTTCCTAATTCAAATGATGGGAAATTGGTTAAACACGCTCTGAAGCGTCTACACAATGACACGTCACTACGTGTCTCTACAGAACCAGGTAACTGCGCCCATAATCAGGAAAAGCTCAGAGCATTTAGTTCTGGGTGGTGCAACGAACCTTTTTGATTTTCTCCTTTTCAGAGTGGAGGGCCCCAGACCCTCAGGCCACGCCACTGGGTCTTTACCCAAGGACCTGTGCCCGGCGCCCTGGGCACCTGACCTGTTGTAGCGCTGCCTCACCGGACTGCTGTGGAATTAAATTAAAGGAGTCACTATTTGCACAAGACTTAGAACAGCGGCCCAGTTATTAAGAAATGCCTCGTAATTTTTTGCTAAAGAAAATATTTATTTTGTAATAAGAAAAAAATGCATTGAGAAAATCCAGGATCAACTACTCATGGGTGAGAACAGAAGGGACCACGGAAGCCCAGATGTAAGAATAATGCCCTCTCCTTATATGTTCCTCTCAGAATAGCTTCTTTGGAACTTCCCACCCTCCGTGAAGGCACAGCGTGGGCTCACCAAGCAGCAGGCGCAGTAGTTTTATTAGGGGGCGGGTGACCCAGGGCCTCTGGTACATTCACATTAAAAGAGATGCCCCAAGAGGGGTGACAACTTGGGTGAAGATCTTGGGTTCCCCCAGGTCCCATGTCAGCACTCCACCCCACCAGGCCCGGAGCCCCCAGGGCATCTGCATAAAAAACGACACTGCACAGCCTCAAGGGCAGGCCTGGAAGTTCATTTTTCACTTGGAGTCATGGCCTGCCGGAAGGGCATTACCATCCCAATGGGCCTCTGGCTCAGAGGAGGGCTGGGAAGCAGGATGGGGATGCAGGAGAACACTGCTGGGTCAGCAGAGCCTTACCAGACAGAGCATCCCCAGGGAGCAGACATCACCCCGCATTGTCATTCCAGCCTGGACCCCAGGACAGTCCCCGGGAATGTGCGCCGCCTCAAGATCAGAGACAACACTCCCCAGGAAATTCCTCACCTCTCCGGGGCAGGGACTGCAGGCCCCAGAGCTGATAGGCGGGTTTGCACAATAAAAGCACTGGCTGGTTCCCCACCTCTCCCACCTTCCCTAGCCAAGGGAGGCCCTCCCCCTGCATCCTCCCCGACAGCTGGACCCTGACTGAGGCCAAACGCAAGGCCTGGCAGCATCCCAGTGCCTGAGCTCCGGAACAGGACTGCGAGGGGCTTCAAGGGCCAGCTGGGTCAGGCCCTGCGCCACAGTTACCTGGCAGAGCCGTAAATAAGACTAAAGAGGTGAGCAGCCCACCCTCGGCTCAGGTACTGGTCAGGCTCAGCTGATGAGGCCAGGGAGCTGTTCTAGCTTCGGTCTAAAGAGGCGTATCATCCTACACAGTGAACCCAAGCCTCACACACACACACACACACACACACACACACACACACACACACACACACACACACACAGTGTGCCTTCTGCTAAAATGGCCCAGATTTCTAAAAGATGAACCTCAAAGCTCCACCATGTCCCTCAGTGTGAAACACATGTTGAGGTCCGGTGAACATGAGGCAAGGCGCTTGGGGCCGGGTTTCTTCACTAGTGATGGCGCAGGCATCCGTCTACATAGAATGTAACAACGCCAGTGTCCTCCGCAAATGCCTGCGTTCACCAGCAGATAATTGAGCCTCCAACACAAGCCAAGATCTGTGAGGTGGCTTCCGACACTGCTCCCCAGCACCTTCCCCCACCATAAGCAACAGCAGCTCCTGTCTGCATGCCAGCACCTCCCCGTGTTCACTCAGGCCCTGTACCATTCTCCCAGGCCGCTCCCTCTATTAGACTAGGTTCCTCTTCCACGCAGGTGCTTATATCATGCCCCTGCTCCTCTCCAGGCTCCTAGACTGGCTCCCAGCAGGTAGAGGTGGGCAGTGCCTGCGTTCCAGGGGTGGATCAGCCAGGCCAGGCCCGGGCGGGTAAGCAGTGGTACTCAGGCTGTGGCCAGGGTCACCTCCATCCAGCCCTGTGGCTGGTATCTCATCCCTGGGGCAGGAGCACAAAAGGACCAGGGTTGTGGGGTGCACGTTCCCAACACCAGCAGCTTCCGAGGAGCTTGGACTGGTGTCCAGGCAAGACTGAGAAGGTGCCGGGCCTGAATTGGGGCCTGAACTTTCCAGCAGCTTAAAGACATAAGAAACTCCAACAGACCAGCAATTTTTAAACAGCACGGTAGGAGGGATAGGGTGCCCAAGACTTAATGCATCTTTAGGTTAATGCACCTTGAGGCCACCCTTCCCACTGAGCCACTTGACAGATAAGGAACCACTAGTGGCAGGACACCTGCCAGGGCCCACAGCTCCGGGCAGTGCCCCTGGGATTAGACCCTGGGCCTTCTAGCCAGCTTGCTCTCCACCACCCCACATGGACCCCAGGGACTCGGAACAGCTCCAGGCTTGTGCACTGAGCCCCCTGGCAGGTCCCCTTCCCGTGAGCAGGTGGAACTCCAACTTGACTTCTCCCTGCATAGACTCAGGATTTCCCAGTATTAGGAGTTTTCTGCCAAATTTAATATGTGTCCATTACGAAAACGGGGTAAGGAACAACAAAAATAAGTGAACCACCCCTGGGCCACTTCTTAAGTGCCAGGAACAGGCATCCAGTCACTGGGTGGCCCCGGAGCCCTGACAGAACCAAGTCCATCACTTCTACTTTTCCCACCGGAGCCTGGGTCCCCAGAGAGCACTGGCCTGCCCAAACTCACGCAAGGGGACTCGCAGCACCCGATTCCAGCTGGCAGGCTCTCTCCCCTTGGCCACAAAGCCTCCCGAATTCCTGCTTGCCTGCACGGAAGTGACCTGACCACCGTGGACACTTTCCCTCCTTCCCCACCCCCAGTGCAAACCCACACCCCAGCAGGACAGGCCTTGGAGTGATGCAACCAGAGTTCCTGGGTGGTTTCATGTCCCAGCTTGTGACAAAGGAAGCTTCTTCCTCCTTCCACAGCAGTCCTGGGGGTACCACGCTGGGTGCAGGGCGCAGGTGCAGCCAAGCAGAGGGCGCAGCTGGCTGTCACTTGGCACTCACCTGGAAACCAGTCCCAGCCTTTCCCCTAGATCTCACACTGTCCTCACTGAGCCAAAATAACCCACAATGACCAGTGCCAGTGAGGCCTGGGGACAAGTCTTGTCACACCAGCCAGGCTTTGCTCTGCTCACCCAGACACCAAAGCACAGCCCTGACTATAGGTGCAAGCCTCCTGAAGAATCCAGCTCAAAGGAGCTCTCACACAACTGGCCGAGTCTCAGAGCAGCCACGTCGAAGCCTCGTCCAAGCTGGGTGGCCTTGTGCAAGCATTTTTTACCACTCTGGGTATTCATTTCCAAGCGCTGCATTAGTTAGGGTAGGCTAAGGGAAGACCTATGATGCAATACGAGACTTGGTCCTTGTCCTCAAGAAGATTCGCATCCATTAGAGAAGCCGATGTTAAACAGATGTTGACATAAGTATCTACTAAGTTAAAAATTGGAGCCGGTGCTGTGATGGAGAAGTCTGCCCAGCCCTCACCTGTCAGGAATCCGGAGGCTCCTGGGGAGGACTACCAGGAGCTGACATTTACACTGATCCCTGGAAGTTAGCAGGATTTATTATTTGCTTATGAAGAAAGAAAGGAAGAGAGAAGACAGAAGCTTCTTTGGCAAATACCTCGCATGCAGGAACATTTAAAATTGGCAACTGCCCAGATTAATTAGAGGTGTCCTGCATTCACTTGCAAAACATGATTTTGCTTCCACAATCAGATGCAGATTTGGAAAGAAACCTCCCCCATGGAAATGGAGGCGCCCCTCCCTGGAACAGCAGGCCTAACAAAGAGTCCAGTGGGGCTCCAGGCTCCCCCTTTTGCAAAATTCACAAGTTATTCAAAACAGACCTTACAAATCAATGAGGAAAAAAACCCGCTGACACCCCGAAGGAAATGACCAGTTGACAAAACACAAACAGGCAATACACAGCAAAAGCTGGTCCATCCAGAACATCTTTTGTTTGGGGAAGCCTTCTCTCCCAGCTGCAGGGTTTGCTGCATTCTTCAGGATGTTGGGACTTCAGGACGCGGGTCTCTGGCAGCCCCTAAGAGCAGGTCTGTGGGTGGCAGAGGGTAAAATACTCAACAGAAATCTGACAGAATATACCAAGACTGCATGAAACTCCTCGGTATCTTGCGGGGGCGGGGGGGGGGGGGGGGCCTTCGCCTCTGCCCCGGAAACAGCCAGAGATGCAGGAAAAGGTGTATGTGTTTTAACAGGCAAATGCAGGAGGAAATGCTGAGTGCTCGCAGTGCCTAGGTAGCTAAGGATTGCGATGTGGCACGCACAGGCAGACTCTCTGCTGTCACCCTGGGGAAGACACCCTGACTGACAGCCCCTGCCGCTCCTTCACAAAGCTCCAGAAAGGACAGAGGGCTTACAGAGTATCTTTCTAATACAGATGCGTGATCCCCTATGGAAAAGCTGCTCAAAACAAGTTTTTAAAGGGGCACCTGGGTGGCTCAGTCAGCTAGGCGTCTGACTTCAGCTCAGGTTATGATCTCGTAGTTTGTGCTCAGGTCATGATCTGGGAGTTTGTGAGCTCGAGCCGGACATCAGGCTCATTGCTGACAGCTCAGAGCCTGAAGCCTGCTTTGGATTCTGTGTTTCCCTCTCTCTCTCTCTGCCCCTCCCCCGTTCACACTGTCTGTCTGTCTCTCTTTTTCAAAAATAAATAAACATTTTTAAAAAAAACAGTCTTTTTAAACGTTGAATGGCAAGGGTAAACGGTCTTGATATAATGTGAAATCAACAGTCAAGACACAAACCCATATAGGAAGCAAGATAGCAGTGGCTACAGCCCAGCCACCAGGATTAGAGAGGATCTGTATTTTCCGATTTATTTCTTTTTCTACTTTTATTTTCTGCCTCTCTTTACACACAAGCAACCTCAGAAGAGAAAAAAATTTTATCAAACTGTTGAGTTCCCCCTCAGCCCTGCAGCAGGGGCCTGCGTGATGGTGGATCTGAAGGCTCCCTCGGCCTCGGGAAACAATTCATCCTCCAAGACTCCACTGAAACAAGGCTCCGGTGAAACCAGCCGTAGGCCACCCAAATGACCCCTCTCCGTGGCCCAGTGTGCCCCAGCCAGTGGTCCCATTAGAGCACCCACTACGCTGCTTAAGATGACTTGAGGATGCGCTTCACTGCCCACTAGACTCAGAAGGACTTCAGAGCAGGGACCTGGTGGCTCTTACCCATCGTCCTCCAGGACCAGGCCCGGTGCCCGGTGCCTAGTAGGTAAGCAACGGCTGTTAGATGGGGGGCTGGTGGAAGGGTAGCTGGGTGGAGGGAAACACAGAAGGAGGTTGGAAGGAAGGACAGAAGTACGGATGGAAGCACAGATGGATTCACTAGGAGGAATCCCTAGGAAGAGGCACCCCCCAACGAGACAGCAGCATGTCCACAGTGGCATCCCGAAGTTCACATCTTCACGTTTCCCATCCACATGAAGGGCACTCTGCAAGGAGCTTCCCCGCCCTTCAGAAGGTCACACTGCAGGAGAGAGAACCAGCCATATGGCTCAGGTGACAGACGCCACAGGCAAATCAGAGCCTTGTTATACGCCACAGGCAAGTTAGTACCTGGCTGTCAATTCCTCTGCTCTACAGGACAGACCCCTGTCAGTAGGCAACCTACCCTGATAGATCCTCCCCAGGGCGCTCCTCCAGTTCCTAAGCGCCAAAGAATCCCTGCCCTAAGTGTCCTAGCCCAGGATTCCCAGCCCTCTCCCTGCCTTCTGAGGGTTCCTCTGGGAGGCAGCCCAATGCCGGTCCCATGCCGCACCCCAGCGCCCGTGGCCCAGCACTGGCGCAGACAGGATGAGCCCGGCTTCCTGCAGCACCACCAAAACCTGCTCTTCTCTTCACCCCGCAGCCAGTTCCCTCCACAGAGCCGCCCAGTGGTTCCCGAAAGTCACCTGCCCAGACTGGCTGCTGGCAGCAGTGAGCCGGTCAGGGTGAAAGGCGGTGTCCGCGGAGTTCTGCCATCAACCAGCTGGCAGAGCGGCATAATTCCCAGGGCTCTCCACACCCAGGTAGTGCAAGCCGAAGGAGGGGGGAGATGACACATTTAAGGAGAGAAGAGAAAGGGATCTCCCCTCAGGACTTGTGACTCAGCCTCTCTACTTGTAGGGACAAAGAAACGGGTCACGAGTCATTGCTGAAGGCCTGCCGTGTACTAGGCACTTCATCAGGAAGAGTCTCACTGAACCACCTTTGACCTAGTTGGTATTGCACCCATTTCAGATAAGGAAACTGAGGCCATGGCAGGTCAGCTGCCCAAGATCAACCCCAGATGACGCTACAGCGCAAAGCTGACTTTGCATGGATTCCTGGATCCCAGTTTGGCGCGGCCCCACATCTGCTCAGCCTGGTCCTCTGAACAGGATAACACAAGGTTGGAATGAAATTAGAGCACAATACCCATAAGCACTTCTTAGCAAGAGCCTGATGGGCTATGAGATTTTCCCCACGGCCACAGTTAGGAGCCAAGGGTTCTACACTCCAGGCCTAACTGCGGCCTGGCCTTGCCTCTTACCAGCCGCACGGCCGTGGACAAATAACGGTGCATCTGAAGCCTTCATTCTTTCATCCGGCCGAAGGGACAATGACAGCACACCTCCCTGTTAGGCTTCTGCTGAGAACTGAATAGGTTACTAGAGAAAGGCACTTAGGCACAGGCCTGGCTCGGAGAAAACCCGGACTGATGACTTCTCAGGACGCCTGCCTGCCGCGTCTCCGAGCCATTCTGACCAGCCAGCCCTGACCTACCCCCTCCCAGGCTCCCCTAAAGCCTTCCTAGGAAGTCAAGAGTCAAGAGCAGATATAAGAAATTCTTCCAAGAGAGGTGTATACTCCAGTCTTCCTAGAAATGGTCTTTGTTTTCCTCTTCCACTCTCCATAGAGAGATGCGCATAAGAAATATTTCACGTGGGGCGCCTGGATGGCTCAGTCGGTTAAGCCTCCGACTTCAGCTCAGATCATGATCTTACATTCGTGGGTTCGAGCCCCGTGTCGGGTTCTGTGCTGACAGCTCAGAGCCTGGAGCCTGCTTCCAATTCTGTGTCTCCCTCTGTCTCTGCCCCTCCCCCTCTCATGCTCTGTCTCTCTCTGTATCAAAAATAAATAAGACGTTTAAAAAAAGAAATATTTCACGTCTCTTTCCTGGAGGAAAAATAACAGGATGACCAGGATCATAAATGAAGGCCATGTTGTCTCCATGAAGGTGGGCAGGGGAAGGGAGGCATCTTGGGGACCGGAAAGAGGCCTTCACAAGAAGCAGCGGGTCCAGCTCCAGCCAGGGTGGCCCTGTGCCCACGGGACCCCCGCCCAACCCAAGCGAGGCCAGAAATCCCACTGGCTGTAACAAGAGGCTGGACTGTATACTTAGAGACTTCAAGCTCAGGCCCCACCAATACCCTCATCTGTGTCACCCATTTGGCCGTGGCCACATTTGGGGCTGAGGAAAGCGGGAAGAGCCTGATGCTTCACCTGCAAAGTCAGGACCAACCGGAAAAGGGGCCTCACCTAGGAAGCTCGTTACAAATGCAGACTGCAATCCTCTTAGCCCCAGGCAGACGTCCCCGCCCCTTGGAGAGGCGGGGGGGCTGCACTTTAGAAATACTGGTCTAGGGAGCCCACCTCCCTTTATGCAGAAGACAGCTGAGACCGGGGGAAATGATGGACCCTCCCCCACCAAAGTCACTGACTAAAGGAGGATACATCTTAATGTTTTTATTTATTTTGAGAAAGAGAGAGAGAGTGAGCTCACAAACACAAGTGGGGGAAGGGCAGAGAGAGAGGGAGCCACAGAATCCAAAGAAGGCTCCAAGCTCAGAGCCATCAGCCGAGAGCCCGACCCGAGGGGAGTCTGGAACTCTCAGATCAGGAGATCAAGACCTGAGCAGGAAGTCGGATGCTCAAAAGACTAAGCCACCCAGGCGCCCCTAAAGGGGGCACATCTACAATCTGAACCCCAGGAAGTTTCTCTTAGGCCTGGGCACAGATTTCCCCTCCAGGTCAAAGAGTCACTCATTGTCTTCACACCACGCCCCACCCCCTCCCCCAGCTCCCAGACAGAACCCTCCCAGGCCCTCACTGTCAAGGCCTCCAGCTGCTCTCGCAGTCGTGCGAATGCCCTCCGGGCTCAGAGTGCAGGCTCAATCCACAGTGACAGCAGGACTCCTAATGACACTTCTGTTTCCTTTTAATAGTGGGCTTCCTGCAAGGCTGACAGCTGCCTTACCTAGGGAAAGACCTTAGCAGAGAAAAAAAAGGAAGGGGGCTGAGGGAAGGGAGAGAGAAGGGGGAAAGAGGGAGGGAAGGAGGGAAGGAAACAAACCGGAATGAGGGAGGTCTGAGGTCAAATCCCTAACAGGCTACTTTGTAGGTCTGTGACTCTGAGCAAAGGTCTTCTACTAAACCCTCAGTTTCTTCAACCATGAAACAGGTACAAGGACTGCCCGATGGCCATGGATCAGGAGCGGAATTAACAGCCGGCAGCACAGTATCGACACATAGATGTTACTATTGCACCTACTGCCACAGAGTAACATGGTGGGTTTTCAAGGTCATTGCAAGATGCCTATAAAATACACAAGACCCAAGACTTTTGCATGCCTCTTTGGCCCGTCAGGACATGAGACCTGCTCCCCCCCACCCCCCACTTCCCCGAAGCCGCCTACTTTGTCTGCCCACACTTCTTTCCCTTTCCCATAACTCAGCTGCTGCTGGTTGAGTCAAGCTCTAAGACTCTGGATCACAAAGAAGCACAGCTGATTTGGGCGGGACCTATAAAGTGATTTGGGCGGGACCTATAAAGTGATCAAGGGGCAAGACCTCGAGGGTGGCCAATGGCAGAGAGGGTCAAACACCAGTGAGCCACCAAAAGGGTCCCACAAAGGACTGGCTGTTGAGGACAGAGCTGCTCCCGTGACTCCACTGTGGGGCAATGACTCAGCACCCCAGTGCAGAGCTGGGCTGGCTCAGGGCCCCAGAGCTGCTTCCAAAACAGGGGGCCCATGCCAGCCCAGCTGGGTGCGAGTCAGCCCAGAGGAATGCCCCCTCCCGCCCCCCTGTGCCCGCTGCCTTCGACTCACGAGGCTGGCATCCTGGAGCAGCATGTGACGGACCTGTCCAAACGCCAGAGTAAACAGGCGGGATCAGGAGCCCAGCTTCCCGGCCACAGGGTGAGGTCATGCCTGCACAGCGCGACCAGGACAGAGGAGGCTGGGCAGCCAGGGGACCAGAAATGGCCGGGATGTGGGCACACTGGGGAGAGCAGAGCCAGGAAGAGAAATGACAATAAAGGGTAGAGCAGGAGCTCCGGGGGGGACAGTGAGAATCAGCAGGTAGATTATTCTAAACAAGCCTTCAGAGGCTTAAAGAGCATGGGGGCCCCTCCCTCCCTGGATCTCTCTCTCCCTCCTCCTCCTCCTGCTCCGCAATCTCTCCTTCCCTTCTTCCCTCCTGCCCTCCATTTGTTTTTAGAGAGTTCAGTGACAACTACTTCCCCAAGAAAGCCTCTGCCCCACAGCCCCTCAGACAGACAGTGGGTTCTCCCCGGCAGCCAGGCCCCTTAGGTAAACCTGAGCGTCTAGCAGCAGAACCCCACCTCCACACCGCTCCACTTGCCCTCTCAAAAGTCCTGCTGCACACAGGCCACCTCTTCCAGGCAGCCCTCCCAGGATCCTCGAGGCCAAGCCTTCACTTTCCCCTGCCTGGTATCCTACTGGGCACCAACTCACTTATTCACTCTCACTGACTCTTACTCAATCTTACTCTTCCACTAATGCTTTTAGTTTATTTATTTAGAGAGAAAGAGAGAGAGCACAGCTGCATGCAAGCAGGGCTGGAGAACAGAGAGAGAAGATGAGAGAAAGAATCCCAAGCGGACTCCGCGTTTTCAGCACAGAGCTGGATATGGGCTCCATCCCACCAACCGTGAGATCATGACCTGAGCTGAAACTGAGAACCGGATGCTTAGCCGGCAGAGCCACCCAGGCGCCCCCTCACTCACTCCTGCGCTAGCTTTCAATGCTTCCGGTCCTGTGAGCGGTTCTGTCTTGCCTTCTTGCCTGGAGCCCAGGTCCTGGAGGCCCTGCTGGCCACGGTCACGTCCACTTCTGTCTCTGTCGACAGGATCTTGTGCACAGT
The DNA here is from genome assembly GCF_006229205.1 of Suricata suricatta. Taxonomy (NCBI): domain Eukaryota; kingdom Metazoa; phylum Chordata; class Mammalia; order Carnivora; family Herpestidae; genus Suricata; species Suricata suricatta. The sequence goes on along the minus strand of NC_043714.1, from coordinate 65,924,405 downwards.
GCACACTCAGTAACCTCACGCTGCTGACTCTTCCAACCTGAAGTCTCGCCTTCAGAGAGAACCTGGTGCGGCACAGTTTACTGGGCTCCTCCTCCCCGCGGCTGCGCACTGCACCAGGCGCTACGGGAGCAGGAAGGCCCCAGACCCAGGGGCCCTGCCCTCAGGAGACCCCCTGCCACGGGGGAGCAGCCAGGTCCCTTGTGAGCGAGGCTGGCACCCTACTGCCCTGCGGATGGGGAGGCAGAAAGGTGCAGGGCAGGCTTCGGTAGTCTGAATAAAGGTCTGACAATCTGTACTGAGCCCTTCGTGTGTGCCAAGGGCCTGACCTTTCTTAATCCTCCCAGCAGCCCCACTGAGGGGCAGACACTACGCTGTCTACGTTCCGGATGTTAACTCGTTTCAAATCCTTTGGGTGAGACACGGCTGTGTCACACATGAGAAAGCGGAGGCCCAGGGAGGTTCGTGTTACACTGAAGGTCACACAGCCAGATCCAAACTGAGGCAGGCTAGCACCAGGGCCCCTGCACGAAGCACTGCGCCTCACTGCCTCTTGCTCTGAAGCTCCCAAGCAGAGGACGATGTGCTGGGCGGAATCTAGGTGGCCCACCCAGGTGCCCGGGTGGCTCTCCAACGTTCCGCTGGGCTCACAGCCCCTCGCGCTGGACCCGAGTTGGCGCCGCGTGGCTCCAGGACCCGTCCCGGTGACTGAGACCGCCTCTATTCCAACGGCAGCCGCGTCCCTCGATTGTACACAAAGGAAACAGAATTCATCACGGTAATTACTGCCGTTGTGATTCTGCTCCAAGTCGTCTGAAACAAGAAATTGAAGCTGCTTCCCCGGGGCCTCTGAGCCTGGGTATGATTACCACAATCACATGTAGTCGGCCAACAGGCAGCCTGGCTCTGGGTCCCCCCAGTGAAGTAGCGACTGAGCGATAAGCAACAGGAAATCTCGATGAGCCTTCACTAACCTCCATCCAGGAGCAGAGACTGTGGGCACTGCCTGAGATCCGGGCCAGAGAAACGACAGGTTCCTCCAATGAAGCCAGTGCCCTGAAGAACAGGGGGCAGAGCGCAGAGAGCCCAGGGGACCCCTCGTCCCAACCTCACCCCTGCATGGAGGACCTGGGTCTGCCCAGAGCCTCAGAACCTGCCTCATAGTGGATCAAGTCTTGCCTGCGACTCCTGAGCCCTGGCCCAAATTCTCCCTCCCAAAAGGCCGAGACTAAGCGACTCCTGCCACTTACCACTGAGACCATCAGCCCACTCTCTGGCCTGTGTCCCTTCCGTCCGGGTGAAATGCCACAATGACAGGAACGGATCTGCTCCCAGTTAGAGCCCCACGGACCGAACGCCAATCACGTGCCCGGGCCAGGCATCTGCCTTCTAACCAGAGGCCTGTGAGGTGTGTATGGTCGTCTCCAGTGGGCGGATGAGGACCATGAACGAAGCCTCCTCCAAGGGTAAGTCAGCAGGTTGCACAGCTTGGGACAGGGTTTGGATTAGGAGCACAGGATTATCCAAAAACATGGCCCACTCTCTTCCGACACAACTGAAATACGCCCCAAAGAAAGAGAAAAACCGCCAGGAAAGGGTGCTCACCCCCAAATGTGTCAACCAGACCAACACTCAACCAAAGAGGCTGCTGTTAAAAATAAGTCAGTAAATGATTTGAAATAGCCCCCAATAAAAGTTTTATATTTAAAACTTAGGAGAGATTCTCTACCCACCCACCTCAGTTTTGAAGGGTGTTTTTATGTCTTCTGCGGTCTTGTTTTAATGTGAAATGTGTAGAAAGTTTTCCATAACAGCATTTTTTAATTTAAGACACAGAGACTCTGACCTACCACTCAGTCTACCCAAGAGACTAAAAGACAAAATTCACATTTTCAGTCTTACGCTGCGCAACCCCACTGGAGACATTCGTTACGAGTTCTGAAACCTGACATGCACTCCACAGATCAGGCACAGTGGCCATTCTTAACACCTGCAAAGGCAGCTGCCGCACGGACCGCACTGCCACGTAGAGAGAAGTCACCGAGCTCCGTAATCTACAGAAACGTAGGCTGTTTTTATTACCAGGTGTCTTTTTTTTTCTTAAGTAAGGATTTTATTTTTAAGCAATCTCTATACCCAATGTGGAGCTCAAACTCACGACCCCAAGATCAAGAGTTGCATGTTCTACCAACTAAGGCAGCCAGGCACCCCTAGATATCTTTTTTAGAGTCCCAGAACTAGGAACAGGACATTATCAACTAAAGCACAAAGGTGTATCCCGACAGGTACATGTGGCCTGAGTTCCAAGTCAAGCCTCAAAAACTGTGTCTGGGAAATCAGAGATTAAAAATCTTTCAGTGTGTCTGGGGGGCTCAGTTGGTTAAGGAACCAACTTCGGCTCAGGTCATGCATGATCTCACAGTTCGTGAGTTCGAGTCCCGTGTCAGGCTCTGTGCTGACAGCTCAGAGCCTGGTGCCTGCTTTGGATTCTGTGTCTCCATCTCTCTCTGCCCCTCCCCTGCTTTCTCTCTCTCTCTTTCTCTCTCTCTCTCTCTCTCTCTTTCTTTCAAAAGTAAACATTAAAACAAAATTAAAAAATGAAATGAAATGAGAATCTTTACAAAAGGCTCCTTTCAATGCCAAAGAACTACTCCTCGGTCACCTATTCTGTAAATTGGACATCAGAGCATCAGGTCGCCTTCAAGAGAGGCTCACCTTCACCTAACTGCCCTTTCAAGAAGTTCCTAGTGCCCAACACGCTCACACAGCTATGCAAGCCCCTACCCCCGTGCTCACATGCACACGCATGTGCCCCCACACGGAGGCACACACAAGCACACATAGTCTCACTCGGTTTGTGTTTCAGTGTCTCCGTTTCTTCTTCTACCCCCTTTTACCTTGCCAGCCAGCCAGGAGTGTGATGACAGACATCTCTTGGGGACGAGGACACCGGTGCCCTGGGACAGGGCCCTGGGAGTTTCCACAGGATCCTACCTTGATCTGATGGAAAATCCGATCACCTCCTGGGAGCACCTTGTTCAGAAAGGCAGCAGGTTCTGCCTCATCCTCAGAGACTCAAAGGATTCAAGTCTGGGAGGGGCCCGGAAGATTCTCCACCCATGGCTTTACCCCAGCTCCACCCCCAAACTGCCTAGACCCCCACTACAGAGACCCTGGGAAGGTCTAAGAAGGGAACAGAAAACAGCCCGGCCACAGCACTGGCTCAGCTCTGCCAGGCTAAACCCCTCCGGGGTCCCCGGGTCTCAGCCATTCTCAGCGCCTGCTCTCCAACTGCCCCCCTTCCCTTGTCCCTGACAACCTCATAAATGATCACATATGCTTCCTGCTGCGCGGGGACACATTCTCAGCAGCCACCCAACCAATCAGGGCTGGCCCAGGGAATGAGACCATTTGCCATCCCTTTCCCGGCAGCTCAGAATCTCCGTGGGGGAGTTGGGGGGGGGAGGGGGGCTGGCATCTGACCTCCAGCTGTGTCTCCAACCCCACATCCACACACTGGGCGAGAACTTCCCAACACTTCCTGCGTCCAGCAACGTCCCAGAAGTCCGTTCCAGGCCTGCGTGGCACCACTTCTGCCTACAGGCTGTGCCATGGCTGGGTTTCCACCAAGTCCCAGCTGTGGGCACCTGGTACAGCCGTAACCTCTCTGATCCTCAGGCCTCTCGTCCGAAGGACAGAAATAACTCATAGGCTATTGAGAGAATTAAATGAGGCCATGAAGCTTTTTCCACTTACTTTTAATTTTTTTTATTAAGTAATCTCTGTGCCAAGTGTGGGGGGCGAACTCACGACTGAACGGAGCCAGCCAGATGCCCTACGACTTACTTTTAAACAAATTTTTAGAAGTTTTAGATTTTACAAGAAAACTACGAGTATACTAAAGAGAGCTCCCATATACTCTGCACCCCACTTCCCTGCTGTTATCATTTTAGATGATGATTTCTTAACAAATAATGAATCCGTATTGATACATTATAATGAGCTGAGGTCGATACGTGATTCGAGCTTTCTTAGTCTTTTCCTGATGTCTCCTTCCTTCTAGGAGCCCCGCCGGGACCTTACATTCCACTTGGTCATTATGTCTCCTCAGCGTCTTCTTGGCTGTGGTGGGTTCACAGACTTTTCTCGTTTTTGGAGACCTTGCCAATTTTGGGGAGTACTGAGCAAAGAATTTTGCAAATGTCCTTCAACTGGGATTTGTATAAGCTGTGCTGATGCTAATGATGTGATAAAAAATGGCACTCTGCCACTGTGGTTTTCTTCCCCAAAACCGATAATCCCAACCTAACCAAGAGAAGCCCATGGGTTTTTTTTAAATTAAACATATGATAGATAATACATTCGATAGGGTTCAAAGTTCAAATAACATCCAAAGATGCACAGCCAAACGTCCCCTTTGTGCTGCTTTCTCCCTCCGCCCAGTCTCACCACATGCACCCAGGAGGCCTTGTGTCGATGTCTGGTGTATCGTCATAGAATGTGGCCACATGTAAATCCCTACACCCCTTCCACACACACTTTTTCCACAAAAGGTGGCAAGCATTACTCGCGATTCTGCATTTGTGTTTTTGCAGCAATGTGTCCCAAGTCCTGTCCACATGGTGCACGCAGCAATTCTCGACCCTGCTCCACACCCAGCGCAGCATACCATCAACCATCACTGACTGCAAACAGCCTTCCTCTCACGGGCGTCGGAGGTGCTCCCTACGCTTTGCTACTATGAAAGTGTCTGAGGAGAAAAAGAAGAATCCTACGCATGGTCCGTGTCACACGAGTATCTGTAGGCGTGCCCATAGAAGAACTCCTCCTTATCCACGGCTTCGCTCTCCAGGGTTTCAGTTACCTGAGGTCAGCCAGGGCCCAGAAGCTGACAATCCTGCTTCTGCATCACATGGTCAACGGCAGCCCCCCACGATGTCAAAATGCCTGCATCGTCCCCTCTCCTCTCAACACTGAGACACTTGATGTACTCACAAGGATGTGAGTACCCTGCAGTAAGATACTCTGAGAGAGAGGGAGAGAGCACATTCACATAGCTTTTATTACAGTATATTACTCTAACCCTTCTATTGTTACTAGTTGTTCTCTGTTCGTCTCTTACTGTGCCTGATTCCTAAATGAAACGTCATCATGGCTCAGGATGTATAAGAAAAAGCACAGTCTATATGAGGTCCGGCACTAGTCTTTCAGGCATCCACTGGGGGTCCTGGAGTGTGTCCCCAATGGGACCTAAGAGGGGACCAATGTATCTCAATGTGAGATCACTGGGTCAAAGGGCATGAGCATTCGTGGCCTGGACAGAGATGGCCAGCAGACCCTGCCCAAAGGCTATGAAAACTTGTATTTCCTTCAGCAATGGATGTCTCTTGGCAGTTTTTCCGTCAATAAGAGTACATCATCACCTTGTGCAGTGTATGATCTTAGGAGGGGAAAGTGGCATTTTTGATACGTTTCACTTTCTACGACTGGGTAGATCATCTTCTGTTTCAGTGTCATTCGCGTTTCCTCTTCCAGGAGCCGTCCTCATCCTGAAGAGTGAAATGTGTCTCACGCATGTCCCGACTGCCCCCTTAGCCATGGACCAGCACCTGTGGGCACTGCCTAGACCCAGAAAGCCCAAGGAAGGAAGCAGGACGCGTGTGGCGTAAGGAGGACTGGGTTGTGGCTAGAGCCTGAGGGAAGGCTAGAGCCTGGAGGGAAGGGGAGTCTCAGCCGAGACCTCCAAGTATTGTGTGGGACGTGCAGAGAAGAAAGGACCTCACCAGGAAGAAGCCTCACACAGGGGGAGACTCGGAGACCCGAAGAATGAAGACTGTGGGTCTGTTTAGAGAGAAAGAAGGACCAAAGATAGCGTGAGGCCAACCAAGGCCTCGAACACCGGCAGCTGCAGAACCAGCTCTTATGGTACAAGGGGAGGGGAATGTCCCAACCTCATTTTCTTTCCTTTCTTTCCATTCTGCTGGCATTTCAAGACCAGTCACTGTTTGTTTCTGGACCGTTTAGCTCAGTAGCGACAAGTGCGATTTCCTGGGAAACTTTAATGAAGCACACTTTGCAGTCCCCAGCAGGGTCCGGGGTGTGCACTTGGAAAAGGCTCCCAAGTAAGTGATTCTCATGGGCATCTCTGATAAAGGACCACCCGATGCCCCCCACCACCACCACCCTGCCCCAAGGTCCACGGGAGCCAGGGCAGCCCTGCCTGGGCTCCTGGGGAGAGCAGGGCCTTTCAGAAACTCGAGATGGATAGGAAGCTGAAGTTTCACTAAACAGGAGTGACCTTCCCTGGAATTTTGTTCAAGAGAGAACACCACTGGTGCCAAAGAAACATCCACGTTGGAAAAATCTCTCTCCCACACATAAATCTGCACCAGTCCATGAGGCTGTGGATGGGGAAATGGACCTTCTATTCTGCTAAGAATTCTCCCCAAGACCGCAGATACCCTGAGCAGTTCATCTGCATATCTGATGAATTATTTATGTTCCCGCCGGCTTCCAGCGTGCACTGGGTCGTATCACTCACATAACCTCATCCGGTGGGCAGAGAATGGCAATGTTGAGTCAGCTACATGTATGCTTAGGGTCAAGGGCTGGCGCTCTTAAATTTCTAGACTCCAATAAGATCTTTGTCCATCCATTCCTCCCCTCCCAGCATGCACCTGGCTTCGACTCTCAAGGGCTTCTAAACGTCCTTCTCTCTCTCGCTGCCCTCTCCCTTCCAACCCAACCAGCCCAGCCCAGCCCTCCCTCCTCCAAACCAGCCAGCCCAGCCCAGCCCAGCAAAGGCACAATCTTTGTTGTATCTCGGGGGATGCCAGCTCAAAAGTCCTAAGGGTCCTCTTTTTCCCTGATGACTCAAGATCACTCCCCACTCAGGCTATGAGTGTATCAGCAAGCCGGCCTAACACACCAACTCCACGCTTAGAGTCCACCAAGCCCTCCCTCTGACATCAGCCCTCAGGAAACGGAAGCATCTCAGGATCCACAGTAAAGCCTTTGCTTCAGCCCCCAGTTCCTCCCTCCTAATACACACTCTCCTACCCCCACCCACCCCTTGCCATCCCTACAAAGGACTCAAGTCCTTCCATTCCCTTCAAGAAAACTTCTGCCACACAAACAGTGCCCCTGATAGGTTCCAGTCACTGTCCCAGGCACTGTGGTTTGTCCCTAAGCAGTTCAGTCTAGTGAATGAGACAGACAAGCTGATGCTAATGGATGAGAAGGGCAGCTGAGGCAGCCTGTCCTAAATCTGGAAGTCAGGGAGGACTTCCTGGGGGAAGTGGCACCTGAGTTGCATCTTTAAGAACCAAAGAGGATCACAGGTTGCAGGAGGGTTGTGTCGCTTGTAGAAGCACGAGGAAGAGGAGAGCTGGGTTCAGAGGTCTCGTGGCCAAGGGAGAGGTGAGAAAGGAGCCATGTGCACGAGCCCTCAAAAGTACTCTTGAATAACAGGGGCCTCAGTGCTCCCCACGGCTTCACACTTAGTACTTCAGACCCTTCACGAGGCTGCATCAGGGCTGCCTTCCCCAGTCAGCCTTCCCATTGATGAGGGCACCACATTCTGCTAACTAATGCAAACAGAGCCTTTACTAATGCAGACATGCATCAGTAATTCAGGAGTCAGGAGGCCCCCCAGAAGCCACGAGGAAGCATGCGCAGAATGCCCTGCCTAGGATTTAGCAGCTTCAGCAGGCACGGCCCTTGAGGCCATGCTTTGGAAAGAAAAGGCCTTCTCTCAAGGAATCTGCACCAAGTACCACGTGAGCACATCTTGTCCACCGGAGGCGATGAGGGATTCCCACCTCAGCGGCAAGTGCCACTCACCAAGTGTGTGATGTCTGGCCCATGACACACCCCTGGCCACCTCACTCCTGCTCTGTCCTCACAGCCTGTTGCTCCTGCAGGACAGGACGCTGGCGCCCTCACCTTCAGGGGGCGAAGGACTTGCGGGGGCCTATCACGGAAGGCCTCCCAGAGTTCTCTGGCCTGGCCCCTCTAGCCTTGGGCCACCTGGTCCCTGCCATGTGAATTCTAGGAAGTCTGGAACTGGGCAGATCACTGGATGCCACTGGTCCAATTTTCCCTGGTGCCTAGTGAAGGACTGAGGGGTTCCATGACTTTCTAGTGGCCAAACTGGATAAAGATGTCAGTGTTCTAAGGCTGACAATTAGCCTGGGGACAAACCAAGTCTCTTCTGAAGCACAAGGGATGGCTCCCGCACACCAGTGACTGCAAGCCAGCCTGGCCGCCTCTGGAAGGAGGGGACAGATGACCTTCAGGGGGGCTCCCGGCCCAGCCTGGGACCAGCACTCTGTGCCCCAGAGACACAGCCTCTTCACAGAGACTCCAGAATTGCTGCCCCAAAGCAGGGCATCGACAAATCCAGTGCCGAGTCCCAACAAAGTACAAAACAATTGTTTAGTCTTTGTCTTAAAAACCCAAAATGGAGAAATGGTAATAAGAAAGGCAGAAAATGACAAGGATCCAAACATAAACCACTCCTTTAAAAGTTTAAAGGGCCATACAACTTAAAAAATAATAAAAATAAAATAATAGTAAAACAAAAAGACAAAGAGAATACAATAATAAATAATAAGCCATTTAGAAATAAGTACAAATGCACTAACATGTCTTTGCAAATAAAAATGCAGTTGCACATCTCTCTGGTCAGATGGCAGGGTATGAAATTGTTGTCTAGGGACAAAGGGCGTGGGGTCAAGACCTGGATTCCACGTCACACACCTGAACTCCCATCAAATGGGGCACATGGTATCAGTCGCCCTTTCCTCGGGGCCAATGAGAGATGACCAAAGATTTGATTCTGACTTGAAAGAGAATTAACTAAGCATGTACTATGTGTCAGGACCCTTGCCTCATTCCCCAACAACCCCTTGAGATTTATTGTTCTGATTTTACAGAAATGGAGACTGAGGCTCAAACGATTTGCCCCAAACCATCCATTTCCAGAGCAAGCTCTGGGGAAGGAGTCCAGGGAGCAAAGGCTTCCTGGTCTCCTGGTTACAGGGGTGGGATGGGACAGAACCGGAAGCTGTTTCAGCCCTAGGCTCTCCCCTCACTCACCATCCCACTGCAGACAGACCCAGGACCCATGAGCGTGCCTTCCTGCCCCCGGGCATCCTGTGAGAACCAACTCAGCACCTGGGACTCAGCGCAGTGTGGCCTGGGAAGATGCCAGGTGATGCCTCACAGCCTTGGCTGGGCTGCCCCAGGCTCTTGGGGAAACTCGGGCACACCAGAAAGCCTTCGTGTGCCCTGCTCTGCAAAACCGTGCTATGAGAACGTCCCCACGCATGACCCGGGCTGTCCCTCCAAGGTGTGGCCAGTGCCCTGAGCACACGGCCTTTGCCTCTTCGGAGCCCGTCTCCCAGCATCCCACACTATTTTACAGACTTCTGAGAACCAACAGGATTCGGGACTCACCGGGGACTGACTGTGAAAGTTTTCCACTGGAGCAAAGATTACAGTGCTGTAACTCAATGCGTGACTTCCCAATGGGCTCCGATTATCAGGAGTTCCAGAATATCCTCTTTTGAGACTCCCTGCTCCTTTCTCTTTCCTGTCGTTTACAGGCTTGCTGGCACACAGCACGTAGACCAGGCAAATGCCTCCTTCGGGGGAGGGGGGAAGGACCTCTTCCTCCCCTCCCCGGGGTGGGGGTTGGTTCTGGGGTCCCTGCACTCACCCGAAGGGGCCCCTGTCCACACCCACTGCAGAGACAAACATTATCCTGATGCCAGTATCCATGACACCCAATGCATCTGCCTCCACCCTCCCCTGGCTTCCCACTTCCCTCCAAACACGTGCGGTGGGGTCTGCAGGCGTCCCTGAACTCACTTCCTGTCCTTCCCCCGTTGGCTCACTCTTCTCCAGCCATAGAACCTTCTCGCTCCCTGGGTGATTCTCCCGTGGCCCTCTCCCCCCAGTCCAGTCTAGCCCTCTCCACCGCAGCTCTGCACCTAGCACGTGGACACCTAGGGGCTCCACCACGGCCACGTGCACCTGGCGACCAGCTGAGTTCAGTCAGCGCTCAGAAGAAGGAAAGTTCAGGGTAGGAATTATGGGACCCTCTGCACATGGCAGGAGCTGGACCCCTCCACACTGCAGCCCTGCCAAGTGGTTCCCCCTCCCCAGCTCTGGCAGTACTCCCTGCCTTCCCAGGGCTGGACCTGCACGACGCCTCCTGCACCTCTGTATACGGCTCCTTCATTAAACCCTCCTCGGCTGAGCCCCCACGACCCTGACTGGTCCAACCACCTCATGGCTGCCCTGGCTGTTTCCAGGGCTCTCTTCCTGCGCTCTCCCGCCGGCCACTCACTCCCTGGCTCAGCCTCCAGCTGCTTTCACGTCTCTGAGCACCTGCCCTCCCGCTCCGCTTTGTTTTCCTCCTGCACAAATTACATGCTAACATACTCTAACTCCTCCCCCTTCTAGACCACAGCAGGGCCACAGGAGTGGTCAATACGTGTGAATGAATCTGTGCACAGACAGCTTAAGGCAGAGCTCGTTAGCTGTGACCAGCAAGGATCAGCAAGGATTTAGAGTGTCAACTGTACACCAGGCTCTGCTCTAGGTGCAGAGGATCTAGATTCTGCCCAACACGGCAACATGCCAGTCCCGGCTCCAAAGAGTATCTTCCCGGTTCCGGCCTGCTCGGGCAGACCTTGCCTCGGAGGAACATGTCCAGACCCAGAGCCTGAAAGTCCTTGTAGACGAGCTAGCTGTCTGAAAATACTCCAGACTACCTGATCGTAACCTCCCCAGGTCTGATGCACAAAGCCTCAGAGTCAGCAAAAGCCGACTTCAGACGTCCACCAGCCTCAGCATCTGATTTGAAGTGGGTGCTTCGATTCCTCTGTGTCTTGTGCGGCTTCAAGGGCCACCGGAGCCAAGAGGATGGCTGGAATCAGGCACGGTGGCTTCAAATCCCTGCCAGGCCACTCACCAGCCACGTGACCTTTGGGCGAGGTACTCTCCATCACGAAGGCCTCAGTTTCGTCATCTATAAAACGGGGAGAACCGTCTTTCATTTTTCCAGGACCACCATGAAAACTCGATACCCTGCTTGTGGAAGGCTTGGCACGAAGCAGGAAAGAGACAGAGAAGAAGGGAAGCTGTCATTATGTCTGTGAAGGGTAAATGCTGGGGTGAGTTTCCAATGCCTTATTTTTAATGACATGCATATGTGGGGTGGAGTAGGGAATCAAGTTCCAAGCTGGGGAAACACTAAATATATTTAGTCACTTCCAAGGACCTATTTCTGTAATCTTTTCGGCAGATAAGTTCAGAGAAATCTGCCTTTTAAGGGAAAGATGGCTTTTCCCCACTGGGAGGTGTCACCCAACTGTGTTCACCCAACTACAATGGAGGGACTCTGGCTAGGGCCCGGAGTCAGCAGACTAGCGTGTGCACGTGCATGTGGTTTTTAAAAAACGCCATCACTTCAGGAAGTCAAACATTTGTCCCAATTGTGGTCCCACTATAAAAACATGCACAAAGCGCCTCGCTTGACCGTGATTTCTGAGAGTGGAAATAGGCTGTGTCAAGCCAAGGCCACGGTGGCCTCAATGTTCCTGGGTCAGGTCTGACTCGTGCTACAGGCCGCCCGTCCATCATGGGGCCTTGGGGGCCGCTCTCTGGTCAGTGCTGTCCTCCTCACCCGGGGGGCCAGCAGCCGCCATCAGTACTGCCCTGGTTCTTAAAGCTGTCAGCTGAAAGGGACACACTTCTTTACATACGTACACATATGTATACTTAAAGTTTGTTTTGGGAAGAGAGAGAGAGAGAGAGAGAGAGAGAGAGAGAAAGAGGGTGAGGGCACACACAAGTCGGCAGAGAAAAGAGGGAGGCAGAGAATCTGAAGCAGGCCCCACAGAGAGCAATAAGCTGATTCGGGGCTCCAACTCACAAACATAAGATCATGACCTGAGCCGAAGTCGCACGTTCAATCAACTGAATCACCCAAGTGCCCCTGGAAGTGACAGACTTCTGCTGGCATTTCATTGGCCAGAGCATGTCACATGGTCTGGCCTCACCTCACAGAGGAGGAAGTCATCCACTTCCCCTGGAGAGGACTGAGCAGACATAGAACAGAGATGCCGCCGATGACAAGGATCCCTTGTTATTTTCTTTCTAACCCCCTCACCCGGCACAGTGTCTGACAAACCATCGAGACACTCCGGAATGTTCCTTAAATAAATGAACAAACACTTCTTTGCGCTTGACCTTCGGAGCCTATTTACAAGACCTGCAGGAAAAGCAGACCCATCCTTGGTATATTAACCAGTTCGTTCCTCATTGCCGGGGTTCAAACCCCAGCTCTGCCTTTCATTATCTGGGTGATCTTGGGCCAACTTGGTCAACCTCTCTGTGCCTCACTTTTCTCATCTGTAAAATGGGAATAGTGATAATAGCACTTGGAACACAGGGCTGTTACGATGAAATTAGTTAAGCAGCAGAAAGTGCCTACAACGGTGCCTGGCAGGCAGTGAGCACTCAGTGACAGAAGCTGTTGTTATTACTATCCTCAGAGTCAGATCCTGTTTTCACCCCACACAGTGTCAGCTGGCTCATTTTCATCCCTCAGCACTCTTCCAAATCACACGCCTCCGAACTGCTCCCAGCACCTTCTGAGCACAGGCCACGTTACTGGCATCTGTCCACAGCCTCCCAAGACAACTGCTTTGCAGAGGACCACCCTTATTCTCCACGCATTTTGGGATAACATATATAACTATGTATGTGTCGTACGCACACACGTATTTTTTAAATGGATGATGGTCACACCCCTTTCAAATTACATCTGATATCCACTCTTCCACCAGAAACAGCAAATTAAATCAAGGCAGCTGTGCATGGACCCATCACATCTGGCAGCTCCAAGATTATGAAGGCTGGGAGAGTCGAATCCAGGCTGTGAGCAAGGAGACCCCTCCCCCACACACACCGCTCCCCACATGACCTCTCAGCAATAGCCAGACAGAAAGTGAGAGGGCCGACCGTTCTGCTTGCACGCGGAAGGGCTCAATCAATATTAGCTCTCTTTTCCTCCTTAAGAGAACGCCACGAATGACACAGAAACCCCTAGGAAATTATACAGAAATAACAGACATCAAAGTTATCCACAGCTTCCTAAAAACAATACATCAAAAGAATTTTTCGAAAGTCTATTTTCCGAGAGCAATGGTTCACAAAGCCAGTTGGACGTTTCTAAGCGTCCCCTTAATTTCCGGTATTCCAAATAATACATGCTTGAACGACAAACTATCCGTGGCAGCAGCTGAGGTCCACCTCCAACCTTTCTTTATTCTTCCAAGGGTGAGCGGTGTCGCTTGACACTTGAAGCCCACAGCCCTTTGCCGGCAAGGCTGGGGCCCCCAGCCTCTTCTGTCCCACCCAGTGGCCCCACCACACACCAAGGGCCCATCTCCATAGCCTGCTCATCCACGGCCCTCCTGTGGCCCTCCAGGTGGCCACCCTAGGGATGGGAAAAGGAACAAGACCCAGGGTCTTGTTCGGAGGCGTTCAGAGGCGTGTGAAAAGGAACAAGACCCAGAAGTGGTCTGGCCAAAGGCCTGGCTTCTGGCCCATGGACTTGAGTCTACATTCTCTGGTGTGAGACAGGCCAGTGAAGGCTAACTAGAAACACCCATGATCACGGCCTGTGCACCCAGAGGACTTTGTGAAAGCGAGCAAATGCAGGGACATTACCAACACAGCTTCCCTCAGCTTAGTGCAGGACTGAAGCCAGGAGACATGGGGCCAGGATTCAAATCCAGCCTCCCCTGCTCATTGTTTGTGGGCTTCTTAACCTCTCTGGGTACAGAAGTCACCTCCCTGTGAAATGGAGGCTTGATGCATGTAAAGCGGTGCCTGGCATACTGCAAGGGCCCCACGAGCTATTATTTCATGGTCAGCAATTAGCATGCCTGCATCACATCCAGCCTCTGGAACTATGAGCTCGGGCCAGCTGCACCAGAGACGTTCTACTTCCTTCCACAAGGAAGAGGCTTCACCTGCAGTCACTCAGAAGTTCCACCTACGCGGCTGCAGCCTTGCTCTGACTCCTTCGAAGTGGGTGTCACCTGTGAACCCATCAGAGACCCAATTCTCAGGCCTCACCCTCGTCCCCTGGGGGCCGGGGAGGCTCAGCCATGTGGAACCCACCTTGAGGTTCCAAAGGACACTCGAGTCTTCACAGCACTGGACTAGAGGACTGAGAGGATTAGCCGACACACAGTTGTGTCCCCAGGGGCTGTCCTCATGTCCTTCCAGGGCCATGTGGGCCCCAAGCCCTGCTGCCCTGTGTGAGCCCAAGATCCGCAGGTGGGTTCTAGAAAATAATCTGTCTGTGGCATGGGTATCCGGTTGCCCCAGTCGGGGCCAGCCCAGGCCAGGCTAGTGACGGTGGGAGGGCACTGGGCCCAGCAAGCAGAAGGGCACTGGCATTTCCCAGTCAGGAGCCAGAGCACGAGCAAGGTGGAGAGGCCCCCACTCCCCTGGGGCCACTGCCATTGCACCGCATTCCAGTTTCAGGACAAGAATGCTGGCAATCCTTCTGCGGCCTGGGGCAGGAGCGTCCTAAAGTAGAGAGGATTATGGAATGTCTGCTTATTGACCAAAACTGCCCTATGGAATCTGACCCGAATGTCTCAACAACCCTTGTTGTCCAGGGCCGTGGACTCCCTGGGGCGCAGCAGGGCCCAGGGGACTGCATGCCACAGGACTCCAGCGCAGACGCCATTGGAACAGTTCACTTCACAGGCCTCGGGGTCAGCCTTGCTGTCACAGACTCTAAAGCATCCCACCTTGTCCCCATTCCTCTCAACCCAAGTGGCATTCATCACCCAAGGTGACACGGCAAGGCAGAGACCCAAAGTGGCAAGAAACAAACAAGGACTCGTAGGATCTAGAACCACCCTCTTCTCTCCAGGTGCTTGGCCGGCAACCAGCGCTCTCGAGTGTAATACGGCAGTATGGCTTCCCGGGCAGCTGCATGACCCTGTCCTGCCTCCCCTCCGCCTGCCAGTCCATCCACCCCCCGGCCCCACCTTCTGCCATCTGGCCCTCCTTCTGTCCCCCTCAAAGAACCAGGCCTGCTCCCATCTTATTTGAAAAATATCTATCCATGCCTCTGATAAGTGACAATCATAAAAATACCAAATGCTGTCACCTGTCAGGATGTTATCTGCAGTAATATGCTAGTAATATGCTAGGCATGTCTACGGGGTTGAATAATCTCTCTCCAAGATTCACATGTACCCAAAACCTGAGCACATGATCTGATTTGGAAACAGAGCCTTTTGCAGAGTAATTAAGATAAAGTCACCCTGGGTTGGGGTCGGTCCTGCAGCCCTCGACTTTCCTTATGAAAAGAAGGTGCACACCGAGAAACAGGCCACAGGACGATGGAGGAGGCCACTGGAACGAAGGCTAAGCCAGGGACTGCCAAGAATTTCCAGCATCCACCAGACACGATGATAGAAAGGGCGAGGAAAGAGCCTTTCCAGACACCGTGACTTTGGGCTTCTAGCTTCCAAAACCATCAGAGAACAAACCTGCTGCTGGAAGCCACCTTGTTCGTGGGCATTTGTCCCAGCAGCCCCAGGAGACCAACGCAGCACCCGTCACATCTTCCCTCCGGTCCGGTCTGTGCCCCAACCCCGCCCCACCCGCTGAGGCAGGACCCCGGCTCCCGCTGCGCAGGCGCGAGAGCGACCGCCCCAAGCGGGCTCACCCGGCCAGCAAGTGTCCGGCTCCAGAGCGCAGGCTCTTCGCGCCAGGCTGAGCAGCCGCCCTCCTTGGGCAATGCAGCCAAAAGCCGAGCCTTGGAAGCCACATCTAACATCCTCCCCGTCCAAAGCCCTCTGGCAGCTGTCCCATCAGAAAGAGTTTCTGGAAAATTCTGGTTGCCAGGGAGAGGGGAGCTGTCCACCAACAGCTTCTATGAGCAACCTGAGAGGCGGATGGAGGTCTAACTCGGCGGCTGTCACATAAATCTTTGTTGCTGGGACCACCCCATCGCCGATGTGTAAGTTTAAAAGGTTTCATTATATGCAATAATTATTCTTCTGCTCATCACAGAGTCCTTTGTAGTCCCTGACCTGAATCATTATGATGATGCTTGGCTCGGAGGCTAACAAGCTTACCTTCGGAACAGGCATCCTGGGCAACAGATCCAAAAATCTTTAACTAGTTGAGGCGCAGAACTTGGAACGGCATCTGGTGTGTAATTATTTTTAACAGGAAAAAATAGCCCATCCTGTCAGCTTTCCATTTTGAGCAAAGACAAATTGGCCACAAGCACATACATAAAAAGGGTGAGTTCGGTGGAACATACATCATCCTTTCGTTAACTCACCGAGCTTAATCAAGATGAATGCAGTCATTCACTCTCCGCCGATGGACTGGCCTTAATGTCCCTCTCTGCCCACGGAGAAAGGGAAACGTGGCCTGTCGTGGCTCCCAGAACCACCGTGCAGAGGCTTCTCGCAAGTTTTCTAAAGCTTCTATGAAAACAGGGCTCATTTGCTTTATCATTTAGATTTCAAAATCTGTCCCAGGCCGAGGAGAAGTACAAACGCCAGAGGCCTCACGCTGCCTTGCCGAAGACAGAAGAAGCCACACGGCTTCCTCATCGTGGCTGAAAACCAAAGCCTCACACTCCGGGGCTGCGGTGGCCACTTATTATTCTTACTGGTACCCTGGTTGTTTTTGTTGTGACCAATAATAATGCCTCACCTGCCCAGAACCTTAGTCTCTCCCTCAGGAATGTGCCATCCACTCTGGGCGTCTCTTCCCCTCATCTGTACAATGGGGAAGTAGAAACCGTAAGACTCCTTTGGCCTGAGAATAAAAAGGGGAGAAAGTTGGCTCTGCTCTGCTGAAATGTGCCCAGGCGTTAATGGCCAGAAAGCCTTGGCCATTCTTAACAGCCTTCTGTCTAAGGAAGTGTAAATCGAAGCAGTGAGAAGAAACACCACCAGCTCAGCCCCGGCCCTGGGATCAATATGGCTATTTTCATTTGGAATGGGTAAATAAAAAGGGGGCCTGAAAATACTTTTGGGTGTCCTAAATTGGTCACTGGGTAGAAAAAAATTCCTCAACCACTGAGGGAGACCTCCAAAGATAGCTAAGGAGGCACCAACAGCCTGGATCACAGGCAGGGACGGTGGGCCTGGGGAGAAGCAAGAGGGGGCTTCAGGCCAGGCTGAAGATCAAAGGTGTTAGGGAGGCAGGAAGACAGGGGTTTGCCAGCCCTCCATCCCCTTCCCCGCCCCTCCCCCACCATCCACGCCCCTCCACACCGACAGAGGCTGCACAGAGAGATGCTCCTTCAGGGCTCAACTCAAATGGCCCCTGAGATGCAAGGTCTGGGGTGGGGCGAGAAATCCACTTGCCAGGAGAAAACAGGGAAAAGAAATGTTTGCAGGGAGCTGCCAACTCCACGCACGGGGCCTGGGGGAGCGGCTCAGCCCTGCTGTACCAGCAAAGAGGCTCTGAGGTTCTCGGAATAAGGCTTGGCTCGGAGGAGGGTGGGGGACTGGCTGTACAGACTCATCCTTCTGCGCTGGGAGGTGCCTGGGCGGAAGCCAAGGCCCCCAGCCGCAGGCCTGCTCCGTCAGGCTCAGGGCTGCCCCACACAGGGGTGGTCAGCAGCCTGGGGACCGGAGGTTGGGTGTCTGAGACTCAGCACCTAGCTTGGCAGACTCTGCAAGGCGGAAAGGAAGGCCAGCAAGGGGGTGGCAGGCAGGCTGTGGGTCTAGAAGGAAGCCCTCCAGTCTGGGATTTGGGTCTGTGGGTTCAGATGGACCGCTATGAGACAAACAGATTTCTGAATACTCCTCTGGCTTCTTATTAACGCACCATGAAGCACGTAGGATGGCTCTCAGAGATTCTTTACCACCTGGTAGATTTTTAAGAACTTGGTTTTTATTGATTGAAGAATGAAGACACGCACATGGTAAAAACTTCCAGTAGGATGAGAAGACTCACAGAATCGATGCCACGCCCCCCTCCCGCCCCCAGAAGGCCCACTATTACCATTTCCTCTGTGCATCCTTCCAGATTGACTCTGTGCACATGCCTGTGTGTGTTCTTCCTCTGACCCACAAACGGCAACAGTGAGAAAACTCCAAAAGAACGACTCACCATCTGGAGCCTGATTTTGTCATCTGTCAAATGACAGGCTTGGATAGGTCCCTTCTGACTTCTGAAGAATTCAAAGTACGTACCTACCCACCAAAAGCCACCGGCAACAAGCATGAGAAGCCATCCTGCCTGTTGGTTCAAGATAGTTTTGGGGACGTACCTGCCCGGTCTGCTGGCGGCACTCTGCACAGATGTGGACCTTTACTGAGCAGCCCCGGCACCAGGCGCCCGGCCGAGCGAGCTACGGACCCTACCTTCCTGAACCCCTCAGGAGTGAAGGCCTGTACGGACAGGACACCAGGATCCAAGAAGCAAAGCAATCTGCCCAAGGTCATGTGGCTGGTGAGTGGTAGGTCACAGGATGCAAACGGACTTCTCTCACGTTCATGGTTTTGGGGGACACAGCACAACAAGGAGGGGCTACAAGCCATGTGATGTAGCCATGTCTCCCCAGTGATGCTGAGTGACCACAAGGGACACACAGCTAGCCACATGCATCAGAGGCAACGCCTAAACCCGTTCGTTGTGTATCCAAGACCCACGCTCTGGATTTCCACTGAAGCATCCTCAAAATGGGGTATGGTGGCACCCTTCTTAGCAGCCAGATTTCTACCAGCTTGTTTCATGCTCCAGTAAATCCAAAGTAGGGACCGCAACCCACCTCACTCGACGAGGAAACAAGGCAGACGGAAGCCGGGCGGCTCTCCGAAGTTGTCAGGTGACACTCACAGTGACTGGTCCCGAGGCTCACGCCAGGTCTCTCCGCTCAGCCCCGGCACACACTTCGCTGCAGGACTACAGAACTGTCCCCGTTTCCCAAAGAGCAAGAAATGTGGTATTTTAGCGAAGCCCCAAATCATAAGGAGAAACAGCAGCCAACACTGAAGAGCTAGCCCCCTCCCCTCAACAAGACCCGCGCCAACCCGACCTCAGAAACCCCACTTAATGAAGAAGCAACTCTACACAGGACAAGTATCTGACAGCACCTTGTGGTTTCAGTCAGGCAAAACCAAGTGGGAAGGACACTTAGTAACATGCATCAAGAGGGGGGCCTAGGGGCCCAGTCAGTTAAGCATCTGACTTCAGCACGGGTCAGGATCTCACAGGTTTGTAGTCAGGAGGAACGCCACATTGGGCTCCCTGCTGTCCATGCAGAGCCTGCTTCAGGTCCTCTGTCCCCCTCTCTCTCTGCCCCTCGCCCCTCAAAAATAAATAAACATTAAAAAATATATATGCATCAAGAGCCTTAAAAGTGTCTAGAACCTTTGACTCAGTCACTCTACATCCAGAAATCTATCTTAAGGAGATGTGAACGATAGAAATAGGTTTCTTTGCACACGTGTGCACGCACATGCCCCCACACACTCACCTCAGCACTAGTTAGAAGAAACAAACACAAAAAATATTCTGAATACTCAGAATTGCGGATAAAATTGGGAGAATGACAAACCACCATCGTGATGGGACACGACATCATGTTGCAGCACAAGTCATACTTAAAAATCTCCTTTGAACTCCATGTGGAAGTACATCCCTTACATTAAGAGAAAAATCCAATAAAATTGTTGACACGAGGTCATCTCCAGGAGAAAGGAAATGCAGAGAAATACATTAAGGCTATTTTCTTCCTCGCACTCTTAAGAAGTTTTCCCTTTCCCCAGTTTTCCACAGGGAAAATAAAAAGCATTATTTGAAAGATCTGGTGACCCATGTTCCTGGATCAAAGGAGCAACAGGTGTAATATGAGATGGAGAAGCGTTCCGTTTTCAGATGGTGCTGACAAGCTACATGATCCTGCAAAATAAGGGAGCGTATTTAGAAAGAGACTGACAGAGGAATCCAGTATAGAGCAGACCAGGCCCAGCAGGACCATGGAGAGCAGAGAAGGAAAGCCCCAGGGACCCTCTGCGCCACAGCAGGTCCAAGGTGACCGAACGCTGTGGGGCAGGGGGTTGAAGGGTCCCCAGGAAAGTGACCTGAGAAACAGAGGGGGCAGGAGGGGCCTTGATGCAGCTGAGGGCTCAAACGGCAGCTACCCTCACAACAAAAAGCCACATTGTTCAAAGAGGAAGAGGTGACTGGAAATTGCAGGACAGAGAGCTGTCCAGAAGACATGGGATCAGCCTCCAGTTTGGATGTGCAGAGAAGAGCACTGAGAGGCATAATCTTATAAACGCTGTTTACCAATATAACAACCTTTAGAATTAACCTGGAGCATAACGCAGAGAACTCCTCGTTACGGACGTGGGAGAGGATATGAATGTCACGTGCCTTGCCGACACGAAAAGACAGATGCCAGGACTGGGCAGGTGGGAGAGGGAAGGTCAGGCCTGCTGACAGCTCAGCTCAGCAGGTGTGAGTCGTAAGATACCAGGAGGCCCAGGAAAAAAGACTTGGGGTGGGGTGGAGGGGGCAGTGGGGAGAGACAATTGAGCTTATTATTTAGAGATACTGACCCACCCCCACCCCAGTTCACTTGGGAACAGGACTAAGAGCGGACAAGAGGGGACAGAGGATTCTGGCTCTTTTCCATGTCAGCCTTTCCCATTTGCTTTTAAATATGTGCAAGTATTTATTTTGATTAAAAACCCAATTCTTCTAAAAAGGTGTTAAGACTTTGAATTCAAACATACTATGAGAAGGAGCTTCCTAAACGTTAAAAAGAATTAAAGAAAAAAGAAAGAAAGGGTGTGCGTCCTTCTCCTGGTCTCTTTGCCACAGGCTCCATGGCCTGTCCAACACCACCTCCTTGGAGCAGCAGAGTGGTCAGAGGTCCAAATCCAGTCAGGTCGCTCTGGCACCCTGAATGCTTCCTTTGCTCCAGACAGAAAACTCCAGAAGCTGGGTCTCTGGGGCTCCTTCTCTAGGTGCTCCCTGCAGTTCGCCCAGGCTCACGGCTCCTGCGGTTCCCATGCGGAGCCAGCTCCCAGCCACCTGAGCAGGTGTCATTTCATCTGCCGTCCCGAGTGCCCGGCAGGCCCGCAGCTCTGCCCCTGGGGGAATGTCTCCTCATGTGCCCGGATGGACTCGGGCCCTCTACGAATCACTACATGTCTACGTATTCTGCTTCTGGTTCCCCAGTGGGACTGTCTGTTCTACCTTTGTGTCTCCAGGTCCTAAAAAAACAATAGCCAACACAATAACAACAACCAAGACTCACTGAGTTCCTAGAGGAAGACGGATAGTATTCTAAGCACTTTATATGCATCATTTCATTTCATCCTTCCAACAACCCTATGAAAGTAGATGCTACTGCAATTTTCACTTTACAGTAGAACTGTAGTTCAGAGGGGTCAAACAGCTTAACCATCATCACACAACGAACTGCTGCTAGGGCCAGGATTCATATCCAAGAAGTCTGTCAAGACCTGATAGGCCTGCCACATATGGTTGTGCAGGTTGTACACTGCACAACTCTGAAGCCCGCTCGCTGTTCTTGTAAGTCTAGCTCAGCGTTGTCCAAGAAAAATAAAACAACAGCCACATAAATGATTTAAAATTTTCTAGCAGCCACATTAAAAATAATAAAAAGAGGATCACCTGGGTGGCTCAGTCACTTGAGCATCCGACTCTTGATCTCAGCTTGGGTCATGATCTCAGAGTTGTGAGTTCAGGCCCCATGTCGAGCTCTACACGGGGCATGAAGCCTACTTTTAAAAAACAATAATAGAGGAGGAGCCTGGGTGGCTCAGTGGGGTAAGTATCCAACTTCGGGTAGATCATGATCTCCCGTTTGTGGGTTTGAGGTCCACATTGGATTCTGTGCTGACAGCTCAGAGCCTGGAGCCTGCTTCCAATTCTGTGTCTCCTTCTTTCTCTGCCCCTCCCCCGACTCATGCTCTGTCTCAAAACCAAACATTAAAAAAATTAAAAATAACAATAATGATAAAAAGAAGTTAAATTATTTTCATAGTGTATTTTACTTAAATGAATACATCTAAATCTTAACGTTTCAACATGTCATCAATATGAATAACCATTAAAAATATTTCATATTCTCTTTTTTGTACTGAGACTTAGACATCCAGTGGACATTTTACACTTACAGCACTTTCGATCCGGACTTTTTTCCACACACAAGTGCTCTGCAGCCCCATACTGGAGAGCACAGGCCCAGCTATAGCTTAAACAAACCCAACCTCTCTGGGCTTCCGTGTCCCCCAGTGAAAGGCAGACTCTTAGGTCTGTCTTCTTTCATTGTCAGACACAGGACGACCACCCCTGACAGTAAGGGTTAACACCTGCACAGACCCTTGGGGCTGATGCCTGGCAATGCGTCCTGTGGTTCTTTAAAAGTGCCCGCAGTTGAAAGCTTCAGAAACTGAGGGTCGGAGAGGTCCTCTGCTCAGGCCAGGGTCACAAGGCCTCCAGCCTCCAAATCCAGGTCTTCACTTACTCCCTGCTAAATGCTTCACCCAGGCCGAGCTAGCAAACCTGTGCCTCTATCCCTAGAGGGAAATACTACATGTCCCCTGGGGGTCACAGGCAAGTCACTGATTTTTTTGCATCAACTTTTAAAGAGATCCAATCACAGGCGCCTGGGTGGCTCAGTCAGTTAAGCTAAGCGTCCGGCTTCAGCTCAGGTCATGATCTCACGGCTTGTGGGTTCGAGCCCCGCATCTGGTTCTGCTGACAGCTAGCTCAGAGCCTAGAGCCTGCTTCAGATTCTGTGTCTCCCTCTCTCTCTGGCCCTCCCTTGTTCATGCTGTCCCTCTCTGTCTCTCACAAAAAATTAATAAAAAACATTAATAAAAATAAAAAATTTAAAGAGATCCAATCATGCAGCCTCTCTGCTTCCTGGGCAAAGGAACATCTGGAAGTTTAAACCACTCAACAGCTGGAAGATATCCTTAAATGGCGTAATTTATTACCCCCACAATGTAAACCACACTGTCAATTTGGGAGGGGGCGGGGCACAACTTGGCAGATAGCCGTTCTTGCCTGGGAGGGAGGGTGTGGGACCTGAGCCCCAGGACCTACTAGAACAAATGGAAGGAGCCTGCCCCTGCCGCTAATCCCCTCTCACTGATTAAGTCCCAACCACACAGAGGTAGCCTTTGTCCAGCATGAGTCAGGTCTGCAGGACGGGTGGGTGACTGGGCACGCACCTGCCTTTATCACCGACACTCGGATTCATCCCCAAACAGGCTGACCTGGGAGCACAGGGCAAAATGCACGGAAGCAACCACACCACTCAAAAAGGCAAAGAGTTCTAAACCACACACGCTCAGCCCTACCCTTAGAACCATATTCCATCCACCGCCAGTCAGTCCAGAAGGACGAAAGCATGTGGGGGACACCTGGGCAGCCAGATGGGACAGGCACAAAGGGACATTCACGTTCTCCTCACACCCCTGCCACTTCCGCTTGTGGGGAGGGGGCTCCCCCTGGACTGCTCTGTGCTCCTGGAGGCTGGCTTCTCTCAAGGGTCCCCAAGTTCTTGCACACTGCACATCTCAACCAACTACCCGAAACCCTGGAGGTGGAGATCACCTCCAGGCAGGAGAGCAAACCAGTTAAGACACAAAAGATCCTCAACTTAGGCTGCCTGGCCTTAGCTCACTCCCTACCACTTACTGCTGTTACCTTGAAGAGTCACTTACCTCTCTGCCTCAGTTTCCCCATCGCTAAATTCACACTGACCACACAGACTGTCATAAGGACTAAGCTACAGATGAAATGCAAAGAAAGGCAGAGTGCTCAGCACACAGGCTCCCATACAGTTGGAGCTATTTACATGTGCACTAACATGAGTCCAAAAGGAGGGAAGCAATTAATGTTATTTTGCAGAGACAGTGCTTAAGCATAGATCCCAAGACTCCAAAACGAGGAATTAAAAAAAAGAAGCAACACTTATAAATGAGGTTTTCGGAGTGGGAAGCAGTAATCAACACCCTCATTCCCCTGATATGTGTTTGCTGACCACCTACTGTGCCAGACGCTCCAGACCGGTGTCTTTGGGGCTCACAGGTCGGCTGGATAGTAACCAGCACTTATATGTATTTTTTAATGTTTATTTATTTTGAGAGAGAGAGAAACAATGCGAGCTGGGAGGGGTAGAGAGAGAGGGAGAGAAAGAATCCCAAGCAGGCTCCATGTTGTTGGGCACAGAGCCCTTGGTAGGGCTCGAACCCACAAACCATGAGATCATGACCTGAGCTGAATTCAAGAGTGAGAAGTTTGACTGAGCCACCTGGGTGCAACAGTAATAGCCAGCACCTACTGAGCACCTACTTCATGCTGGCTCGGAGGTAAGCTCTTAATGCACAAAGTCTCATTCAGTCCTCATAGCACAGTATCTAGTAGGTGCTATCTACTCTCTAGTTCTACAAATGAGGAAACGGGCTCCAGAGAGTAACTGTCCCCAGGAGATCGGAGACTTTGGAAGGCAGAGGCAGAACCAAAACTCACAATGTGTGGACTGGAAGCCCTCACTCTTATCCATCAAGCTGAGTAATGCTTTTCCATGCTCCTCACACATGTGAAGAATTACCTATGGCATCCCATGGTCTCTGCCACCAACATGATTCAAAACGCCAGGCGGAGGCCCTTGTAGTAAAAAGCCCAGGCTCTGGGCCTGACACAATGAATGAATGAATAAACCTTGCTGAAGAACTGGGCCCTTCTGGAAGGGTGATCTGCCTTCTCTCCTCCCATACTTAGGACCCAAAGGCTGGAATGTGAGGCAAGGAGCAGCACAGAATTACAGGGCTGTTTATTCTTGGGGGAGGCATCCAGGGTGGGGCGGGAGCCCATTCTACTAGGCTCCAATCAGTTTATCTGGTTCTGAAAGGCTTATCCTGGCTGGGAGTCTGTAAGCCGTGGGCAATCACAAACACACCCCCCACTGGGGAAGAGGCGCTGCATTCCTACATTCCACGCAGAAAGGCACTGGGAATTCTGGGAAGAGAGAGGGGAAATCCCACTGGGGGGGTCAAGATCATCTGGCAGAGCACAGAGGTCCAGCAAGCCTGTGAACCTGCCTGGAATCCTGAGCCCATGACAAAGGGAAGTCATCATGAGTGTAATCATGAGGTCTTCATGCACTACTTCATTTCAACCTCAAAAGGATCCGGGCATTTGCCCTCAGCTACTGCTCAGGAAACTGAGGCAGGGAAAGTTAAGGCCGCTGCACAATGAGCTAACAGCATGAGGCAAAAGCAGGAGGGAGACTGTGGCCATCCGACTCCAGCAACCGACCTCTTAAACACCACACCAAGCACCTCTCCTTTTAGATTTCTGATGAAGAACTGCTTGGCCAAAGAAATCCCTTCCAATTGTGAGAATGTATGACTCCGGGGACAATCCGAAAGCAGCACTGGCTCCTAGACACAAACTTTGGCACACAGGAGGAGGCATACAAGACCGCCCCCCCCCTCAGCGGCACTGTTTGGAGGGAGGGGCGGCGGGAGGGGACAACAAAACAAACAGCTCACGTGCCCCCAGAGAACAAATAAACTGTGGTCTGTTCATATAATGGAAGAGATTATTACCACAGTGAGCAACAGACCACAACAGCATGTACCAATGTGGCCCATTCAGTGGCAAAGTGAACTACACACGGTGTGGAGTTTCTGTAAAGCTCAAAAGGAATGAAAGAATATAGTATATAGTATTGAGGCATATTCATGTATGTAGTGAAAAAAAATTTTTTTTATTTGTATTTCTTTTTGAGAGAGAGAGACAGACTGCGAGCAGGGGAGGGGCAGAGAGAGGAGACACAATATCTGAAGCAGACTCCAGGCTCTGAGTGGTCAGCACAGAGCCTGATGCAGGGCTCGAACTCATGGACTATGAGATCATGACCTGAGCTGGTCGTACGCTCAACCAACTGAGCCCCCCAGGTGCCCTCCAGCAGACAGCACTGAGGGGATACTAGAAAGAAGACATAGCTGGAGTCAGTGATCATGGGCCATATTCCAGGTCCTGAGCAAGGTGGAGGGCTCACAGGTGTCCCTTTACTGTCACGCATCATGACCGGCCTACAAATGACACCCATTTGTTTTGCAGACATCAGTAGAGTATAATGGACTAACTGCTGACGCTCCATGAAATTTGCTCACTGATTCTGTCACCAAAGCCATGTATTTGCTAGTCATTTATTCTGGCAACAAGAACAATGCCTGGACAGGCCTTCGATGGGCTGGAATGTCCCGTGTGGGTATGCCGTGACCCCTGCGCTGCCGCTAACTGCTACATCAGCCAGGGCCTGCCCTCACCCCATCTTTGCCAGGGACCAGGGCGCTGGCTCCCTCACCAGGACCCCACACAGAAGCACCCCCCCCCGCCCCCGATGACTGGGGGATTCCAGACAGGTGCAGAGGTGGCCCATCCAACGCCCTGAAACTCTTCTCTTGGGAACGATGGGGAAGGGGGTGTGGATCAGGTCTGGAGGCCTTACCAAGAGGGTTTCTTCTCAACTCCCAGGTCCACTTCCTGCCAGGAAAACTGGCAATGCAGGACAACAGAGGGTGCAAAACTCACTTCCCATGTGCAGGGCTCACAGTCCCTGCTCCTGTTTAAGGAGCCAGAGCGAAGGTATGTGGCAGGCTGGGACCCACTTCCTCCCGCACCCCCCCAACCCCCCTCACCCCACAAGTGCCTGCTGGAGGGCAGGTCCCCCACCACCTCTGGGAGCACCTGGGAGTCCCAGGGCCTCAGATGGGGTGCCTGGGAAGGAAGAGGCAGGGACACTTTCCTCCTGTGTCCCTTTCACAGATGAAGAAACTGAGCACAGAGATGTGAGGGTCACGCAGCCACGTCGTGGCAGATTCTGGGGAGACAGAGGCAGACCCGAGGCCAGGGACATGAAGGAAGGGCCCGCCGGACGCTGTCACTTTCGCCCACACTGGGTTCAGGGAGGCACTGACAGGTGTGACCGGGCGGGCAAATGGAGCCCCCACCCCTGGCTTCCTGTGCAGAAATGAGAGGGAGATGGCAGGGGAGGAGAAGGCTGAGTGGGACACCCCGGTGCTCCTCTCTGCTGGTGCTTCATCAGAGTGCCCATGACGCCCCCTCCCTCACGCTGCCACGTCCTATTAAAGTCACAACAGAGAAAGTAAGTCCTTTACCCGCAGTTCATATCAGCCAGGCCACTCCAATTCTTCCCTTGTCTCTCCCTTGTCTCTCCCAGTCTATCCAGAGATTGTCTCGCTTAGAACCAGAGGCCTGGAGGCCTGATATCTAGAATATACAGCTGAAGTCAGAACTGTCCAGCTTTCTTGGAAAGTGCAGAAGAGGGGGATGGGAAAACAGGGGCGGGAATAAAGAGAAACTTCATCCAGGCCAGAGGATTCATGTTTCTACTTCCTGGGCATCTGGAGTTAACGGGCCAGTCTCTGCACTCTGATCCGGGTTCCAATCTACCTAAGAGCTGTATGAACTTGGGCAAGTCAGTTAACTCCCCTGAGCCGCAGTTTGCCTCATCTGGAAAATGGCGTTGATACTGGTCCCTACTGTATAAGGTAGTGCTGAGCAGTACAGGGGGTGATGCAAGTAAAATGCTTGGCACTGCATCCTTCAGGCAGTGGGCCCAACTGCCGTCAGAAATGTGCCACCGTTACTACCGCAGACCCTCGCCACCCCCCAGGAGGAGGAATTAGTGTTCCCATTCCGAGATTAAAACCACAGCCTCACAGCCCCTCTGAAGGCTAATCCTCACTCCACTCCACCCCTGTCCATTACCCCATCACCTCACCTAGAAGCCTTTCCCAACCAACCAGACCTCAGCCATCCGATCCCCGGAGACCCACTGCAGGCACCTGCGCTCCAAAGCCTTCCCTTGTCAGCTACTTGGGCCCCTGGGCTCCAGCACCATCCAGTCCACCACCTCACTGCTCCAGCACCATCCAGGACCACCACCTCACTGCGGCGCCGTCAGCATGTGCAAAATCCGGTGTCTGTTTCCCTGCTCCGGACTCAGTGGGGAGGGTCTCAGGGGGGCTCCCAAGCTCTTCTCCACTGCAGCACTGCAAGCCCAGAGCAGCGCCTGCCCGTGAGACACGCAGCGAACCGTGGGTGATTGAATTTGGCTGTTCAAGTGCAATCTTCCCACTTACTCAGTTCCTATTTATGATTTACACGAATTGATGGGGGAAAAGTTCTTAACACTGGCGCGCAGTCAGGGCTTAGGATCTACGCTATGGGATTTTCGTATAGCAATTAATACTGCTAAATAACAGGATGCTGCATCGTAACTACATTAATGCTACATCATCACGGCACCGCTTTTGCTCTGTGACCCCCAGAGTTCTCCTTTGTTACCTCCCAGAGCCGTGCGTAGCTCTGGGCACAGAGGAGCTCCTACGGTTGCCCACCAGGACCTTGCTGAGTTTTCCTGCACAGCGCTGGTGAGATGGGAAAGTTGTACAAAGTGGGAGGAGGCTTTTCTCCCCATGGTAGCTGGTAGGTTTGTTTCTTTGAGCAACTTTGCTGTGATAGCTCACTGGAAATAAAGGGAAATCTGAAAATCACATGTGTTCCCCTGAGGAAAATCAGCAATCACTCACCAACCGGGAGGGCAAAGGCCGGCAAGCTGCCTGGAAACTATCATCACTGCTTAGGAACAGCCCACCGACACCGACACTGTGTGACACTGTGCGTTCCGATCCGGCAGGAAACAACAGAACTGGCTTCCTCAGGGGAAAAGGAAAAAAAGGCAAATGTGTTGAGGGGGCAGAGAGGGAACAGGAACAAGAAAGGAGAGGTCTAGAATCGAAGCAGCAACTACTTTTCCAGGCACACATGGCCCATCACAAACATATGTAAGGGTCTGAAGAAGCATTTCAGAATAACACGGGCAAAATGTTCTACAGAGAAAGACCTTCATACCTTACCTTCGGAGAGGGGCTTGTCCCTGATGCAGCACTAAGGATTCAAGCCAGAAGCACCGCCATAGCACACCAGGTCCCCGCCAGGCACTAGGGGCACAGGGAGCACCCACCACGGCACGCCAGGTCCCAGCCAGGCAAGGAGCACCCCCACGGCACGCCAGGTCCCAGCCAGCACCAGGGGCACAGGGGGTGCCCACCACGGTATGCCAGGTCCCGGCCAGCACCTGAAAAGCACAGAAAAGCATGTCCTGTCTGCTCCTGCAATGGGAGAACCCCAGCAATGGATGCAAACTGCTGGCCCAGGGGCCACATCTGCCCCACGGGCATGTTTATTTTGGAGAGAGAAAGGACTTCCGCCTGGAGAGCAGAGTTGGAAGGGTCCCGTGTGGGACTGAAGAGGTAGCCGGCAGCCTTCCAAATAAGCTGGGGCACTTGGACGTTATCCCACAGGGATGATAAGAATCAATGGAAGGTTTGGAATAGGGGATGGGATGAGATCAGAGTGCCATTTCAGAGAGGTCTGTCCACGCGTGGTGTCCTGGGCGTGGCGTCTCCGAAGAACATTCCAGCTAATACAGCTGAGAGTGCCCTCTTGTTGGGTGATTGGCTTTTCTCATTTTTTTTCAAAAGGTAAGAGGAAAAACAAAAGGTCCACTGTGTGGAAAGTCCCCTGTAATTTATGAGCGAGCAGCTGGAGCGGACAGAGGCCCTTTCCGGCATTGGTCTGACAGGGTTTATTCCATAGCCCCACTTAAGTAATGACTCATCCAACTGGGCTGGATACAGCCTTGGGATCCCTTCAGCCAATCTTCCCACTTGGGGACAAAGCGTTCCTATTTTTGGTGTGCCTTGCCTCTTATAAGACAGATTAGTGCATTTGGTCCATAAAAAAACCCATGAGGTAAAGGCCAGACTACCCCAGCCAGGTCTGTAATCAGAGGACATGGCCAGTGGGGACCTGGGGCCTTGTCCGTGGGCTGTCTCCCCTGCCGGTTCACAGAGGTGCCTCCCCCCACCCCCAGCGCACCTGGGAGGAGCAGGGAGGCTGCCGCCCCTCCCCCCCAGCCTCTGGGTCCTCCAGGCACCAAAGGCACTATCCCAAAAGCCTTCCCTAAGGCTGTCTGGACATTCCATACATGCTTTCTCAATCTGGAGGAAAGGCATTCCCTGCATAGTTATTTGTTAAAAAGGAAAAGCAAAAGGTTTTAAAGGTTTTAAACAAGCAAGGGGTGACCAAGGAAAGGGGAGCTCACTATTTCAACAACTGTTGCCCATGGAAATGGTCTTGGCAGACGCGATTGAGATGGTACAATAAGGTTTTCACCTTGTATACATGGAGGTTTCCTGACACTCTGGACTCTGGTTGTCCAACTATCTCGCCTTGGGTCCCCTGGTTACAACCTGACATCACGGCCCCAGAATGGCCTCACGGGGACCCCCACCTCCCGCAGACCTTCCTCCCAGCCTCCTTCTGGCCAGAGTGAGCTTTGCAGAGGGCAAGCCTGGAAAGTCTTTAATGCCTCCCCATTTTTAGTCGAGGACCTGTTTCGTCATAGGCCTGCAGTGAGCAGCAACGGAACAGCCCAGGGAATGGGAGCCGGGAGCGGGGCAAGATCCCAGCCCTCACCCGCCCCAAACTCCAGGCTGAGTGCTGCCCGCCCTGTGGGCACCTGGGACATGGGGCAGAGCACAGGTTTGTCCGGTCACAGGCAGCTGGTAGCTATGGGACTTGAATAACACTGAAGTTAGGAATGACCGGATTCTTCCAGAAGATTGGCATCTGCAGATTCACTCCTCTAACAGTCACATCTCACAGAAGCAGCCAGCTGGGAAAATGGAATGGGTTTCAGTCCCTTTCCCCAGTCCCCCTCCTAACTAACTCCTATTTATGCTTTATGACTCAGCTTGGGGTCACCTCCTCCAGGAAGCATTTTGCATGTCTATAATCTTCTTTTAAAAAGCATTCAAAGTCAAGTTAAAGTACCTTTGACCCTCAGGGTGAGCCCCAACCCCTCTCTCCTCCCAAGATGACAACAGTGAGTTTGATCTGTCTTGCAGCCCACGTTCCAGACACATCCATCTCTAAGTGTCCTCAAGTGACAGCAGAGCTGTGCCTTCCCAACGTGACACCACAGCAGTGGGGCTGCACACACGTTTCCGACTTTACCGCAGGCCAGCAGCCCGTCTCTCAGGGCGACCTCACGCGCTCGCTCGTAGGGGGACCCTGTGCCACACAGCCTCTCCAAGACTTGAGTCAGACTTCCTATTTGGGGCACATTTTAACACATGAAAAATGTGCCACCTGGAAACAACTCAAACACCCTCCCCTCTGGCTGGAGGGTCAACATGCACAGAGCAGATCGCCCCTCGGCCCCGTCTACACCTGCAAGCCGGGGACTCGGGCAGCAGCACCGCCGTGTCCCCCACACCTTAGGCTACGAGAGAAAAACCAGACTCGGAGAGCTACACACTGTATGATTCCGTTTACACAAAAAAGGCAAAACCGTAAGGTCAGACACCCAAGTGTTGGTTGTAGGCAGCAGAGAGGGTGAAGGCGGGGGAGCAGACGGACGACACAGGGGCCGGGGGGGAGTCCTGGGGTGACCGAATTGTTCCGTACCTCCACCGTGATGATTACACAGCGCGGTCACACAGCTGTGTGTGTGTGTTTGCACCAAAGCAGAGGACATCTACTGGACAGACATCAGACCTCAATCAGACCTTGAACTTGACTTTGTCAGTGAGATTCACCCTCCTTCCAGGTGCCCTGCTGACTCTGCTTTCTTGTTTCGAGAACCACCTGCTCCTGTCTTTTCCCTGCTTTGCTCTGAGGTCGGTTGGCTTTCTGTTGCTGACTTTGGGGAACCCTTTATCCTCATTATCACAGCTTTTTGTGCTTTCCTCTTTCATATCTAGTCACATGTATCAATCTTTCCCTTTCCACGCGTGCTTTGCTCCTTCTCTGGTGATCTCCCAGCTCTTCATGTCTCACTGCCAGGCAGAAATCCAGCGCTGACCCTCTCATCTGCATAAAGTATCTTCTCACGTGATTCTACTTATATTCTTTCATATTCCTTATAATAACAGGGGTTTTTTTTCAGACGCATGCTCCCTTCTGTGTCTCCCCCACGACATGATAAGTTCCGTGAGAACGGGTACCATATCCGTTGATCACTGCTGAAAGCCCAAGGCCTAGAACAACGTTCGGCACCCAACAGGCATTCCACAAAGAGCAGCTGAATAAATGAAAGTAAAGAAAAAAACGAATACAAGTGTAATGCTGCATATACACATTCGCCTGGCATGTAATACACAGAGCATCACTGCATCATCGACACAAGCATCACACCTCTCGAACAGCAGACGTGGCTTCGCAGCCAATCTCATGAGCCACAAGAGTTACCTAAAATTTTCAAGATATTGAAACCGTACAATGTGTAATCCTAAAACGGAGGATTTACCAAAATATCATCTCAAATATACCGATCTACATTAAAGAATTCATTAATGACATATTTGACGTTCTTTATACTAAGTCTTTGAGAGTCGCCGTGTATTTTATACCTACAAAACATCTCCTTTCAGACTAGCCTCTTTCGCGTGCTCACTGGCCACTGAAGGCTGGGGGCTACCCCACGGGACGGGCGGTGCAGGTTCAGATGCTCGGGATTCAGCAGCGAGCAGGGCGGAAGCCCGTCACTTGAAAAGCCGTGTCCACGCTGCCTGCCTGGACCAAGCGCCTGATATGCCTGCACATCTGCCCCTGGGGCCCTGGCTTCTGCCTCTGATGTCGGCCCTTCTCTGCACCGCAGCCAGACAGACCGCTCCAAAAGTCAGATCCAATCCCTTTTCCCTCTAAAACCTTTTTGCGGCTCATTTTACCGAGTAAAACACAAGGTGACAGATGTTAACTAGACTCGTGGTGCACGTTCCAGGATACATACGAGTAACAGAATGAACAGGATGTTCCCCAGAATCTCAGCTCATGCCCTGGCTTCTCCTTCCGCCTCTGTCCCTCTTGCTCACACTGCTCCAGTTCATTCTTCGTGCTGGTCCTCCATCTCACAGCCTCACCCCTGCCCTCAGCCTCTATGCTGGCTCTCCCAGGGACCCGCAACACCCTCCTCTAGACTTTCCTTCACCTCCTTCAAGGCTGCTCCAATGTCTGCTTCTGGACAGAGCAGACCAGCCAGGTTAACACCGCATGCAGCCCACTGCACCCCTGCAGGCCCTGGGTGCTCTCCTTGCTCTTTCAGAGCACATTACCCTCTAGAACACCATTAATGTCCTTATGTGTTATGTCTGCGCTCCTCACCTGTCTCTCCTAGCTATAACTCAAGCACCGTCTGCACAGAAATCCTTTATGCACTGTCCCTTGTGCATCTCCACCCTCTAGAACAGTGCACAGTACAGAACAGGCATACACTAAGTATTTGCTGAATTAAAGAAAGTGAATGAATGCACTGTAAGCCCTCAGCATTACAGAATTGACAATTTAGTGAGAGAAGACTGATATATGTATATCGGGTAATGATAAGTACTGTCTTAGTTTGCTCAGGCTGCATACCACAGACTGGGCAGCTTAAACAATGGAAATTTCTTTCTCATAGTTCTGGAAGCTAGATCACGATTCTGGCAAAACTGGCTTCTGGTGAGAGCTCTTTTCTTGGCTTATAAATTCACCTTCTTTCTACGTCCTCACTCAGAGACAGGGAGAAAGCTCTCTGGTAGATCTTCTTCCAGAGGTTCTAACCACATAGTGAGGACCCTGCCCTAAATCCCCCCATCTATCCCCAGTTGCCTCTCAAAGGCCCCACCTCCAAATACCATCACATTGGGGGTTAAAATTTCAACCTAGGAATTTTGGAAGGACACAAACATTCAGCCGGTGACAAGGAGGCGGTGACAAATCTCAGGAGGGGAAATGGGAGAGTATAAATATAGCAACTACCACATGCCAGGCCTGGGGCAAAGCACCTTACGCCACACCTAATAGTGCAGGGGGCCGGGGCCATTCCGCACTGCGGCGGGTGCAGTTTTTGCCCGCATCGCCTCCCTGTGTTCCACATCTCCCTCTGGGGACCAGCCTGCCTCCACTGTGTGGCTGGAACTAGAAAAGAAGCTAGGGGAGGACAGGGATGTTTGTCTCTCTCCTTCCCTGCTGGATCTCCCAGAGCTAGAACAGAACCATGCAGGGCCCTCAGCAACTGAGGATAGATGAATGAAGGGATCAGTCAATCTTGAGCAGAGTAGCAAAGTTACCAGGAAAAGGGAGACCTAAAGAATAATAAATAACAACTGCTCTTATACCTTCTTCAAGAGCTTCCTTCCTCTGTGCTATGTGCTCTGCACCATCCCTGGGAAGAAAAGAGCATTCTGCCTGCATAGCCACAGAGACCATAAGTGACCTGCAAAGCCAGGCAGGTGGACTGGTGAGGGGCACCCCCCCCATCCCTGTCCTTTCTGAGACAGCTTCCCTGATCTCTTATCTCTTTCTTACTTATAACAGCCAGCATTGCTCTCAGATGCTTGCAAAGACCTCTGGTGAAGTCCCTGCCATCTTATGGTCTGTGTAACCAGAATGTTCCCTTTACGCATTACAATGTATTCAGAAACCACCACTCCAAGCAGCCACAGGAAGTAATGAAACCCATTAATCGTAGCAGTAATATTAGCTAACTTTTACTGAGGGTTTACTATGAGCCCAGACATGCTGCTGAATTCCTGCTGTCCATCCCCTCTTTCCTCCTCCTCACAGCAACCTGTGAAGCTGGCATTTTATCGTCCCCGTTTTACAGATGAGGAAATTGAGGCTTACAGAGGTGAAGTAACTTGCCCCAAAGTAACCCTGATCTGCACAAGCCCCTTATATGTCCCCAGATGCCTATTGCTGCTTTGTTTCCTTCTCTTTCTTCAGCATCCATTCCCTTGGGGCAAACCCTTCACTTCGCACCATGTGGGGCTGTTTCATAGCTTAGACAATGACTGTAGACTGGGGGCTGCTAGTTTCCTTGAAAACAAAGCAGTTCTTTTTTTTTCCCTTATTTTATTTATGTTGGGAGAGAGAGAAAACACAGGGGAGGGGCAGAGAGAATATCAAGCAGGGTCTGTGCTCTCAGCCAGAAGCCTGACATGGGGCTCGAACTCAAGAACCCTGAGATCATGACCTGAGCCGAAATCAAAAGTTGGACGCTCAATCGACCGAGCCATCCAGGGGCCCCTGAAAACAGAGCAGTTCTTGATGGTCACCGGAGTCAATGAAGTACCAAGCCTGTAGCAGCCCCCAGACAGGTGAGGCAGGCCACTGGCCCTGCCCACCCCACCCTCCACTGCCCACAAGTGGCTTATGGTCAACAAGGGAGAGAGAGGCAGGTAAACACGAAATACTGGGGCTCAGATTACCCATCAGACGCCAGCAAGACACCACCTTGTACCTTCACCCCTCATAAAAGAGGAAGAGAAAATAAAGGAAAGGCAATCCAGAATTCTGCCATTAAAACACTGGCTGAGACACTTTTGGCCTCGTGAATGAAAGTCCTGTGTTTTGTGAGCCACACTGTTACTGTTTTTTACTGACAGGTGGGGAGAGGGGCCACCACAGTGTTTTGTGAGCCACACTGTTACTGTTTTTACTGACATGGTGGGGAGAGGGGCCACCACAGTCTCTGTAAGGGGAGGTTTAGGAGCGGAACATAATCAGGATAAAGGCAGGGACTCTGAAAAGTTCCGGGGAGTGTGAGGGAGGGGAAGATGTGATCGCTCGCTGGAAGGACCCCATCTCCCATCTGCTATGGATGGTGACAGTAATTAAATGCTGGTCACAAAGCCAGGCAGGGTGCCTGGATGTGGCAGTCTGCAAATGCTCATAGATCTGCACCCCAGAGGCTCCTGCCTGGACCCCAGAGGCTTTGTTCCCCAGACCCTGGGGCCAGAGCTTTCCAGACACTAAAGGCCTGTCGAGTCTCCTTGGTCTCACTAGAAGCAGCCCCACTACCCCCAGGGCGAGAGGCAAGCAGCCAGAGCAATGGTGTCTTTGGGTAAGATGCTGGGCTTTCTGTCCTGCCTCTATCCTTCTGCTTCAGGCCAACAAGCATCTTTTGCTTGTTTTTTATTTCGCTGCCCTCTAACTTCTGGGAGCTGGCCCTGGGCCACAGCCTGATGGCTCTGCTGCTCCCCAGCTGTGACCCAAGGGGCTATTTTCAACTGCTCTGAGCTGTGGGTTCCTCATCTGCAAAATAGTGGCAATAATAATAATAATCCTATTTTACATGATTATTGGGAGATTAAAGGAGATAATATATTTACAGAATTTAGAACTTAGGCCGGCCCACGATAAGAACCTCATCTCTGCTAGACATTTTATTATAACTGCCTGGTGAGGTTGTAAGGGGCATAAAATGCAAAGAACATGCTTAACATGATCTAGTTTCCTGTTATTACAGGAACTACTATCATTGTTACTATTACAATTATTATTACTACTGCTATCAACTCCTTAGATCACTCGGAAAAACAAAAGGCACAAAAGAGGCACCTATCAGAGACCCATGTGAGCAGCTTTCTCCAGGAAAGCCCAGAGTTTTTGAGGCTTACTAGGTAGGGAGAGTGCACAAGTGACTGTCCATGGGACTCATCAACGATGAAAATGACTCCAGACTGTGGCACTGTTCCCACCTGGGACCAGAGTCCCCTATAGACACGGGATATATAAACAAGGGAGTCCTGGTCTCTTAAAGAAATCACAAACCGGCATCAGG
This sequence comes from Suricata suricatta, assembly GCF_006229205.1. Lineage (NCBI taxonomy): Eukaryota > Metazoa > Chordata > Mammalia > Carnivora > Herpestidae > Suricata > Suricata suricatta. The sequence continues at coordinate 65,887,633 of NC_043714.1, read as the reverse complement.
AGAGAAAGAAAAAACAAAAACAAGGAGAGTGATGTGTCTGCAGCCAACTATGAAAGGGACTGCAAAATAAGAAACCCAAGCACCTGGTGAGCACCCGACCTCGAACAAGCACACTTTGGCAGGACCCACGACCACCCATGACCGCAATATGGACCAACAACTGTCCAAGGTCCTCGGCTTCCTCAGGAAAGGGTTAATCTGACATTGGCCTGGCTAAATTCAGGGACAAAGATGCAAAGATGAAAAAAGTAAGGCACGGCTTTCTGTCCAGGAGACTCTGGAGCTGAGCCGTACGAGAAATGTCCACCTCAGGCAAGCAGAAGGCCCCAGACCCAGCCAGCCAGCCTACCAACCGTTCAAGAACAAAACACCCGAAACACAAGGGATTGACTGGATGTGGACAGTGAGAATTCACCCGAGCTTCTGACCAGCCAATCGGGGTCGGATAGTTCAGAACCGAGAAAAAGAACTCCCCTCTTTCTAGCCCCCAAAAAGCTCCAGCCAAGGACAGAAAGAACACACCAGACAGCATGGGGGAGAGAGAAAAATCCGAAAAAGCAGCTGATTTCGTCTATTTTTCAAGAGACGCCTGGTTTATGCAATATTCTGCATGCACAAGTAGGTAAAGCAGCAGCAACCATAAAAAGCACCTTTAAGCTGGCAAAACGACAATGTGACCACATGATAAATCCCTTCTCGGGGCTCAGTGGGTCCAGCGTTACGGTGGGCCCTGGACCCACCCCACCTTCCCATCACACGTGGAATTCCAGGCGGGCTGTATGCCAGCGGCCGAGACCGGGCGGCAGTCCTCACCTCTGAGACGTGACTCCTCTCCAACAGCAGAGACCAGGCCACCAGGCTCTGCCCAGCCAGTGATTCCATGTGTCCGGCTGCTGCTTCCCGCAAGGTCTCTCTCCTAAGAAATCTTCCAGGAAGTTCCACTCAGGGTTCAGAGGATCCATACAACCACCTTCTCCGCTGGTTAGACTTTTAGAAAGATTTGCTGTGACCACAGGACTGTGTCAAATGAACAAGCCTCAACTTGTCAACGCCAGTATGCAAAATAGGGCTGCAACGCCCTATGACTAACAGCAGAGCAGATACAGTCCCCACATCCTCGCGGCTCCCGCCCACCCACCGCACACACACAAACCCACGTTTCTCCAGGGTTTGCTTCTCCAGCCTCTAAACAGCTTCAGAAGCCTGGACTCAGGTGGTGGAGTGGGCCAGTGGGGGGTACCAGCCTCTCTTTGGAAAACCTAAGACCAGAAAGGAAAACCAGAACTTCACCCTATTCTCCCTAAAAACCCTCACAAGAGATTTCCTCTCTTCTCTCCTCTTCTAGGAGGGCCTGGAGTCAGGGGCTCCAGCGAACAGAAGACTTTTCCATGCTTACAGGAAAATTCACAGTGTATCCGGGCACCGGACACTTGCAGCCTCATGGCTGCCCTTCCTGAAAGTCAATACCCACCCCCAACACTGGCAAAAATAAGAGCGCATTCGTCTGGGGGAGGGTAAACACAACTAAACCAACAAGCCATCCCAAAAAGAATGAGCATGATAAGGCTGTGGGGCCACCCAACAAATCTGTAAATGCAAGGCACAAACAGAGAAAGTTTCAACAAACAAGTTTCGAAAATCATCTGGTCGGGGAGGGGAATGGTCAAAGGATGGAGAAAGCATCATATGGTTCCCAGACCTCTCGCTTCTCAAAAGGGGACTCCAAACCACATCTGCGACCCCAAATCGGTACTGATTGGAGGAGGTCTATTTTTAGGTGTTAGGTAACAATATGCCTCCCATCAAGTGCACAAACCCGGAATTATCTCGATGCACGCCTGGGCCATCTGATGTCTCCCCCTGCACCCCCACCCCCACCAACGCCCAAACTCCCCGCCACTCCGAGTCTGGTGATGAAAGTACACGGTTAACAAGCACACTCGGGAATCCGAAAGCCCCTTTCCTCGGTCCAGCGAACTACTCATCGCTCATCCCAAACCCGCCAGGCCAAGGCTCTCGAGTTCCCAGAAAGGCAGAGGGCAAGATTCTAACTTACTGGACGGTGGATCCCGCCGCGCCACGGCAGGTCGCCGGGGCTGCCAACATCCTCTCCGCGTGGAAATCAGCTCCGGGGGCCCCGGGGGAGCCGGGGCCGGCCCCTGCGCACAGACCCTCGCCGCCGGGCCGGGTCCAGGACGCCCCGAGCCCGCCG
>NC_043714.1:65837596-65885321 GCF_006229205.1 Suricata suricatta | reverse complement strand
CTAGGTCAGTGGAATATAAGGCCCAAGAGGCTCTGAGATGGGAGGGAAGACCCTCGCCTTAGCTCCATCCCTAGTGATCCGAGCGCTTCCGTGGGTACCACCCGGCTTCCGAGGGCCTGCTTCGAAGGGCGCACGCACCTTCCCGCCTCCTTCGACGTCTCCGTCTGTCCCCAAGGGCTGAGATTGTCAAACCCGTGCAGAGGGCCGGCTGTCTGCGCAGCTCCCTCCACAGTTAAGTGTGACACTCCTCCGGACCTCCGTCTTGAATGCCCAGTGGTCCCTCCGAAGGAACTCTTACCGAGCGCCGGCCTCCTTGCTTTGTCCTCCTAAGCCCTGGACTGCACAGATGCAGTGTTCATTTTAACATCTATTGAGCACTTACTTACGGGGAGCCGGTACCCTGCGAGGCGATGGGGAGGGTCTGAAAAACGAGTTGGGCAAAGCCCACGGAAGGAGGTCACAGCCCGGTGAAAAGATGGACCCGTAAGTGGATGATTTCAGCATTATGGAAGCGAAGGCTGCCTCTCTCTCCCCCGCCCAATGCCTACACCCCCTACCATTTCAATCCACTCCCGGCTCCTTACCTCTGTGTCATATTCAATTTCTCCTATTCCTATAGCTTCTTCTCAACGTAAATCTTTCTCCTATCTTGAAAAAAAAAAAAAAACCTTCAGTTGATGCTCGGGTACCACTTGCTACCCATATTCGTTTATAATCACGGAGCCACTGTTTTGTGCCTGGCTCCTTAGAAGGGCTACAAGGGTCTCTAGGCTGGGGTAGTCAAATTTCTGCATCCACCCAGGGGGCTGTGGGAGCTGTGAGAACCCTTTGATAGCTTAAACGTTCTCCCCAGAAGGCGGGCTGTCTCCCCCGGAGTCGCCTGCTAGATGCCCCCAGGCCACGGGAGGCCCAGCTTCCCATGACAACCTCTACTCCCTTCCCAGGGTTGTGACCCTGGCTACCAGATCCTTCTGGTTAGCTGCCTGCATTCCCTTCCCTTGAACTTGATTCTGCTTGCCCTCCTCTGGATCCTAAAGCACTAATCTTGGATGCACAATTTTCCTTTTTAAAAATTCTTTAAAATGAAAGATGAAAGAAAAAATTTTTTTCGGAAGCATGCAAAGAGGGCTACATCTTAATAGCCCTACCATGCAAAATCAACTATCATTTACATTTTGGTATATTTGCTCCCAGTTGTTAAAAAGAAGTCATTTGTTTTTGCAAGAGTGATACAAAACATGGGCTTTGTAAAAAATTACAACGAATGCAGGAAAATACAGAAGATAAAAGGTTACCAAACTATTATCAGCCAGAAATAACTTTCACAAATCTCAAATAAATTACAGACATCTATCTATCTATGTGGATGGACACATGCACGGTTGACAAATGAATACATAGATTAAAAAATAAATTTACTTTAAAATATTAACACCTCGGGGCGCCTAGATGTTTCACTCGGTTAAGGTCAGACTTTTGATCTCAGCTCAGGTCATGGTCTCAGGTTTCTTGAGATCTTCACTGGCAAGTGTTGGGCCTCCTAGGGATTCCCTCTCTCTCTCTCCCTCCCTCCTTCTCTCTCTGCCCCTCCCCTGCTCACACTTGCATGCTGTCTCTCAAAATAAATGAACCTAAAAAAAAAATTAACACCTTAAAGTTGCTGTTTCAGATGTTAAGTATTTTATTTTCTCTAAATAGAAGAAAGGGAAGCTAACATGAAGCTTAAAAAAGGAACTGTTGTTAAATTTCAAGTATTTCTTTACCCCAGGAGAGATGTTGTTCACTAAATAATTCTACAAAGACTCAGAAAAGAGATGGCAAAGAACAAGAAGAGATGAGTGATGTTTTCCTTACAGGTTTGTCCATTAGGTCAGTACATTTCTTCCCACTGCTTCGCCTCCTGTATCTGTCAGCAGCTGTGTGACTGTCTTTTGATTGCCACCCTCCATTCTGTAACTGTGATTCCGTGGTTGTTCAGTACTGGGTCTATAATTAAATCATTTCACTCTCGTGTCCAGCCTTTCTCTTCTCTTCATCCACTTCCTTGTCTACAAAATCCTTCCACTCATGTATCACACATTAATGGAGCCCCTGGTGTATGCCTCGAACATACTAGTCCAGGATTCTATGGACAAGAAGGCCAAGGCTAGGTCCATGCCCTGGAAAGTAAGAAGAGGTGAACAAGGAAGTGAATAAACAAGATAGTTTCAACAGTGATAAGTGCTATTGAGAAAGAAAATCTAGGTGAACGGTAAAGAGGGAGGGGTAGGAGGGGCGTTGAGTCTAGATATTAATCTGACCCAGAGGAAGTCAGCTGTGCAGACTCGAGAGCATGTTCCAGGCAGAGGGAATAGCAAGAGCAGAGACCTGGAGCCTCATGAAAAACAGGATCATCAATCATCTCCCAGAGGCTGTCCAGGCAGACAGGCACACCCTTTCTCTCAGGTCAGGAATCACGTGTCTTCAGCTTGCCATTCTGTCCCCAGCACCCTCACAGTAAATACCTGGGGGGCCAAGTGAATAAGTGAGTGGGCATCCTGGACCTTGCGGTGGGATGAGAGGGGGAAGAGTCAGCTTCAGCAGCAGCACAGAGGGGGCATCTACTTGGCACAGGTTGAGAAGGCTCCCCAGGGGAAGTGGAGACTGAGCCAAAACTTGAAAAAGAGAGTTTGCCCGTCTGGTGAGGAGGACAATGGGAGTATTTGAGCAAAAGGACCAACGCCTATACTTGGGGATTTGACACACTGTAAACAGTTGGCTATGGCTGAAGTATAAAAACACTGTTGGGGAGCGCCTGGGTGACTCGGTCGGTTAAGTGGCCAACTTCGATTCAGGTCATGATCTCAGGGTTGGTGGGTTCAGGCCCCGTGTCAGGCTCTATGCTGTCAGAGCCTGGAGCCTATTTCAGATTCTGTGTTTCCTTCTCTCTCTTTGCCCCTCCCCTGCTTGCTCTCTCTCTCTCTCTCTCTCTCTTAAAAATAAACAAACATTTTAAAAAATTGTTTAAATCACTACTGGAGAAGTGTGAAAATGTAGCGAGGACCAAAAAGCATAGACCCGATTCTGAGGGCCTTGCATTCCAAGTAATTTGGCCTTTGTCCTGAAGAAAAGCAGGAAGCTGCTGAGGACCTATGAGATGGGGAAGTATGGTGTGGGGGAGGGAGAGATCAAGGGTGAGGGCAAGGCTTCTGGTGTCAGCACTAGGGGGCTGGTGGTCCTGTTAATTCAGGAGGGGCATACACAGAAAGAATGCAGATATGGGCAGGGAATGGGAAAGCATTGGGCCTTCAGGTAAAGTCCAGGAAGCAGACAGCTCCGGGTGTCCCATGTTCATGGAAGAGGTCTCAGCTGGAGATACAAGTGTAGCAGTTGCTAATGTATAGGACAGAGGCTGATGCATTGGGCGGGAATGAGCTCACCCAGGCTGGAAGTGTATTTTAAGTGGGAGGGCCAGGGATCAAACTCTAAGGAATGAACATTTATGGGGCAGAAAAAGGCAGAGGCTGCTTCTATTCAGAAGGAACTCTGTGAATCTATGATTTGGGGTTTAGTCCTCTGATTTCTGCCTGACCTCACAGGCCCTAATAGTGGTGAGGACAGACCCACCCTTTGCTGAGGCACCAGACCTCTGAGTTCTTGTCTCAATGTCTATCCCAGTATTAGGGTCTATAGGGTCACTCATCCATCCTCCATGCTCAGTCATTGTTCTGGAACAGGTTTTCCTCCTTCCCTTTTGGATTCTGCAAAAACCTACCAACGTGGTCCCTCTGACTTCAGAACTCTGTGCTCTGATAGGTTGTAAGTAGTCTCTCTAGATTTACCTTATGAAGACCAAGTTTCTCTTTCCCTGCCCCAGCCACCTACTATCTAACTGTCCTATCTCCTTAGCTTTTTCTTTTCTCCTAGAATATCCATCTTCTGAGCTCAGCTGTGCTTTATCTTTTGTGGCCCAGCCTCTGGCTCTCCTCCTCCATGAGCAGTTCACAGAATACTCCAGGCTGCACCTCCTTCTTGTGGGACTCATGCATACGTTGGCACCCACCCCTGACTGGCAACCTCCAGGAGTTTCTGAATAGGCCTCACCTCTCTTTGCAGAGTCTGAACCGCCCTCAGGCAGAGACCTTGTTATAACCCTATACATCAAGTCAGCCAAGCAAGCTGAGACCCAGAAAGCACATCGCCTTGACTAAGTTCAGATAACCAGCAAACGGCAGAACTGGACACCAGGTGAACTTACCTAGGTCTCCTACAGCTCCCTTGTCCCCAGGTGAAATGAAGCCAGTGCTGGTTGTATTTCAGGCGCAGAGACAAAGGAAGTGGATTCTTAATGAATGCACACTTCTAGAACAATGCTGATCATCCCTATCTGTGGTACGGGAAAGAATGTGTGATTTGAGATCAGAGAGACCTTGGTTTGAATCCAGTAACTTCCATGTGACCCTGGATGAGTAATTCAATCAGTCTTAGATTTTTTTTTTTAATTTATTTTTTTAACTGTGGTAGCACAGACATGAAATAAAGCTTACCATTTTAACCAGTTTCTTTAAGCATACAGTTCAGAGGCATTAAGTACATTCGCATTGGGATAAAGCCATCAGCATCTCCAGAATTCTTTTCCTCTTGAAAGACCGGAACTCTGTAGCCATTGAACACTGACCCCACCCCCCATTCCCTCCTCCCTCCAACTGGGCCACCACTATTGTACTTCTTGTCTCTGAATTTGATGACTTTCAGTGTCTTATTTATATAAGTGGAGTCATATAATATTTATCTTTTTTGTGACTGGTTTATTTCAACTTAGCATAATGCAGCATGCGTTCATCCATACTGTAGCATGTATCAGAGATTTCTTCCTTTTTAAGGTGGACTAACATTCCACGTTCTTCCTTTTTAAGGTTGACTAATATTCCACGTATGTATATATCACATTTTGTTTATCCATTCTTCCATCAATGGATACTTGGCTTACTTTCATCTTTGGCTGTTATGAACAGTGCTGCTATGAACATGGACGTATAAATATCTCTTTGAAATCCTGCTTCCAATTTATTGGGTATATACCCAAAAGTTCTGGATCACATGACAGTTCTGGTTGTAATTTTTTTTTTAAGAACCGCCATACTGTCCAGATGTTTTAAATAAACTTTTATTTTGGAATAATTCTAGATTTTCTTTTTTTATGTTTGTTTATTTTTGAGAGAAACAGAGACAGACAGAGTGAGTGGGGGAGGGGCAGAGACAGAGAGGGAGACACAGAATCTGAAGCAGGCGCCAGGTTCTGAGCTGTCAGCACAGAGCCTGACGCGGGGCTTGAACCCATGAACCATGAGATCATGACCTGAACTGAAGTCAGACACTTACCTGACTGAGCCACCCAGGTGCCCCTGAAATAATTCTAGATTTTCAAAAAAGGTTGTAAAGATAGTACGGAGAGTTCTTGTATACCCCTGCTATTATTAAAATTTTACATTATTATATATGTGAAAACTAAGAAAACAACACTAGTACCTTCCTATTAAAGAAACTCCAGATTTTATGTGAATTTCAGCAGTTTTTTCCTTTAATACACTTTATCAGTGTATTATCCCATCCACAATACCACATTACATTGGCTCTTTAGTGTCTTGTAGTCCGTGGCAGTTTCGATGTTTCTTTTTATTCATGACCTTGGCAGTTTTGATGATTATTGGTCCAGAACTTCATTTTGGTTTATGTTGTTTTTCTAATGATTAACAGAGAGTCAGTTTTTTTCATCATTAAAATGGGGACTAAAATACAATTCCACAGATTATGTGTAATTAAAAAAGCTATCATAGTTGAAGACTATGTCACACCAACATTAATCTCGGGGTCACCTGGTACACTAAATCCATTTTTTAAGAATCTTACAAACTTTAATCAAAACAGCCCATTAAACTGCATCCAAATTCAATAGTTTAAAACCCTGCTTATCAAAAACTGCAAATCAAAACCACAATGAGACCTCATCTCACACCTGTTAGAATGGCTATCACAGGAAAGACAAGAGATCATAAATGCTAGCCAGGATATGGAGAAAAGGGAACCCTTTGCTTTGTTTACAGGAATGTAAATTGGTTCTGCTACTATGAAAAACAGTACGAAGTTTTCTTAAAATATTAAAAATAGAACCACTATGTGATTCAGTAACTCCGCTGTTGGTCTCTATCCAAAGGAAATGAAACCAGGATATTGAAGAGGTTTCTGCATGCTCATGTTCATCACAGCATTATTCACAATAGCCAAGGTACGGAAACACCCTAAATGTCTTTCAATGGGTGAATGGATAAAGAAGATGTGATACACACACACACACACACACACACACACACACACACACACACATGAATACTATCCAGCCATGAGAAATCAAAAATCCTGTCATTTACAACAATAATGGTTGAACTACGAGGGTATTACGCTAAGTGAGATAAGTCAGACAAAGACAAATGTTGTATAATATTACTTACATGTGGCCTCTATAAAAGGTGAACCCATAAAAACTGAGAGTAGAAAGGGGGGAACCAGCAGTTGTGGGTGGGAAAATTAGAGAGATGTTGGTTAAAGGTACACACAATCAGAAGATGAGGAAGTTACGAGGATCTGAGGCACAACATTGTTATTGTAGTTAACAATACTGCAGTATATAGGCGCACCTGGGTGTCTCAGCTGGTTAAGCGTCCGACTTCAGCTCAGGTCATGATCTCACGGTTCGTGGGTTTGGGGCCCGCATCAGGCTCTGTGCTGGCAGCTAGCTCAGAGCCTGGAGCCTGCTTCCGGTTCTGTGTCTCCCTCTCTCTCTGCCCCTCCCCTGCTCATGTTATTTCTCTCTGTCTCTCAAAAGTAAATAAAACACATTATAAAATAAAAAAGAAAACAATACTGCAGTATATAAGGGTGCCTGGGTGGCTCAGCTGGTTAAGCATCTGGCTCTCGGTTTTAGCTCAGGTAGTTGGGCTCTACACTGGCAATATGGAGCCCACTTGGGAGTCTCTCTCTTTCTCTCTGCCCCTTCCCTGCTCCCTCTCTCCCTCTCTCTCAAGGTAAATAAACTTTTCTTTAACATTAAAAAAAAATAATGTATTATATACTTGAAAAGTTGCTAGGAATCTTAACTAACTTGAAAATAAATAGAAAGGAATTTAAAAAGTAAAAAGAAAAAGTTGCTAGGAGACTAGATCTTAAACTTTCTCACCACAAAAAGGAAACAATAATTATTTCACCTGAAGGAGGTGTTAGCCAACACTAGGGTGGTACCCATATTGCAAAATACAAGTTTATCAAATCAACACATTGTACACCTTACACTTACCCAGTGTTTTATGTAAATTATAACTCAATTTAAAATATGCCGGGGCCTCTGGGTGGCTCAGTCAGTTAAGCATCCAACTCTTGATTTCAGCTGAGGTCATGATCTTGAGGTTTGTGGGTTCAAGCCCTTCATTGAGCTCTGTGCTGATAGCGCGGAGCCTGCTTGGGACTCTCTGTCTCCTCTCCCTCTCTCTCTGTCCCTCCCTTGCTCATGGTCTCTAAACAAACAGACATTTGAAATATGCAATGGGGGCACCTGGGTGGCTCAGTCGGTTAAGAATCCAGCTTCGGCTCAAGTCATGATCTCATGGTTTGTGGGTTCGAGCCCCACATCAGGCTCTGTGCTGACGGCTCAGAGCCTGGAGTCTGCTTCAGATTCTGTGTCTCCCTCTCTCTGCCCCTCCCCCACTCGTGCTCCATTTCTGACTGTCTCAATAATAAATAAACATAAGATTTTTTTTTAAATATGCAATGGAAAAAATTTTCCTCTTCCCTAAATTTCACCAGAGGATTTGTTTATATAGTAATTGAATTACCTGGGAGATTCTTTGTTTGTATTCTGAGATAATAGTTAATCAGTGAAAGGGAGAAGGAAATGTGTGTTTATATTTTCCTTCTGGAGAAGTGGTGTACTTATGAGTTGGTTGAAATAAGGGCTCTGGAGTCAGGCTAGCCTGAGTTTAAATCTATTGTTTGTATGACGTTAGGCAAATCTCTTCAGCAATCTGTGCTTCAATTTCCTCACCTGGAAAATGGGTCCATGAAGGGTATTTATATCACAGAATGTTTGAGAATGAAATGAAGCAGTCCACGTCTAGCACAGTGCCTGGCACCTTGTAGGTACCTAAAAGATATCCACACTTATTTTCTCTATAAGGGTTGTCACAGGGGGCTCACTGAATTTCTTTATAGTGTTTGTGGATTCTTCTGATGGTAACGCAGAAATGAATATGTATTATAAAAAGTTTGAGAGTGCAGAAAAATGTAAAGAAGAACATCACAGTTGTCCATAGTCTTACTACCTGAGACTCCGATTAACATTTTGACTTATAATGGCGTGCCTGGGTGGCTCAGTAGATTAAGTGACTGACTCTTAGTTTCTGCTCAGGTCATGAGCTCATGCTTCAGCTTGTGAGTTGGAGTCTCACGATGGGTTCTGCCTGATTGGGATTCTCTCGCTCTCTCCTTCTCTCTCTGCCCCTCCCTTGACTGTGCCCTCTCTCAAAATAAATATTTTGACTTATATCCCTTCAATCTTTCTTAAATATAAGCTAAATTTGAGCATGTAAGTATACATTTGTCTTATTTCTTCAAAATTTGGTATATCGTATATGCTTCTTTGTAATCTGCTGAAATTCATCTTCATATTCTGAACATCTCTCTACAGCCTTAACTATTTTTGCTTAAATATACTTTTTAAATACTTGCTTCATAAATGTGCTATGTGCCCATATCAGCATAACTTCTCTCTCCCTGAATTAGGCTGCTGTCAGCAATCTCTTCGTTATGTAGAGAACGAATATGGAAATCCTGAAACACGAGTCTTGACTGGACCCTCTAGTCCCTTCCATGGATACTGTGTATGGAAGTGGGCGTGTGAGGTCAGTGAGAATGAGGTTATGGAAACTCTGCCTACTGAGAAATCATTATTCAGAAAGGTTCCGCCTCTGAGCTTGTACGTGATCTTCCTGGCACTCCCAACCAAGGAGTCCTCTTGTCTTGGAGAAGAAACATTCCAGTTTAATGAAAGATAAACAAATAAACAGAACGAAAGAAATTGAGGAGTGGCTCTGTCGGTTAAGTGTCTGAGTCTTGATCTCGGCTCAGGTCACGATCTCTCAGTTTGTGAGACTGAGCCCCACATGGGGCTCTGCACTGACAGCGGAGCCTGCCTGGGATTCTCTCTCTCTCTCTCTCTCTCTCCCCTTGCCCCTCTCCCATTCTCTCCCATCTCTCTCAAAATAAATAAATAAGTGTAGAGAGGAAGAGGAGGAAGGAAGAAGGAAGGAAGGTAGGAAGGAAGGAAGGAAGGAAGGAAGGAAGGAAGGGAGAAAGAGAGAAAGAAAGAGTTGTGTCACATTTTCATTTTTATTGCATGTTCGTCTACTACCAAGAATGAATACTCACATATGTATTTACCAGCTTATTGCATGTTTTTGTGAACATATTTCACTCAGACCCATTGCCTGTGTTTTTGTGGGGGTGTTCTTTTATTTTTTGGGATTTGTTTTCAAAATTAAGTTACTTTTCCCTTCCCTCTTCCTTTATATACCTTCATCTCCTGTCTTTCCTTTCCTGTCCTTCTCCCTCTGTCTCTCTGTCTCTCTCTCTCTCTCTGTTTCTCTCTCTGTTTTTTTCTTTTTTTTCTTTCTAATAAAAACAGCACATTCCAAAAAAAATCAACACACATATCACCAGACATGATTAACTCTGGGATATATATCTCCTTCATAGGTACACACTCATGCACACTTGCATTTTCCTTCAGAAAATAGAATCAAAGGATACCTTATTTGCATTCCTCTTTTGTCACTTAATAATATATCACAATTCGCTTCCCACAATAGCACAAGTATTTCAGCAACATTATTTTTTAATAATCCTATAGCATTCCACTGTAAGTTTGTATCATATTTTACTTAACTGGTACCTTATTGCTGGAAATTCATCTCACTTGCAAATTTTCATTATTAAACACAGTAATGCTACAAACATCCTTGTAACTAAATCTTTCCATGTGTCCTTAATGATTTCCTTAGGGTAAACTCTTAGAAGTGATTTGTGGGATATTAACACTTCATTTGCCACATAAATTGCAAATATTTCTCCCAGATCTCTTATTCGCCTTTTCTTCTTGTCTATAATGGGTTGTTTCATAAATACTCTTTAATTTCAATAAGCTCATATTTACAAGTCCTGGAATTTGTGATGTGTTCCTATTGCTTTTATGTCCAGAAAGTCATTACCTATCTTGCGATCACACACCATAGGGTGTGTTTTAGTTGGTGCCTCAATATGTATTCCTCCCGATAGTAAGTCTGAGCCTATCTTGACACTGTCTCCCTTCCTGGTGATCAATTCAATAATGGATTGGCTGATTCATTCCAGACAAAAGCATGGGAAAGGAAAGCATCTAGCTTCAGGGAACACTGAACCCTCAGCAAGAGATAGAAGATAGCATTCCTCTTCTTAGGTTAAAAGAAAAGAATACATGTCTTTGTGGTTGGTTATCCACAGAAGTGCTTTCAGCTGCAGGTAACAGAAAATCCACAAAAAGTAGATTAAACCAATAAGGGTTTATATTTCCCACTAACCAGTAGTCTGGAGGGTACTTGATATTGTTGCTGTGGCTCATTTGTAGCTATCAGGTAGCTGTTGTGGCCTTAGGCATCACACACGCGGCTCTAACAGAACTGAATGAGAAGAACAGCACCAGCCGAGTCTGGCCCTTGGACCAGAAAAGGCAAACATCTTCTAGACATCCAGTCCCATTGGCTGGAACTGTCCCATGGCTTCTGCTAGCTGCAAGTGAAGTTGTGAAAGCAAGCATTTGGTTTTTCCAACCTCTGTGGCAAAGGCAGACAAGCAGGAAGGGATGAAGAGCCACGCAGGCTGCAGGTAGCATTTTAACTTTCGTCATAGCACATGGGGCTATTTTCTTGATGGTGCTGTTTGATGTTGTCCTATTTGTTTATTTATGTTTATCGGCGATCCTCATTTTCCCTCATGGGGATGGGAGCTCCGAGGGGAGACCTTGTCTGTCTGGTTCATTACATGTTCCCTGATGGTAGCACGCAGCAGATTCTCACTCAGTGAAACTCACCTAATATTTGTACACTGAGCACAGAGCCTGAGGTGGTTTCTCACACATAGTAAGTGCTTAGTAAAGGTTCGTTCCCTTTCACTCTTTCTCCAATACGTAGGCCATGAGTTGTTTGGGAATAAGCCCCTGAGCTGGGTTCCACTTCCAGCTTTGATGGTGTATAACTGTGTGACTTTAGTAAAATGACATGGCTTCTCTCTTCTGTTTTCTTATCTGTATAAGGAGAGGGGCCAAGGAGATGATCACTTCTAGCTCTCTCAGTCTGCAAGTCTGCAGCTTTGTGATTCTTTTTTTTTTTTAATTTTTTAATGTTTATTTATTTTTTTGAGAGACAGAGACACAGAGCATGAGCAGGGGAGGGGCAGAGAGACAGAGAGACAGAGCGACAGAGAGACACAGAATCTGATGCAGGCTCCAGGCTCTGAGCCCTCAGTACAGAGCCCGATGCGGGGCTCGAACACACGAACTGTGAAATAGTGACCTGAGCCAAAGTCGGATGCTTAACTGACTGAACCACCCAGGCAGCCATGCAGCTTTATGATTCTGCATGAGCTGCAGCCTGTATATATAAGGAAGACCATACATTGTATCTTCCTTTTCCTAACCCAAGAGAGAGGACACTGAACAGAAAGATCTGCCTCCAGGGAAATTGGACTAGACGAATGACTCCCAATGACCAGACTGTCATGGCAGAGAGAGGCCTCAGAAATTTTCCAACCCTGCCCCGTTTGTGCACAGGATCCGAGAGATGCAAGTGAGCTGTCCAAGGTCATGTCTCCATTACAAACACAGCCGAGTGTAGGACTAGATTTCTTATCTCCCGATGTCTCTTTTCTCTACTGTCCATATCTCTACGACCCTTCCTGTTTCTGGTTGTGTCCCCGCCTTTTATCTGTCCACTGGCCATCAGTTCATTTAAGTGCATAGATATCACGTCTCTGGGCAGAAATTTGCTGTGCTCCAATGTGTAATAGTTCAGGGCAGTTGGATGAATGGTCTCCTGTGACTCCTACTGCTTGATTCATGATTAAATATTAACCAATCCCTTCTCGGTATGTGTCATCACTTCCCTCCAAGTTTCTTTGGCTGTTTGTTCAGCCCCGATTCTTGGGATCACCATCGTCCTGTCTTTCTTGGCTCTTTCACACTTTATCTACCCCTATGTCTAAACACTGTCTCTCACGCCCTAAGATTCCTACAGAAACAGAATCTTTTCCTTAGAGTGGCCTAGGTCATTGTCCTTGGGTCTCAGGTCAAAAAGGGCTACCTGGCACCCGTGTCTTTCCAAACTTGCTGAGCACAAGAAATCGATGCTTCGTGGTCATGACACTGAACTTGGCACCACAGTGATCTGGTTCCAGTCTGCTCCTGCCACTCTCTAGGCACATGATCAAAAATAAGTTACTGGCCACACAGATCTTCAACTTGCTTTATTTATTTATTGAGAAAAGAGAATAATAACATCGACTTCACAGTTCAACAGTGAGCAGAATGAGGTTTTTATGCATGATGTTTGCGGTGCCCTGTAGCACATCTTAAGCTCTTACAAAACATTTGTTAGGAATGATCAGTGCTGAAACCCTTTGCCTGTACCCAGCTGGATCAGCATGTCTTGGGTTTCATTTGCAGACTGATAGAACAAACCCCACAGAGGGAATAACAAAGATGCACCCCTTGACCAAACTCTAGGAAGTTTCCTTGGAGTCCTCTCCTCTGCCTGCCTCTATCTCTGGCTTCTAAGGACTTGAGCAAACACTAACAGTTTCTCACAGTGCAAGGCTGCATCCCTAGGATGACGGTGGCCCTGAGTAAGGAGCCTGCCTAGGAAACTCAAGGCTGCTGGGAGAACGGACTATTTCAGCCTGAAGACAGTGCCGCTGTCTCCCAGCCGCTGTGGGAGGGAGAAGCGGAACTTCTAAGAGCCAGTTAGCAAATCCAGAGGGGTTTCACATCACCAATCCCCTTGTCGCTTTTTGTCATTTTTCCTTTCCCTGACTCTGCTTGAACCCCGGCCACCCCTCCTCCTCCCTCATTCTCTCTTTAAAAGGCCCATTCCCTTGGGTGCAAATCGGAATAGACTTTGGCTGTTTCCCTATTGTCAGCAGTTACTGAATAAAATCTATTTCACTGCCGTAACTCATGCCTGGCTTGTGCTCATCTTTGACAGTGACGGTCCAAGGCAGCCACTCAGGCAGTCACTCAGGACTCTGGGCTGACAGCAGCTCGCATCTTTAATATTAGCTTCTGTGTCATCCTGTGGGTCACCATTCCAATCAGCTTGGGGAAGAAAAGAGCTTGGAGGGAGGGAGCACGGGCCAGACCTGGAGGTGGCTCGCTTCACATCCATCCATATTCCTTTTGCAGGAGCTCAGTGACACGCCAACATGCTCATAGACAAAGGAAATAGGCTTGGTGTGCCTTTGGTGGTCTCTGGCCTGCATTCTGGTCAAGTCCATCCTACCCCTGCCTGACTCTTCTGTCCTAATAAAGAATTTTCTAACAGTTTCAATGTTGGAGCCCCAATATCTTCATGGCTTTCGCTGCAAGTTCACGGTTTTGTTTAGGGAAGTGTGAAGGAGAGAAATGCACCAGTCAGCTTTTGCTGCAGCAACAAACATTCCCCATTTATCATGGTTGATGATTGATTTTCTTACTGATCTACAGTTCAACTGTGGCTGTGCTCAGCTTGGGTCGGTGGGCCCGCTCGTTCCTGGATCTGAGCTGATAGACAAGCCCAAATAGGGGACAAGTTGTTTTCACAGCAAAGTACAAGAGTAGGGAAGACATTTCCAAACTTGGTACATATGTTTAAGATTCTGGTACAATTTTATACACATCACACTTACTCACAGTCTGTTGGTCAAATTAACATGTCTAAATCCCAAAGTCAATGGGCACAAGAATACATCTTACCTACGGAGAAGGAAGCAGGGCAAGAACGGGGAGAAAGTGAATAATGGTCAGCAAATAATGCAATCTATTAATCTATCATGGCCACATGCTGCACTGAAGATGTAATACATATTATTTCACAACTCTAATTTTTACATTTGAAAAAATAGGGTTCAGAGAGGTTGATATTTTCCCAAGTTATCAACAGATGATAAATAACAGTCAAAGTTCAACTTGAAGTCTGTTTCACTCTAAAACTTATGGCTTTTTCTTTGCCCCTCTTCTTTTTTATTATTAAAAAAAAGATTCTATGTTTATTTACTTTTGAGAGAAAGACAGAGTGGGAGTGGAGGAGGGGCAGAGAGCGAGGGAGACACAGAATCTGAAGCAGGATCCAGGCTCTGAGCTGTCAGCCCAGAGCCTGATGTGAAGCTCAAACCCACCAACCATAAGATTATGACTGGAGTCGAAGTCAGCTTAATGGACTGAGCACAGGAACACTGGCTCCGTTTTTTTGTGAGATTGCTTCTTTTCCCAGAAACCAGAGCAAAAATAGGTCTGAGGATCAATATATTCTCGCTTGTATTTCTCTCCCTTCCCCACGTGTGGCCAAGGCTCTCCACTCCTTAATGGATGCACCAGGCTGCCATCACGCACTTCCGAGAAACACCTCCTATGTGAAGCCGGACCAGACATTCAAAACCAGGCTTTGGTCCTCTGGGTTCTCTTGTGACTCATACAGACCTCCAGTTGAGCAATGACCACATCAAATTAGGTTTGTATATTGAATTTTCTGTTGTTTTCCATTGATAACTGCAAGAGTCCTTAGCCATTTTTTTAGAAATCAGTTCGGGAGGTGGTCATACATTCCTCTTAGCAAATAATGAAGACTACAAGCCCTCCACTTTGGAAAAACAGACCTGTGAACATAAGTAGTAACTGCTTCCCACAATTCCACCGGTCTGTGATCCTCAATGACCAGTATCTGCCATGCACTATGGGCACCAGGGGCCACATCTTTGTGCTTGTGTTTCCCTGACACCTAACACAGAGCTTAGAATCCCAAATAGGTCTTCAAGACATGCTACTATGCAGTTCAATGAATGGATGCATGACGTAAGGGAAAAATTATAGCAAAATTCACCCAGAGCTTATTATGCACCAGACATTGTTCTAAGTGATTTTTGTGACAAGGAAGTCTCACAACTTATTTTATAGATGAGGAAACCCAGGGACTCAAAACATCAGTGGTTTGTTCAGGATCACTCAGCTAGTTTCAGACTCCAAAACTCTAATCACTTGGTTATAAGAAAAATGAAACAAAAACATTTTAGAACATTTTAGTTTAGTTTCTTTTCTTTCTTTTCTTTCCTCTTCTATTCTATTCTCTTCTTTTCTTTCCTTTTTTTAACTTAGATTTAGCTGATCTCTTTGGAGGGCCTTTCATGAGCCAGACCGTAAGCTGGGTCTTTCCAGCTCTAACTAGAGATTGATGCTCACTTTCCTTTGGGGTCCTAGGCACTCCCAGCTGGATGGAAGAGCTTGTGGGCTCTTGCCCCACTGTGAGGTCCAGACTGAGCAATCCCTGGTCTAGAATCAGAAACACAGTTTTTCTTAAACAGAAGCATTTCCTTATAAATGGTCAAGATTAATGGGGCTGGTTTTTTAATGAATTGACATTCACTTTAAATATCACAGGCCGGTTGGACTGGCCCATCAAGGTATGGAGTCCTTGATGTCTCCATCAGCTTAGTCTGTCTAGAGCAAACAGAACCATGTGTCCACCTGTCATCGGTCAAACACAAAGACGCAATTACTTTTTAAACTGTCATCACAGAATTTCTTGGCTACTGGGAACAGCACATGTGACAGCAGTGGTGGTTAGAAGTGCCAGGAAGGAGGACACCGGGATCCTGCTCTTGCTGTGTTATGGGAATAGACGCTTTCTGCCTCCAGGTCTCAGTTACCTATCAGTGAAATGGAACACCGCACGAGGTGATTGCTAGACATTTTAAATGTTTTAATAGCCTGTGAGTCTGTGGACTTTTCTAGCACCAGGCCTCAGCAATGTGTCAAAAGCTGTAAAGAAAGAGGTGAGAGATCAACTCGTCTTTGTTCTTCAATGCAAATGTCTATTGAGCCTGGTTCTCCGTTCTCTGGGCACAGCAGTGAAGAAAACACAGAAACTTGCAGGTCTTCATAGAGCTTATATTCTGCAGAGGGAAGCAGACACTAAAGAAGGTAAATCAGAGTATATCTGGTGAATTCTACAGAGCAAAATAAAGCAGAGTAGAGGATATAGGTTGAATTGGGCCTCCCATTCATCTGTTGACGTCCTGATCATCCTGAATGCCTCAAAATGTGATCTTACTTAGAAATAGAGTAATTGCAGATGTAATTAGTGAACATGAATTCACACCAGAGTAAGATAGGCCCTAAGCCAATATGGCTGGCATTCTTATAAAAAGGGGAGGTTTGGCCACTGACACATACATGGACACAAAGACAGAGATCAGCGTGTTCCATCTACAAACCGAGGAACACCAAGGATTACCAGTGACACCAGAAGCTAAGAAGAGAAAGTCATGGAACGTATTATATTTTAGAGCCTTTTGGAGAGCATGGCCCTGCCGGCACCTTGAACTCAGCCTTCCAGCCTCCAAAACTGTGGGGCAATAAACTTCTGTTGTTTAAGCCACTCAGGTTCTGGTGCAGCCCTGACAAACTAACACGGGGGTCTGGCAGATTTAAATAGGATGATAGAAGAAGACCTCACAGAGAAAGTTAATATTAATGACAGTCTTAAAGGCGGTGAGGGAGTGGCTCATGTGACTATTGGGGGTACGAGTGTTTCAGGCAGAAGGAAGAGCAAGTAAGAAGGCCCTGATATCAGAGCTAGCACAGCCTGTTTGCAGAAGAGCAAGATGCTGCTATGACTGCTAGAGATGATCAAGAGAGAGCAGAGCAGGAACTGAAATCGAGGGGTGATGGAGCACCACGTTGTGGGGGCTCCAACCAATGGTAAGTAAGATGCAAGACAATATTCTGTAACATGAAAGCTGCTAAGTGGTTACTAGTGAGGAGCAATATGCTGTGACTTGGCTTTTAATAGGGCACCACTGGTTGCTGTGTGAATGGCTGTCAGGGACCAGAGGTAGAAACAGTCATGCAGGCTTCTTCGTGTGGACCAGGAAGGGCGCAGATGGAAGTGGTGAGAAGTATGGACAGAAAACACACACACACTAAATGTGTCTTGGAAAGCCATCCATATAAGGACTCCTAGCTCTATGGCATTCTTCCCTCTTCCTGGTCCCTTTCCTAAATCCATTCAAATAAAGATGGGCTTGGATTTTGGTCCAACTATAAAAAATTGATATTTTTAAAGATTAAAAATAGTAGCCATTGCTGGGGCTCCTGGGTGGCTTAGTTGGTTGAGCATCCAGCTCTTGATTTTGGCTCAAGTCGTGACCTCACTGTTCATGAGATTGAGCTTACTTGGGCTCTGTGCTGATAGTGCAGAACCCGCTTGGGATTTCTATCTCTCTCTCTCTCTCTCTCTCTCTCAGCTTCTCCCTTGCTCATGTTCTCTCTCTCTCAAAATAAATAAAATAAACATTAAAAAATATTTACTATTTCAGATTGTTCAATCCCAAACCTTCTCCAAGAGTTAGCCACAATTCCAGAGAAAAAGAGAATACTAAGTTGCCCCAGGCAGAATTCTTGACATCCCGGTGGAATGTGAGCTTAGAATGCAATGTAAGTTTTAGAAAAATAAAGAAAGTTGTTTCCTTACACAGGAGATCATTAATAGACTGAAACTCATGCCTGTGTCAGGTAGGGTCTGATCCAGCATTGTTCAGCATCTGCATGGCTGTTGCACTTCAACTTCTGATCTCCAACCTAAGAATTAGAGTCAATGAGTCATGGCCACTGCCGGGAGGACTGATGTCTCAGGATACCGGGCTCTCGGGAGTATTACTGATTCAGAATATTTTCAGTTTTATGGGCAGATTTGGTGTTGTACCTTGCTCTTTGTAACTGTTGTGTGGTATTCTACATCATCTAGAATGATACAACTTATTTGACTATTGCTCGGGGATGAATAGAAAGGTTCCTTCCTTTCTTCCACATTATACACAATGTTGTAATGAGCATCTGTGTGCTCATGGCTGAGGGTTTCTTTAGGAAACGTTTCAATTTTTTTCTTTCTTTTCACCTCTATACTTACTTATTCCCTCCCTTATTTTAATTAAGAAAATTTTCTAATATAAATATACAGAAAAATGAAAAAGAATAGGAGAGATTTATCACACAATGTCATCAATTACTAACATTTTGATGTATTTCCTACTTTTAATGGCTGATCCGGTTCACAGTAAGTTACAGATAGAACTCTTCTTTCACCCCTAAATGTTTCTGCTTACACCTCCTCCAGACAAGGACATTTTCTTAAATAATATCCACATCTAAATAATAATTACCAGTAATTGCATATTCAAATTTTCCAAGTTGTCCCTAAAATATCTTTTAAAAGTGTGTGTGTGTGTGTGTGTGTGTGTGTGTGTGTGTGTGTTTAACAGACCCGATCAAGGACAAAGTCATGAACCTCTTAATCTACTCATCTTCACCTCCTTTCCTTCATGATTTCAACTTTCTGAAGAGATCCGGCCAGTTATTTCATAGAATGTCCTATATTCTAGATTTGCCTTTATTTGGTAGAGGGAAGGTGGGATGGGGATGGGGTGGGGGGTGTTGTTTCTCTAGCAAAAGCTCTGCTAGTCCACAAAGACTAGTTCGAATGCCCTGAATTTAGTCTTTGAAATCTACTCCACACTAGCAAAATGATAATTTATCTGGGTAGATTCATAGGCAACCGGAAGACCCAAATTCTAGGCAAGTAGTTCTCTACAATGGTCCCCTACCCACCCATCCAGGAAACATCTGGCAATGTCCAGAGGAAGATGCTACCGGCATTTGGTGAGTGGAGGCCAGGGAGGCATCAAAAGATATCACATTGACTAGGACAGCTTCTCACAATAAAGAATAGTTTGGTTCAATGTCAATAGTGCTGAGATTAAGAAACCCTGCTCTAATCTATGACTCTGACATCAACTTGCTCTATGACCTTGAGCACCTGCCATCCTGTCTCTGGGTTCTTTTTGATGGTTCTTTCTAGCCCTGGCCAACCCCGTTAGACAGAGTCAAGTTCCACTTTACTACTGGCATCTCTGCAGCTGAGACTGAATGGCTCAGAACATTCCATGCCAAAGTGTCCTGTATGGTCAGATTCACATCCTCTCTTGTTGCTAATGTCCCCTTCCATACACTGTAGACAAACTATTTTGGGGCAAAGCCATACAGGACAGTTTGGAAAGACCCAACTACAAAAACAATGGGCTGTGGCTAAGCAAGCCACACAGTGTTGCTTATTTCTACTGAGTCTTAGGATTGACTGAATAAGTGGGTTAGGAAGCTATAAAAGAGAACAACGGGGCAAGCAAAATATCGGGACAGACACGCACTTCATTTATTCTTATGAAGGGGAAAAGGTGGCCCAGATAATATGAAAATTACTCAACCCTAAATCTCGGTTGAAGGTCTACCCATAGGTTACAGCTATCCTTGGCTTCATGTCAACTGGCGTCTGTGAATCGAGTCCCTATTAGGAGTCAGGTACTCTACTGAGCATTTAAACTTATAGTATTCATTGAATTTTTTAGATCTTACAACTCTGTGGCAAAATTTACTTTCCAAAAATGGCTTCAGCAAGATCTGCCATCTCACCAGCTTTTTTTTTTTTTTACAGTACAATATGGCATTCAGGAGGTAACAGGAGGTCTCCTCGGCTTGAACATAAGTAGGCTTGTAACTACAGTGCAAGTGACCCCACTTGACTCTGGGACAAGGTCATAAAATGCAGTGTGGCTTCTACCCGGGGCTCTTGGGACACACACTCTTAGATCCAAGCCACCATATTTTGAAGAAAACCAAGAAATCTATGATGAAATCCATGTTGGGGAGAACCAAGAATCCCGAAGCACAGCCCTGGCTGAGTTCCCAGCTGATACCAAGCAGCCTACATTCCAGCCTTGTGACTGTGTCATCTCGGATGCAAATCCCCCAAACTACTTCAGCTCACACTGCCTGGAGGAAAGATGAACCCCTGCTCAGTGCTGCCCAACTGCAGATACATAGACCAAATGAAGGATTGTTATGGTTTTAAGGAATTTCACTCCAGGATGGTTTGTAGGGTGGCAACCGTTACTGATACTGGTGCCAGTGTGTAGGTTTAGATAGCTTTACTGTACCATCAGGAATGCTGGATTTCAGAGCGGCAAAGCTGGAATACAAACTCAGGTCTGCCTGCTTCTGAAACATGTGCCCTTAAACCACCACACACTCAACACTTGTTGAGAATGAAACATGATCCATGCATCAAGGAGTATGAACCCCACCTGGAGAAATGGGACCTAAGCTTTATGCATTAATAAAAAATTCAAACTCAAATTGCTTGGACAGATGATACCAATCTCAGCACGTTATCCTTGGAAAAGATATCCAAAAGGACATGTCATGTGTGACAACAAAAATTTTGCGAGACCTTGAATGTCCCATAATTGGGAATGGTTGATAAAATATTATGCAGCTAATAAAATATATAACCATGAACAGGAGGTGACAACTTGTAAAAACGATTGCAAAATCATACGAAACAACAAAAGTGAACCACGAACTGAAATGTGCGCTAAGCTTATGTCAACATAAAGTACAGAGAGGAAAATCATATGTATTAACTTCTCCTAAGTTCCTGGCACCATATGTACTGTTCTTTAATTTCCACTTTCTAGGAAGAGGAAGAATTATCCTTGTCTCACAGACCAGGAAACTGAGGTTCAGGGAGATTGAGTAACTTGCACAGCATCAAATAGCTACTACATGTCTGAGCCAGGGATCAGACCAAAGAGAGAGGGGTGGGAAATTAAGAGTAGATAAGAAGCAGAGGGAGGTGGGGTTGAAGGTAGGATAGAGAAGATGTGAGCAGGTAGAGAGCATCAGGGATGAGATTTGAGGAGGTCAAATGGTTTTTTTTACCATTGGTTTCATTCAGTTCTTTCAGCAGAAGCAGACTTGCCTTTCGGATTATGGTTTCCTTATGTTTATGAAAATCAGCAAATAACCATTTCGCAGCTGCTGAGCCAACACCATGCCAAGCCCTTGGGTAAAGAGATGAATACAACATGGGTGTAACCTGAAGGGATCCTTGGGTAATCGAGGCTGGTGCAGGTTCCATTCTTTGCTTTTGGGGACACTCCAGGACATCTACAGGCACGTGGACAGGTAGGTGAAAGACACCAGTCATTGTCAACAATGTTCTGACACTCTTTGCAAAATGGATGGTTCCCAGGCAAAGATAGGGACAGGAAGTTCTTAGTGCCCTCCTCCTTGCTTTATCCTACACGTTACTTAGAATTCTTCAGAGAAGGGCTCTTTGAAGATACAGGACTGAAATAATGAGCAAACAAGTAAGCAAAAACATAGACATTACTGTCAGGATGCTCCCTGAGGAAGAGAAAGGGCAAAATAGAAGACTCCCTCTCCTTTGGAGAGTAGGCAAAGTTTCTGCAACTCTTTCTGTATATACTTAGGATAGCCAGGCTCCAGAATGGCCCCAAGTGATCTTTGCCTTCTTGTATTCATACCTTTGTGCAGGCCCCCTCTCATGCTGAATAGTAACTCAGTAACTCAGAAGATATTCAGAAAGGATGCATGTGACTTCTGAGGCTAGGTGGGAAAAGATATTGTGCCTTGCTCCTTTTGGAATATTCACTCTGGGAGAAGTTGGATGCCATGTCTTGGGGACACTCATGTGGAGAGGTCTATGTGACCTGAAACTAAGACCCATTCCTAATAGCCAGCAGTAGTTAAGCCTTGCAGCTGTGGCCTACAAATGACAACTTCTTGAAAAGTCCTGAGCCCAAACCATTCAGATGAGTTCTCCCTGAAATCTTGACCCACATGCACTTTTGAGGTGGGTAAGTATTTATTCTTATTTTAAGTCACTAAGTTTGTGGGTAATTTGTTATACAGCGATAGCTAACTGATACAATAATCTTGTAGGTATATTGAGTTTCCTAAAAGCAAATGAACTCACAGCAAGTAGATTGCTTTCTTTTTTTCTAAAACAGGCAGCATTTTATGGTCTCATTTTATTCTATTTCATAGACAGAAATTAGGTGTTAGAGTCTGGGTTATAATCCTGATGTGGTGTTAGAACTGGGGATGTCACTGAAACCCTGAGTTTAGTTTGTTCATCTGTAAAAGGGGTATATTAGTTGCTATCTCTCCTATTCTCGTGATTAATTCATGACATCATGTACACGAAGGAGCCGCACGCGTAGTAGATGCGCACCCTCATAAAAGAGACTTTCATTTCCTCTTTTGTTCCATCCCTGAAGGAAATCTTTGTAACCAGGTGATAATCCATATCACCTGAGGGAAGGTCATTTCCAAGGGTTCTGGGATTGTCAGCCTTCTCCAGGCTTAAAAGAGACAAATAATTATCCTTTTCACATTTGCATGTGTGCACATCTTGTGAGAGGGCATGTGTGCATGCCCACACACGCGTGTGCGTACACACACACACACACACACCTGCACTCACGCCCATTCACACTGCACACACTGTACTCCCCAGGCAGAACTTCCCTACATAATCTGCCCCAGTACCAATGCCCTTTAGGCAGGTCCCGGCAAACAATTTAGGTAACTACACCATAACACGGAAGTCTTTGTTAAAGTTTTCCCCGAAGATAACTTGTAAATTACAGGTTTTACCAAAAACAGGATCAGAAAGCTCATACTGTGGGGTGATGACAAATTGCTGCGTTCACCAGGCACAGAGTCGAGGGGGACTAGACTAGACTCCTAACGAACCTCCTTACGAAGAAACAGTCTACCTTGTTCCCTCGGCCAGCAGGCTTCTATCCAAACTTCCACACACTGCCGCTTTGTTCGGGGCTTGCTGAGGGCTTTTGGGAACTTTCTGCCAAGCTCTGCTTTGTGGAACCTGTGTGGAGTTACCCCGTCCTGCGGTGTTTCTTAATATCGACATCAGCTTTGGGAGCACATACTTTGGCTCTGTCCTGGTCTTCTGGGAAAACAGCTTCAGCTGGTCACAGGCAGTGGTGGCTGGACACCAACTGTCCACCTTATCACACAACACGGGGACCAAGAGAAACAAGTTCAGGGTGCCATGCACCGATGGTTCAGGATGACTGTCTCCTGGTGTGCACTTGTCGTGCAAGTGACCGATGCATTCACCCAGCGCCTTGCACACAGAAGGCAAACCCACGTTTGGTTTAATGCACTGCTTTCACTGTCTTGAAATGTTTGAACAAGGGTCTTGCATTTTCATTTTGTAATAGGCTCTCCAAACTACATAGCCAGTCCTGTTGATCCCTCCTTTGGGCCTTTGCCCATATTGTTCACTGCTTGAAACACCTGCCTGGTGTGTTTTCTCCCCTTCTCTCTCTCCCTCTTCCCTTATTTTCTCCTTTCTTTCTAGCTTTCTTCCTTTGTGAACAGTTGTGGAGTCCCTGCTTTGCACTCTATTGGTGCCAGGGAGCAGGCATTTCTGGGTAGGCAAGACAGAAGCAATCCTTGCTCTCATGGTGTTTATAGTCTGGGGAAGGACGTAGACAAACAAAATCACAAGGAAACAAAAAAAATTGACAAATTACAGTTATTGCGATGAAGGAAACTTGCAGACTGCTGATGACAGAATTCCAGTGGTAGGGATACAGGAACAGGGGGCCACTTGGGGACATGGTCACTGGTTTCAGGTCAAGGCTCCACCAAAACATCCCTTTACTCTCCATTCTCACAAGAGCTGGTCATGCCCCTCCCCCGCCACCCCCTCCCCTCAAACCTAGTCTGTACCTTGTCATTCATTCATTTCTCTATTTTTGTGCTGGCCACACTTAGCGACAATTAGATGTGAACAGTTCTCTTTCCCGCTGTGATCTCATGAGCTCATGCGTTAAGCCCTGGCCAGCCATGATTTCCTCTTATCCAGCACTTTCTCCCCAGCTTCCTTCTGACCTGACATTCTCCTGATGCAGCTAAAATGCATTTCCTCCACAGAAGATATTTCTGAGCTCACCAGGTCACCCAGGAACTTGATTGAGCAAGTCCAAGAGCAAATAGCTGCGGAAGGAGTTTTGAGTTGAGGAAGGAAGGAACTAAAGTTTGGTAAGAGCACTTATTAAGGGCCAAGTGCTTTTTCCAATATGATCCTCAACACTGAGTTTCAAGGGAGATATAATTAGGGTCCCCCACTCCCAGTCTTTTAAGAAAGAATAAACTGAGGCACAGTATATCTTGCAAGGTCACACAGGTATTAAGTGGTGAAACTGAGATCGCAACCCAGAGGTTTTTTTTCTGATGCCAGCACATAAGATTGTCCTGTTGCTGATGTTCACAAATTCCACTGCTTACATTTTCATTATTTCCCTCCTTCATTTCAAAGTGGATGGCTTATGGCTATATATTATACAGGGAAAAGCATAAGGAAAGAAATCAGAGTAAGAAAAAAAAGAAAAAAAAATAATGATAGGAAAAATAAAATGAAGCCAAGGACAGAGTTAGTACTTGAAAAGAAGTGCTTTTTAAGTCTTATAGACTTGCTATAGATGGACATTCATTTGGCCCTGAGCTTCCTAGCAGCCAAAGCAAGGAAAGAAATAGCACGTTAGTTTTCCCTAATGCCCCCAGAGCTGAAAATAAAATAAATATGGTAAAATTAAGGTTCTAATCTCTGTCTCAAAAAGAAGTGCTGGGGTGCCTGGGTGGCTCAGTCGGTTGAGCACCCAGCTTCGGTTCAGGCGTGATCTCACGGATCGTGGGTTCCAACCCCATGTCGGGCTCTGTGCTGATCTCTAGCTCAGAGCCCGGAGCCTGCTTCAGATTCTGTGTCTCTTTCTCTCTCTGCCCCTTCCCTGTTCATGCTCTCTCAAAAATAAAGAAATGTAAAAAAAAAAAAATTTTAAACAAAAAACAAAAAAAAGTGCTATCTTGGTACTAAGACAGGAGAGACGTTTCTCCCACGGATTTTTATAAAGGTAACGACAGTGAATCAATGCTCCTTATAGACATTCTTCCTTTATGACATATGCTGGCCAGGGCTAAATTTTGGGTTAGATCCAAACACCGTTAATAATTCATGTGGGCAAAATGGTAACGTGGTCTGTTGATGAACTGTAGGTTTGGTTAAGTTACAATTGGAATTTAATTCCATTTGTCTAATAGACAACATGGGTTGTATCCATCAAAGCAGACTAAGTAATGTTGTGGCACAAACAACTCTAAAAATCCTAGAAGTTTACCACTTACTTATTGGGTGACCTTGGAGATAAAATTCAATGTGCCCACGCTTCCTCATACATAAGAGGCCACTTGCAATAGAAAGTACCCCATGGTGGATATAATTTAATATTCCATCACAGATGTGAAGGTATCTGGCTGGGCTGGAGCAAATGGTCTCTGTATTTCCATTTCTTGTTTTTTCTCTCTCCTCTCCTTCCCCCACTCCCTTGACCTTGTGAAGGCCCTTTGATATATTAGGAGGGTATGACTCTCTCTCTCTCTCTTTTTTTTTTTTTTTTTTTTTACTAAAGTAGCATTGAAAAAGAAAACCAAAGCTGGAGGTATCATAATCTTAGACTTTAGCCTGTGTTACAAAGCTATAATCATCAAGACACTATGATACCAACACAAACACAGAACAATGAAATAGAACAGAGACCCCAGAACTGGACCCACAGATATATGGCCAATGAATCTTTGACAAAACAGTAAAGAGTATCCAATGGAAAAAAGACAGTCTCTTTAGCAAACGGCGCTGGGAGAACTGGACAGCAACATGCAGAAGAATGAAACTGGACCACTCCCTCACACCATATATGAAAATAAATTCCAAATGGATAGACGACCTGTGTGACAGGAAACCACCAAAATCCTACAGGATTCTCTTTTTTCATGCCAAGAAATTGACAAGCTAGTCGATAAAGCTGTGGGTGCACAGCTCTATAGAGAATCTGGGGGTGAGGAGGACTTAACACATCATCAGACCTGATGTGTGATCATCAGGCTTCTTTTCATTGTCCTACTGGCCTGGTTCTCCCATCTACCAACCAGCAGTCTCCTAAATTGGGTACTGCAAGCAAAAATAGGACCCTTGGTGCTTTTTTGAGTTCCGCTTCTTCATGCTTTGCTTCCTACTCAGGTCTTGGCAGGTTCTGCTTGTATCTTTCTTGTGTGCTTTGGGCTTGGCTGCTGCAAACCAAGGAGTGTTTAATTACTACCAATTTCCTGCCTGCTCTCCCACCTGCCTCCTCACCATGAGCTTGTGATACCCTTGTTGGCGTCTCATCCAAAGCAGAACCCATACCCTGAATAATAAGCTGGAGTACCTGCCCACTGGTGAGGTCACTGCTCCAACCTCAGAAGTTGACAGCGGAGACTGGGATTCAGGTGCCTAGTAAGGCTCAGGCTGGGACTGGACACAGAATTTTCTGGGCGAGCCTCAGCGTCCCCTTCCTTTTACGTGGCGAATCATTATTTTTCCAGTTTCTGTAAAATGCTCTTCTCAGACAACATGAAGTCAGCTTTGCCAACCAAATCATTTCCCACAAACATATTTTATATAGAACAATTTCCCGTGGAAATGGGAAAATGAATGGGTAAGCCTGCTATACTTTTCTCATTAAAACATGTTCAAAAATTACCCATTCATTCATTCATTCAAAAAGTGCCCATGACTTTTATTGAGCATCGTCCATATGCCAGGCACTAAGCAGGTTCTAAAGACAAGTGGGGAACAAGAAGGGCATGATCTTTATCCGCAAGGAATTTACAGCCTGAGAAAGCCCCCCCACCCCCCGCCTCAAAGAGGTGGACTATCTCTAGCATATGAAGAATCAACCAGAAGTAGAGTTCAGGCCTCCCGATGCCCAACGGTTCTGACACCCCTTTAGTGGGCGTTAGTTCAGCTTCCTCAACTTCTGTGCTCTTTACCATGGCCTGAATCCTACTGTCTCCTTCTAGATCTCAAAGCATTTACAAGGATTTAGATTTCAACAGTTCTAAAATCAGTTCCCTCTGGCAAGAATGAGGAATGTAGTAGTTGACTTTTACCCCAGGCACAGCGATGCAAAGATGAATAAATCTGGTCCCTGTTTGCTGTCCACAGGGGCTCACCACCTGGAAGAGAAAACTACAATGGACTGTGATTAGTGCAAAAAGAAAGCCCAGTGTCTCCCTAACTGGGGCAAAGATATGGGTC
Organism: Suricata suricatta; assembly: GCF_006229205.1. Taxonomy (NCBI): domain Eukaryota; kingdom Metazoa; phylum Chordata; class Mammalia; order Carnivora; family Herpestidae; genus Suricata; species Suricata suricatta. Next base: position 65,857,935 of record NC_043714.1, on the reverse strand, counting down.
CAGAAATGTGGTCTGATTTTAGGTAGTACACACTTTTTATTTTCTTTCTTTCTTTCTCTATTTTTCTTTTATAGTTTATTGTCAAGTTGGTTTCCATACAACATCAGTGCTTAACCCAACAAGTGCCCTCCTCCATGCCCATCACCCCTCTTCCTCTCTCTGCCTCTCCCATCAGCCCTCAATTTGTTCTCAGTATTCAAGAGTCATGGTTTGCCTCCCTCCCCTTCCCTCCTTCTCCTGTTCCACTTATGAGTGAAAACATATGGTAGCTGTCCTTCTCCGCCTGACTTATTTCACTTAGCATGATATCCTCAAGTTCCATCCATGTTGCTATGAATGGTCAGATTTCATTCTTTCTCATTGCCATGTAATACTCCAGTGTATAGATAAACCACATCTTCTTGATCCATTCATCAGGTGATGGACATTTAGGCTCTTTCCATGATTTGGCTATTGTTGAAAGTGCCGCTATGAGCATTGGGGTACATGTGCCCCTACGCATCAGCACTCCCGTGTCCCTTGAGTAAATTCCTAGCAGTGTTATTGCTGGGTCACAGGGGAGTTCTATCGTTAATTTTTTGAGGACACTCCACACTGTTTTCCAGAGAGGCTGGTGCACACTTTTTAATAGTAACATTATTCCATATTTTTTGTATGAGAAAAAAATATAAACAACACCTCGACCCCATGTTAAATGCTTCTGTTTTCATTCATTCAACCAACAAATGTGTGGTGACTGTTACTCTTGTGCCTGGCACTCTTCCGGAGTCTGAGTGTCCAGAAATGCACAAACAGCTCAAAATCCCTTCCCTCACAGATGTTACATTAAATTCAAATACATTATTTAAATGTAAAAAATGAGAAGATTTAAAGAAAGAAATCCACAGATAGGCAGCCTTGCTGCTTAGTGGATGAATAACCTCAGATGAGTTTTTTTACTTTCTTGTGCCTCAGTTTCCTCATCTCAAAAATAGTAATTGTACCTTCCTCACTGAAGTTCTGACCCTGGTGTGAGCTGGCAGGGAGACACACACATGGTGCCTGGACACAATGAGATCCTGTAACTGTTAGTTGATTTTTTTTGCATGCGCAGGCTAAAGATTTTGAAGATGATATAATGACTTAGTTATGGAAAGCTAGGCTTAGGACATCTTCCCAAGTGCCTGGATAACTTTCTTAGTTTGTTTGCTTGTTTTTTAAATTAATTAATTTTTTTTTCATTTTAGAGAGAGAGTGCACATGAGCGGAGGAGAGGGGCAGAGGGAAAGAGAGAGAATTGTAAGCAGGGCCCACACTTCGCAGGGAGCCCGATGCGGGGCTTGATTCCATGGTGCTGGGATCAGGACCTGAGCTGAAATCGAAAGTCCTACACTCAGCCCTCTGGGCCACCCAGGTGCCCCTGGAGAACTTGTTCAGATGCATACTTCCCAGGCTCCACCCTAGAGACCCCAAATTAGTAGAGTTGAGGCAAGATGCAGGTGGTAAAGCCTCTCTCCTTGCTACCCTGCAAGTGAACCACCGGGGGCTGCTTTCGGGTTCAGATAAGGGCCCCTTCCTCTAGGGTGGGTGGGGTAGGGAAGCGCCTTCCTGGGGCTGTGGTGCCTTGAAGGACAAGTTCACCGGCAAGTAGCTGTGTTCTGGGGGAGGTGTTTGGCCAAGGGACAGCAGGTGCACAGGGGCAGAGAGGACAGGGCCACTTATGAAGCTGCAGGAAGGCGAGCAGGACTGGCGTGTCCCGGATGTGAGGCTGTTGGCTGACTGATTTGAAGACACACTGTGTCTTGTCGTCCCAACTCGCGGAACATGCTGAATCAAGTTCAGTGGAAATCTGCCAACAAGGAGCTTTTTGAAATGGTGAGAAGTTTGCATTTTAGGGCTTCAGATACTGCGCTCCGAAGCCCAAAGCAGCCGCTATGAGAAAAACCAATTCCAAGAGAATCTTTGATGATGATTAGCAGTGTGTCACTTTGTCTACGGGGCTCTCTTTCAGCGGCAGCCGCACCCCCAATGATTTCCGAGGAGCTGGAAAATGTGAAGTATCTGCTTAACTCCTTCAAGAAAACAACAGATCATACTCAGTGTTCGCCTACATTTCCAGGAAGCCTGGCTGCAAGGCAGCTTGAAGGTTCTCTTTCCTAACCCTCGTGCGATAAAGCGAAAGTGCTATGGAGTCAGATGGACGTAGGTTCAAATTCGGACTCCACCTTGAACTAGCTGTGTGACCCTGGGCCAACTACGTAGAGCCTCAGGGCTCTCCTCTGTCCAGTAAGAATCATGTCAAGAACGAGTGACTTGATGCGTGTGCCAGAGGTGGCACAATGCCTGGCACCCAGCAAAAGCTCAGTAAGTGACAACATGCTGTTAATTTTTAATCAGAAAAAGTGAACTAGCATCCAGAAACTAAAGAAAGAGGAAGACGCAAGCGGTGTCTGCAATGAGGAAACGTTTCACTTGGGACTTCTGGGGAAAAGTATCGGAAGGGTGTGTGGCCAGCCCAGGCTATTTGATTAAGGGCTGAAAATGGAGTTTGGCTTTCAGGGGGCTGCGAATGGCTTTGCACCCTAAATGCCAGGGTAAAGAAATGCTTGGGCTGGGAGAGGAAGCTTGGAGATCCTCGCCTCTAGAATATGCATGCACACACGCCCTGTATATACACACACACATGCCTCCCCCAGACCAGCGCTTTGTAGAGGCTATGATGGGGTGGAGAGTCAAAAAAGACAGCCAAGAAAAAGGGAAGGAAGGGGCTAGGGAGTGGTTTGCTGTTTCGAGGGCTGGAGTCGAGAGGGAGAAAACCACTTCTTTTGAGCTGAGTTCATGGCTGCCCTGTGCTTACCCAGGATTCTGAGGGCGTACTGTGTGTACTCCCCGGTTTGGTCCCTGAGAGCCGTGTGGACCTATGCCCTAAACCCACCCTGGAGGGGCCTACCCACCTGCACTGGGCTGAAGACTATCCTCTTGGAATTCATGTCCACCAAGAACCTCAGAATATGACTTCGTTTGGAAAGAATGTCTTTGCAGATTACTTAGTTAAGACCACCTTAGTTAAGGGCGGGTCCTAAATCTAATGACTGGCATCTTTGTAATAAGAGGAGAGGAGACGCAGAAAGATATACAAATACAAGGGAAGAAGGCCATGTGAAGACAGGCAGAGACTAGAGTAATGAATCTACAAGCCAAAGAATGCTGAGGTTTGGCGATGTCCACCAGAGGAAGGAGCAGGTGAAGACAACAGGGACGCCTGGGTGGCTCAGTCGGTCAAGCGTCCGATTTCAGCTCAGGTCTCAAGCTCTGTGCTGACAGCTCAGAGCCCGGAGCCTGCTTCAGATTCTGTGTCTCCCTCTCTCTCTGCCCCTCTGTTGCTAGTGCTCTGTCTCTGTCTCTCTCTCAAACTTAAATTAACATTAAAAAAAGAAGAGGAAGAAGAAGAGGAAGAAGAAGAAGAAGAAGAAGAAGAAGAAGAAGAAGAAGAAGAAGAAGAAGAAGAAGAAGAAGAAGAAGAAGAAGAAGAAGAAGAAGTTGTTCATGGAGACTTCGGAGGGAGCATAGCCCATTCATATCTGTGAAAATAAATCCCTGTTGTCGAAAGCCACCTTTTCGGGGTTATGGCGCCCAAGGAAATAATATGCTCTTGGACAAGAAAATCAGAACGCAGGTACTCTCCATTTTGCAAGGCACTATATTAATAGAAACTTGTGCACATGAGGGTTGTGCCCTCACTTTGCATGTTCAGTGGTAACTGATGTCTAGTTTCAGTTCAGTGGTAACTGACCTCCGGTTTCAATAGACATGGCAGCATACACACACACACACACACACACACACACACACACGTGGCTCATAAATGAGAGAAAATGAATAAAGCACAGCACCAAGTGAGTAACAGAAGACACAGAAGCTGCAGAACCAACTGTGGCGAATCAGGAAGGGCTTCCTGGCTGGAGCTAGTGTTGACTGCAATTTTGAAAGATTGATTAGAGGAATACAGGGCCCTCAGGAAAGTCGCATGGGGGGTGATGGGTGCCTCCATTCCTTCTTCCAGGTTCCAATTCCGATTGGACCACTTAACATTTTTTAAAAAAATGTTTATTCATTTTTGAGAGAGAGAGAGAGAATGAGAGCAGAGAAAGAGGGAGACACAGAACCCAAGGCAGGCTCCAGGCTCCAAGCTGTCTGCACAGAGCTTGATGTGGGGCTCGAACTCACCAACTGCAAGGTCATGATCTAAGCCGAAGTTGGACACTTAATCAGCTGAGCCACCCAGGCATCCCTTTTTTTAATTTTCAATTTTTAAAATGTTTTTTAAAAGTTATTATTTTTTTAACTGCCTGGACCACTTCTTTGCTCTGAGGTCTTAGTCTACCTGAGGCTGTGGTTTCTCACCTGTGAAATGGGACCCGTACCTAGTGTGCCCGGGAGCGCCAGACAGAGGCATTCACAGCAGCCCCTCCCCTTCTGTTCTCAAAGGTGTCCTGGTTTGCAGCTAAAAACAAAAACAAAAAAACAAAAACAAAACAAAACAAAAAACACTGGGATGGGTTTATTTTGTATTTTTCAAATACGAATTTTTTAAACTTTAAATATGCTCTTCAAGTAATAATTGTCCTTGGAGATTCTGATACTCAGCTGTGCTACCTCAGAGGGGTTCCCTGATTGAAAACCACTTGCATGGGGTGTCTCTCCATTTTTCCAGACAATGCAGCTTAGGGTTTTAGAGCAAGACCTCTGAAGCGGGACTGAAATGGGTTGATATCTAAGGCCCATGGCTCACTAGCTACGTGACCTTGGCAATGCGTGTACCACAACCCCGACACCCCCATCTCCTGAGGGCCACTTTTTTCCTTAATGCAGTGGAGCTAGTTATAGTGTAATAGTCAAAATAGTAATAACTTTTGCCCTAATTAATGATTGCACATATTAATAATAATATGCACTAATAATAGTGCAATAAATCTCAGTACTCCATAGGATGGCTGGTGCGATCACAGGGCACGTGTAAAGCCCTTAGCACATGCCTGTCATAAAACAATGATTTCTTAAATATGAGGGGTTTTTTTTCAATGAGAGCTTTAAAAAAAACATCCTAAGAATTGTGCTTAAGTGGTATAGAGTTTATTTGGGTTTGGTGGGAGGAAGTACTTCTAGACAGAGTGGAGACACCACAACATCCAGACGGCCAGCTATCAGCCGTGTCCGTAGACCTGAAGCCAGGGACAAATTATCCCTAATTGTAGATAATCGAAGAACAAAATATGCACACTTTGAGACAATGAGACGGGACACAGATGTTAGTGCCCGGGATCTGATTGTATTTCTGCTTTGTTATGGCTTTCAGGTTCCTGCTTCTTTGCCATTCTTTCTTTCTTTCTTTCTTTCTTTCTTTCTTTCTTTCTTTCTTTCTTTCTTTCTTTCTTTCTTTCTTTCTTTCTTTCTTTCTTTCTTTCTTTCTTTTTCTTTGTTTCTTTCCTTCTTTCTTCCTCTCTCATTCTTCCTTCCTTCCTTCTTCCTTCCTTCCTTTATTCTTTCTTCCTTCATTTCTTCTTTCTTTCTTTCATTCTTTCTTCTTCCTTCCTTCCTTCCTTCCTTCCTTCCTTCTTCCTTCCTTCCTTTATTCTTTCTTCCTTCATTTCTTCTTTCTTTCTTTCATTCTTTCTTCTTCCTTCCTTCCTTCCTTCCTTCCTTCCTTCCTTCCTTCTTTCCTTCCTTCCTTTCTCTTTCTTTCTTTCTTTCTTTCTTTCTTTCTTTCTTTCTTTCTTTCTTTCTTTCTTTTCTTTTTTCTTTTCTTTCTTTCTTTCATTGTTGTCTTCTTGCTCCAGAAATAGGCAGCTCGATTCTGTGGGGAATATTTGAGGAATGTTCCATCACTCAGAATTTTTTAGTTACAAGAAGCAAAAAATTCTAATGACTAATTTAATTATTTATAGACTTTTCTAGAAGGACATTGGAGGGTTCCCAGGAAAGATGGGGACCTGGAACGACAGGGCTGAGACAGTCTTGGAACCGGGAGAACCAGACAATTTGTTCTCTCCAGGGACGGCGACCAAAAAGAATGTGCTCTCACCTCTGTGTTCTGTCCTTGGGTCACTCCGGTTAAGACTCAATGTCCTACAGGGACCTGGGAGAAACTGTGGGGCTGGTGCCCCTAGCTAGAAGAGGCTTGGCCTTCCTTTGGGACTCCCAAGACCACCCACATTAGGTAACAGGAGATTCCAAAAGGAGATTGGGGATGTATTACTCAAAGAAGAGGAAAAGATGTCTGTAACCCCTATGCCCCAGGAACTTTTGAAAGTGTGTCTGGGGGCACGTGGGTCGCTCAGTCGGCTGAGCATCCAAATTCGGCTCACGTCATGATCTCACAGTTCATGAGTTTGAGCCCTGCATCCTGCTCACTGCTGTCTGTGCAGAGCCCATTTAGGATCCTCTGTCCCCCTCTCTCTCTCTGCCCCTCTCTCACTTGCACTCTCTCTCTCTCTCTCTGAAAAATAAATAAAAACATTAAAAAAAAAAAAGTGGGCCTGAGACACTCAGGTTACTATCCTCACCTGGTCTTGAATGTCTGCATATGCTCCGCCCACAGCCTTTCTTCCGGCTGGACCTCAAGGATCTCATCTGCAAAATGAGATAGATGGTCAGCTCATGTGTCCTTGGGGGCTTTTCCACCCTGAATGTTCTCTGACCCCCACCAGTTCCCACTGCTCTGGCCATCCCTCTCCTCATGTTTAAGCCTCCCACCCCTATGGTCCACGTGACCGACTTCCTCAAGTCACAGACCGATTTCTGAAGAGCCAGATTGCAGGGAGGAGGGTGGCGGGCTAACTCCTGCAAGGGGGACCTGCGCCACAACAGCTTTTCAAATTTACTTCAGAAGAGGTAGCAGTCCCGGTACCTGGGGGAGGGAGACTTGTGGTTAAGAGGCGGGGAGTGTGTGCCAGGTTCCTGGACAGACAACCTCAGGAGGCCTCTCTGGAGACCGTCAGGGGCTGAGGGGCAAAGACATGGCTCATGTCCAGCTGTGGTGTTACACACTTTGGAGGTGCTTCCACACATCATGGAATGCTTCTGCAGTGCTCCCTCAGAGCCTTCCAGCATCCCATCGGGGGCTTTGTTAAGAGTTCAAAGGGGCACCTGGGTGGCTCCGTTGGCTAAGCATCTGACTTCGGATCATCAGGTCATGATGTCACAGGCTGTGAGTTCGAGCCCTGCAGCAGGGCCTGCTTCGAGTTCTGAGTCTCCTTCTCTTTCTTTGCCCCTCCCCTGCTTGAGGTTCCCTCTCGCTCTCTCAAAAATAAATAAACATTAAAAAAAATTTTTTAAGTTCAAAGCATCTGAAACTCTCTTAAAAATAGACTAGCACAGGACATCATGGGTTTTGAGCCTCCAGGACTTGGCAAAGGATTGTAGCTGTATGATGTGGAGGTAAGGAGTCAGACAGCAGAGTGGAGCAGACCTGGGCTTGAACACCCTTTCTTCCACTCTTTCACATGGGGACCTTGAGTGATTTATTTAATTTTCCTCTGAGGGTTTTTTTTTTTTTTTCTTATCTGTAAAGTGAGAATCATCACACTTTCCCATTCATGTGGTTGTTGTGAAGATTTAAGGAGAAAAATCACAAGAAGTGTTTTGCAAAGTACTGGGCCATTAGAAAATACTTGATAAATGTTAGTGTTACTATTATTATTTTTGTTATGCCCCAGTTGGGAAGAACTTAATAGTGATGGTTACTTGATCTAGGCCTACTGTTCTATGTTCCAGACAAAGGTATAAAATACGACTGGCATAGACAATGGCAGTGCAGAAAATCAGCACAATGACTTTCAACTTGACCACAACACAAGGCTATGGGGATATGGTGACACCATGACCAGAGGATGCAACAAACATGGTGGACATGATGGGGTGAACTCCTCCTTAGACTGTAGTCTAGACCCCTTCATGAGGCTTCTGGATGATCTGGCTCAGAGCCCACCCTTTGGGCTTCCTCCAGGGATGCTCTTCTTGTACCATCCACTCCTTCCATTCTAGTTTGCTTCGGGTTCCCTGAGTCTTAGGGGAGTCCCAGAATATTTGGCCTCACTAACCCAGACCCATCTTCCATGTCTTGGCTGAAAATGTTCTCTGAACCCCTAGGCTGTTAGACACTCCCCAGAAACTCTGTTCTTCCCAATGCTTTGGGTCCTTGAATTTCTTTAATTATGCATGTAAATACTTGTTCGATGTCATGCTTCTTTACTACATTGTTAAATTGATTTCTTCCACATTGGTGTCTACGCTGTGTGTAGGAGGTACCCAATAAATATTTGTTGACTGGGAAAGTCTGAGAGTGGGATTAAGACCTGGGATGGGCTTGGGGACTGGGCTGCTGTTAAGGTGCTCCTACTTTAAGAGGTTATGCTGGTTTCAAGGAAGGCAAGGAAACAAATCCTTTAGCTCAGAAGACCTGATATCTTGAACCAAATCAGCCAAAGATTAGTTAAAAGCCTTTAGGAAGACTGTATCTTCTCTAGGGGCTTCATCTAGAAAGCAAAGGATGAGATTGCCTCCAGCTTTCTACCCCATGTCCTACATCCCAACCCTGAAACAGCATGGCAGGAACAAACTCCTCTGGACATAAACTTGTCACCAATCTCTTTCTGGCCACAGATCTCAGCACGTGAGTACGTCGACTGCATTTATTTAGCAACATTGAGTCCCTCTACTGTGTTCTGTTAGCTCTAGGCCTTGGAAATACTGAGACACATACGCCAGTAGCCCCAGTTCCAATGGGGAAGAAAGAGGAACACATAGGCAATTTCATTGTCGGGTGATAGTCCAGAAGTAGCAGGAAGTGGATAAACCAGGAAACATGGAATCAGATGACCTAGCGTGAAGTTGCTGATTTGACACTGCTTTCCTGTATGACCTTGAGAAAGTTACCAGATGACTCTGAAGCTCAGTATGCTAATATGCATGATGAGGAAGTGAGTGTTTTCACCTCATGGGGATGTGGAGAGATAACAAAAGAGGGGAACAACAGGGTGAATGAGGAGGGAGTCCCAGTGCTTAACTGTCATTAGCTACTTTGAATAAGATAAGCATGAAAAAGGGAACAAGGAAGCAGAGATCAGGGAGGGCTTCCCTGAAGAGGTGATATTCAAAATGAGACGTGGTGGAGATAAACATCACTCAGACAGAGGGAAAAGTGAGAGAGCAGAGATTCGGAGGAGTGAATGTGCTTGGCATTTCAGAAGAAATGCAATTTCCTCCATAAAGGTGTAGCCTGTATCAGAGGCAGTGATTTGGCCTGAGGCTGGGACAAGTAAGTTGGGGACAGATCACAAACGGATACAAAGATACTTGTACTTAACAGTCAGAATAAGGAGAAGCAGTAAATTCTTATAGTTTGAAGAACGATCCGATCAGCCATCTTTTAAAGACCATTCCTGTGCCTTTGAGGAGACCAGACTAGAGGCAGGGAGAAGCTACTAGAAGGAACCAAGACAAAAGATCATCGGCAGTGAAATAAGGAGGCAGCAGAGGTGAGGAAGCAGGTGCACAGAGCCCAGAGGTACTTCAGAGGTAGAATCTACAGGACTTGGTGATGCATTAATGTGGAGAGCGAGAAGGGGGAGGAGAGAGGAAATTCTCATTTACTGAATCTGTGCGAGACCAGTTCTCATATAATACCTCAGTGAGTTCTCTCAAAAGCCCTGGCAGCGAGGTGCAATTCCCATATACCCCCCACCCACCCCTTTATTTTCGGTTCCTTCTGCCTGTTGGGAAAGTCCTGCTCCAAGTGGCAGAGTCATTTGTCCTGGGTCACACAGCCAGCTGGTGGCACAGCCAGATTGAAACTCAGGTCTGTGAGACTTTAGAAGCCAGGTGCCTTCAGCTCTGAAGTTAGTTCCCAGACTTACTTGGTCCTTCCTGTCACTTGTGGAACTTTGAAAAAATATGGGATCCTAGGCCCCACCCCTTGGACATTCTGGTTTAGTAGCTCTGAGCTGGACCCTGGGAATCTCTGTTTTACAAAAAAAGATATTCAGACAATTCTGAGAGTCAGCCAGTGTTTCACCACAATTATCCCTTGGGTCAATCTGGAGAACACCTTTTCTTTCAGTGTGCCCATCTTTTCCTTTAAGGAATGGCCTTTCCTGATGAGGGAAAGGGCTGTCAATGGTATACCACAGGAAGGGGGCTAGTAACCAGGTTGATCAACCAGCCTCAGATCTGAATCTGTCCTAGATCAGCCTCCCGGGCAAGTGATCCTAGGAGGCCAATCAGAACCCTTCTGAGGAGCCTGTGTCGACCTGTGTCTGCAGGACGCCATCTTTGCCCCGGGTCCGGTGGGGGAGATCCCAGCTGAGATTTGGGTATGGAAAGAACCCTGAAGCCACTGTTTGAACCCTTACATCCAGCCACCTCTGAGCCTTTTCAGATACATAAGTTAATGTCCACTTTTTCTTCTTTCCTTCTTTCTTTCTTTTTCATTTACCAATTAAAGCTGGGTTTCTGCTGCTGGTAATCCAGAGATCCTGACTGATAGACTCAGAGAAGCTATTGCTGAGGTGCTTGCTGTCCAGGATGAGTTACGGAGACGTCAGAGGTAGGGAATAGATTTGGTAGGAGCCTAGCACAAAGCATAGGTTGAACAGATTTAAAAAGATGGACGGCCCCAGGAAGTAGAAACTTAAAATGTATTGCAAATACATTCATTCAGTCATCTATTTGTTGGGACACTCCCTCATTCATTCAACAAAATTTTGGATATCAGACATATGCCTGCCCTGCAGGGTACATCAATGAGGGAGAAAGTCGTAGATCTTGTTCTTCAGAAGTTCAGAGTCTAGCAAGGAAGAGAGAATTAAACGTTATTTCTAACAGAGGCAAACATGGTCTGTGATAGAGGAATCGCAGAGGGCTATGGGAGCCCAGAGGAGGGCACTTGGGCCCACCTCTGTCATGACCACCTAGAAGGACCATTCTCTGCAGGAGTGGCCATGTCCGGAATGCACCCCCCTCACCTTAGCTCACTCACATTCCACAGGCAGCTGAGGGCCTTGGGAGCACCGGGTAACGTGACTGGTGCCAGACAGATATAGATGGAAGCCATCCTTGGGGAGGCCACATCTGGCTTCATCTCCTTTTTCTTTGGTATCTTCAGTTCTCTCCCCTTCAGCTTTGCTGCATCAGCATACAAATGAATGATCTCTTCCATCTTCAATAAGATAAAACCAAAATTCATTCAAGCAAATGAAACCAAATAAAAATCCTATCTTCACTGGATATATTTATCTCTTTCCTTATCCTCACAGCTACCCTTCTTGAAAAGGTGAATGAGAAATATTTTCACTTTGCTTTAAAATGGCTGTTTGTTCCACCATTCATGAAGGAACTGTTGAGTTGCTGCCTGATGCCAGGCATTTATGTTTGCGCTGAGTGAGGGTTTGTTGAGCAGGACCATTGTGGTTCCATTTCTCAAAGCAGGACACGTGATCTCTATAGGAACAAGAAGTGTTGGGACTGGTAATCCTAGTGTCCTGAGGAACCTCGTCTCAATGGTCAGAGAATATTAGAAGGTGAGCCATGAAATGTGAGAGAAAAGCTTGTCAGGTCTGTAGGCTCAGTGTTGGTGGGTGGTGGGTGGGTCAACAGTGTTTTGAGCAGAGGAGGCAGTGTCTGAAAACCCTTGCAGGACATAGGAAAACCAGAGAAACGAGACCTGTGCGTGGGCAGAAGGCAGTGTGTGGAGAACCTTGGAGGTGTAGAGCAGCTTTGGTCTTCATCCGAATGGTAGCAGGAACCCTCTCTGAAGGGTCTTAAGCATGGGACGAGCATATTCATATTTGTGACTTAGAAAGATCACTAAGGTGGCAGTGATGGAGAAGGCTTGGTAGAGGGCTTGTGGAACACAGTTTCCTGGTTCCCATCTCCAGGGATGCTAATTCAGGTGATTGTGTGGACTATGTGTTTCCACTTGTAACAAATTCACAGGAGATGTTGATGCCAATGGTGGAGGCATCGCACTTTGGGAGCTCCTGGAGAAGGTATTGCAGGAGGGCAGGATGCGGAGGGGAATGAGTGGGCAGGTGTTCTAACTGAATGAAGAAGAGGGAGGATCCTGGGGAGGAGCTGTGGCTGAGAAGATGCCTCCCTGTTGCTAAGCTGAACCCACCATTTTCTGTGCATCTTGCTGCCCCTTTGTCTGCGTTTACAGAAGGGCTTCCCCCTGGCTTCCGTGACACCATTTTCCTCTACCTTCCCTCCGCCCCTCTGAGGACTCTTCTCCTTTGTTCTTCCAGCATTAAAAAAAAATTATATTCAAGTGAGTTCACATACAGTGTAGTCTTGGCTTCAGGAGTAGAACCCAGTGATTCATCTCTTACATGTGACACCCAGTGCTCATCCCAAAAAGTGCCCTCTTTAATGCCCATCACCCATTTAACCCCCACTCTACCCCCAGCAACTCTCAGTTTGCTCTCTGTATTTAAGAGTCTCTTCCAACGTTTCTTGAGCTCTATCCTTGATTCCATTTTCCCTGAGGGAAAGGGGTGGGGTCTTCAATGGAGACCTTAAACTCCATCCTGTTTTATAGTAAATACTCTGTAAGTGTTTCTTTTTGAGAGAGAGACCAGTGAGCAGGGGAGGGTCAGAGAGAAAGGGAGACACAGATTCTTGATGACTGGCCCCAGGCTCTGAGCTAGCAGTCAGCACAGTGCCGGATGTGGGGCTGGATCCCTTGAATCGCTAAATCATGGCCTGAGCCAAAGTGACACAGCTCAAGTGACTGAGCCACCCAGACACCCCAAAAGACTTCATTTTTTAAAAATGTTTATCCTGAGAGAGAGAGAGAGAGACAGAGGAAGAGAGAGACAGAGAGCAAGCAGGGGAAGGGCAGAGAGAGAGAGAAAAAGAGACAGAATCCCAACCTGTTCTGTGCTGTCAGCATGAAGCCAAATGCAGGGCTCAAACTCATAAACCATGAGATTATGACCTGAACCGAAATCGAGTCAAATGCTCAACTGACTGAGCCACCCAGGCAGCCCCTAAAAGTGTTTTAAAATAACTTAGAAAGAGGCTGATTACCAGTTTTCTTGGTTCTTGATTAGCCCATAGGTGACTCAGGGCCAGGAACTTTCTAAGCATCTCTTCCTACCCTGAGCACGGTGTAAGCACACAGTAGGTGTTTAGTAAGTATGAGCCAACGGATAATTCCCGCTGTCACCATTTTTGCCAGTTCTGTGAATCAAGCCAAGCTAATTAATCTCTCAAAATTTCAATCTCTTTACATAGAGATTATAAGTAGAATTTATCTCCTAAGAGTTGCCTTGGGGATGAAATAAGGTAAGGTGTGTGAAGTGTTTGGCATGTAGTAAACATTAACTACTGTTAATGTATTTATTGTCGGTACTTGTGTGACTTTGGGGGTGCTATTGAACTTGTGGAAACTTCAGTATTGTCACACTCCACAGTCCTTCTCGAGCTGGGCTGTTGTGAGGGTCCATGAGCTGAAGGGTTTGGCAGATAGTAGGTGTGTAATGAAGGTTAATGCCCTCTCTCCCAGCTTTCCCTGTTCCCACCCCACCCCCTCACCCCAGACCCCTGAGTGCACTGGCTCCTTTTATCCCTTGATCAGCTGATGGTGTAACAATGGGAAGAAAGTGTTGGGGTTTGTGGCTGAGCTCCCAAGGCATTGTTTAAAAACAAAGAACATTCCTTTTAACCTTAGAAGATCTACATCCCATTTAGCACTGGTTCCCCTCAACTGTGTCTTCTTAGTGTAGACTAATATTGAGAGAAAAGGCACTAAAAACAAAACACAAAATCATCTTAGGAGTCATTTAGAATCACCTCCCACCAATTAGGCAAGACGAGCATTCTTGAGAATTAGTTTAAATTCTCTCCTGGAGGATCTAGGATGGAGAAAGATTATGACCACAGTCTTAGTGGTGGGTGTAGAGTCTTTTTAGTTTTTTTTTTTTTTAATGCGTCTCTGTTCTCATCCTATTAGCTTGTTTTTACCTTCCTTCTCCTTTGAAATAGGCCTGTAATGGTCTATAACCTTAAACGTGGAGGCTTTTGTAAAGCTACCAGTGCATTTATATATAGTGTTGTGGGATACCCTTCAACATTTTCGAGCCTACGGATTATTTATTGTTGGGAAGAAATGCTTCAGGGGCCCCTAGCGTGTATGTTAAAAAATTATTACTGCCTGAACCGATCATTAACTGTTAACACAAACCACAGAAAACCCCCTAACACTTGTCTTCTTTCCCAAGCTTTGCACCAGAGTTTGTCTTGAAGACCAGCAGAGAACTGTACTTACATATCCTGCCTGTGCCTATTTAGGGCACGAGGGTGAAAATTTGGTTCACTTAAAAATTTGGTTGTTTTTATAATGTGGATCTCCTTTGTTGCTTCCAAATGGCGGCATGAAATAACACTTCCTTCCTCTTTATACATTGCATCCCTAAACAGAATCACCCCCAGAATCCCTTGGGGTAGTCATTAATTCCTGGACATTGTCCTAGGTAAGAGGCATCGTCAGTACTAGCTCATTCCTTCCCGTATATTCCCGACAAAATTGCAAGCTCCTCCCCTCCATCTCCAATCCTTGATTATTGTTATCTACAAAATAGATCAAACAATGGCACAGACCCTGGGGACCCTCTGGGTTGGATCTGGGAACCAATTTGTGTTGGTCTCAAGATCAGCCTGACATTCTGGAAAAAAAAAGTTGGCATTTGCTCTGTTTTGAGACCTTTCTCTAGCTTCATATACCCAAGGGGGGACTTAAAATCGGTAGTTGGAATGGTTCCCGTCCATCCCCACAGCCAAGCTCTGCATCGCTAAGTTGTTTCCTGATAATTTGGAACAGGGAGTTGTTTTCCAGTGAGGAACACTCTCTCCTATTCCGCCCTCCCGCTTGCCTGGACTGAGCGATTCAAATTAACACCTTCCTTGTTCTCAAGTGAGTTACTCCAGAACCGCACTCCAGCCACAAAGGGACAAAGAATGAATCCTTTAAGATCGCCCCCGCTTTAATCACGCTTTGAACTATTCAACTTCTGTGGATTGTATCTCCCTTTGAATTTAGGGTAGAGGGTGTGACTACGTGAAACCATTAAAGTGGGACTGGATCCAAAACAAAGGATCCGGAAAAAGACATTAAGGGCTTAAATAAATTATCCTAGAGTTCCAAACCAAAGACGGTAATTATTTATTGATGTAGGGGGTGGCGGTTGGTGCTGGCGGTGGTGGATTAAAGTTCTAGAGAGAGTCTAGGATCTGAATCTACTCTGAGGCTGGAACAATGAGATAATTAGAACAGCGATAGTAACTTGCATTTACTTGGATAGTCAATGTTTCAGTTCCTGGGCTTGTGAAGCCTTATAATTAATACTATCTACATCCAAAAATGCCTTTTCATGTCCTAATGTAACCATGTGTCATGAATGTCCATGTCTCAAAGAGGTTGAAAGCAAAGGGAGTTTGTAGTTTCCAAAATAATGACTCACGTGACAAAGAGTAAGTATGTTTTCTTTTATGATCTGAACAGTAGCGCTCCCTAACTGGCTGCTTCCCAGAAGGAAGGGGTGAATCTCATTTAACAAATGGCTAAGGTAAGAGTGAATGACTTGTGGGTTTCTCATAAAGAAAACATGGGGGGTACCTGGGTGACTCAGTCTGTTAAGTGTCTGACTTCAGCTCAGGTTATGATCTGGGGGTCTTGTGAGTTTTAGCCCCTATTCAGGCTCTGTGCTGACAGCTCAGAGCCTGGAGC
Source organism: Suricata suricatta (assembly GCF_006229205.1). NCBI lineage: Eukaryota > Metazoa > Chordata > Mammalia > Carnivora > Herpestidae > Suricata > Suricata suricatta. The sequence goes on along the minus strand of NC_043714.1, from coordinate 65,842,175 downwards.
CTGCTTCAGATTCTGTGTCTTCCTCTCAGGCCCTCCACTCGCACGGTTTCTTTCTCTCTCTCAAAAGTAAATATTAGAAAAACTTAAAAAACCATGAAACAATGAATGAACAAAATAACGAAATAAAACAAAACAAGCAAAAAAGGGGAACTGATATCCCACAGGGCCTAAATGTTGAAATTCAGGGCCCATAATCCACTAGATTGGGGACTCCTATTTTTGTGAGCAGCCAGTCCATTCCCACTGGCTTACTGCCGAGGTCTAGCACAGGTTATGAGTGGACGCCTTGGATTTGAATCCTGGCTGTACTGTTCATTATCAGTGTTTTTTAATTAAAAAAAATTTTTTTTAACATTTATTCATATTTGAGACAGAGGGGGACAGAAAACGTGTAGGGGAAAAGCAGAGAGAGGGAGACACAGAATCAGAAGCAGGCTCCAGGCTCTGAGCTGTCAGCACAAAGCCTGACATGGGGCCTGAACTTACGAACTGCAAGATCATGACCTGAGCCGAAGACGGACACTTAACTGACTGAGCCACTCAGGCACCCCAATTATCATTGGTTTTTAGGCACATAGATGAGTCTTTCTGTGCCTCAGTTCCCCCTTCTATTATAGGGAAGTCAACAACGGGCTGCTTCCTGTTACAGGGCTGCTGTGGAATTACTATAAGGAAAATGCTTACAAGAAAGAATGCCTGGCACATTAAGGAGGCTAGTGTGGTTATTACTCGAGTCAGTCCATCGGGCCCCAAGCCAAAAGCATTCTTGACCTCAGCACTTTAGACACAGGATGAGCTAAGACATGATAGTTAAGTGGTAAGTGTCTTTCAAAGAATGCAAGGGAGGGGTGGGTGACCTGGATTCAGCCTTTTAAAGCGTGGCCACAGAGAAGTTACAAGTTACAAAACCCCTCTACGCCTGGACATTTCATTGTTTGCAAAATACGGCTAATAACTTGCCTCCCTCCCGGACCACCAGAGCATCTTCATCTTCGAGGCTAGGAGGCAAGCAGGGAGCTGGTTCCTCCTCTCCTGTCTGGGTTTGAATGTAGCAGGCGAGGGGCATGGGTTAACCAAGTGAATTTCTTCATCTTCCACCCCCTCCCCCATCCTTACCCCCTTTGTATACTTATCTTTAACCTCTGGCATCCCTTTGCCTTCTCACCAGCTTACTGCCTGTTCATTCTTCCAAGTAGCAACTCTGGCCCCTACCACTGATCTCCAGGAAGCATCTCATAACCCTGAGAATTTAAAGATTTTAAGGACCCAGACCCATTCGAACAAAGAAAAGCGCTTGCCTTTCTTAAATAACTTCTTTTTCCATCTTTGTAAAGTCATTCCTGTGAGGGCTAAATTCTGTTAATTGGAATTGAGGAGAATGAAAAAAAAAGGCAAGAAAAGAAACAAAACACGCACAACTTAAGATTTGGCTCAATTATATATATTTGCCAGGTATTTTATTTTTTCTAAAAACAATAGAAAAAATCAACTTTAAAAAGGAAAATGTACTTAAATAAAAAAAATTATGGTTTATAATACATGGTTTGAATTCTTGTATAACTGCTATAAACGTTTTATTAAAGTTATTTACATTTAATGGCTATATTTACACAGGCAAACGGGGTAAACTTTTACGGATTTTTTAAAAACAACTCTTAAATACAAATCTGTTAAAAGGAAAAACAAAAGATGGCAAGCATAAAAAAAGTTCTTTTATGCCCAAAGTTCCATTTGAGGCAGTTTACATTATGGCTAAACCTTTCAATCCTAAGACCCAGCCAAGGTTGTGAGGTTGCACTTGACCATGCATTTGAAACAAGTTCAGATAGGAGGAGTTGCTATAGTTCTGCAAGAAGGAACCTTTTTCCTTACTTTCCCTTAGTAACAAGTGAGAATTCATGAGCCACTCCAGTTCCTCCCTCTAATAGGTGGACTTATGCACAAGAGTTTCTTAGCTGTTCAAGTTTGTGTTTCAACTGTTCTCTTCGCTTCCTCAACGAGTCCTTTTCTGAAATGAGCTTCTGCTCCCCCGCTTGGACAGACAGGATGTACGCGGTGGCTTTTTTAAGGATAACCACCTTGGGGGCCTTTTCATTGTTTTCCAACTCTGGGATCTGGTCGCGCAGGGCAAAAAAGCTTCGTTTCAGCTCGTTTCTCCTCTGGCGCTCCAAGACGTTGTGCGTCCGCCTCTTGTCGTTCTCCTCAGTGTCCGAAGACCTGGGGCTGGCACATTTGCGGTTGTTGCTGATCTGTTTCAGGACTCTGCCACTGTCCAACTTAGCCCTCTTGGCGGCGGGATAGTCCTTCCTCGTGGAGGGGGGCGCGGCGTAATTGTGCTGATGGGTGGGCACGTGGCATCTCTTAAGGACCAGGGGGCTGTGAGGAGGTTTGCCGTGGCCTCGGGCAGAGGGTGACCCCGATTCCGACCTTTTGGCAGGGGGCTGCCTTTTCTCCACAGAAACGACATCAATTTCTTCTTCTTCCTCTTGTTCTTCCTCTATAAGAAAGGGAAAAAGAAACCACGCGGGTTAGCTACGTTCCCTTACAGCAATCAAGGACCAGATTAAGTTAATGCTATGCAAATATAAGGCGTTATTATGTGAGAAAGGGCCCTGGCACTAAGTCATCCCCAGAGAACAAATTAGCCAATCAACCCAGCTCTTCTCGCAATGACGGCAGAGTCAGAAAGGGAGAATGACAGCTGGGTTTACGGCACAGATGAGAAAATTACAATTTACCAGGATAAAACATTGATGCCAATTCTTACCTAAGACTTAATGAGGCTTTGGACACACCCAAAGCAAAGCACATTCCCAAGCACCTCCTGTTTTTAAGGGACTGTACCAAGAACACTTCAGGTGTTGCAAATCATAGTTGGAAGTCTCTTGGTATGACTTTAGCAACTCCCTATTTTACTGGAAGTGCAGAAAGAAAAAAAAAATTCTTGCACCTTTGCCAAAAGTTCTGGGGGTGGCGGAAGGATCTGCTTTTAAGGGTTCAAAACCGGCTGAAGAGATCCCAAGCTCCCCAGACCATCTTAAGGTACTTTCACCAGCTCACAGCACCGGGGAGGGAGGCCTCCTGCCTCTGTCCACTGCCCATCTTCATTTTTTATGGATCTATAGTCCAGGAAAACCCAAGAACTACTCAGAAGGGAAGACTGAGGCAATCCCTTCGCTCTCAGAGATCAATCCCCTCTTATCCCCCTTCTGCCCCCCCCCCCACCGCGGGGGCAATTAAAATGCTGAAGAAAACTAAGAGGGAGTGGATTGGGTTGCAAGATAAGCCAGAAGATTTAAAAACCCAAAAGAAATTCCTAAGGGGAGGGAGGGAGAGGAGGGGGCCGGCCACTGGGGCGGTCTTCTTTGGGAGAAGGGATGGGAGGGAACCCTAAAGCCCAGTGTTCCGGGATGAGCTCCCAGATCCTTCCAGATCTAGCATTTCCCTTCCCAAATATAATAAAAGAGAAAAGGCGGGGTCAGCAGAAGTGGCCGGGGGAATGAGGAAAGAGACCCAGCCGCCCCCCTTTGACAGGCCGGGAGGGGCCCCGCTTACCCGAGTCGCTGCTGGTGGTGGGCGGGGTCTCCTCGTGGAGCGCCAGGGGCTCGGGGCTGGCCCGCGGGGAGGACTCCGCTGAGGAGAGCAGAGAGTCCGAGGACGGGGAGAAGGCGGCGGAGTCCGGGGAGGCGCAGGGCTTGGGCGAGCTGCTGTCGTTGAGCGGGTAGGGGAAGACCACGGAGGGGTCGATGCACTCGGAGGCGGCGGCGCTCAGGTCCTGCAGGTACGAGCTAGAGGTGGAGCAGCCGCCGGGGCCGCGGGCGGGGCTCGGGCTGCCGCTGTCCTTGCGCGCCGCCTGGTAGGAGGCCAGCTTCTCTGAGACCAGCTTGGCGGCGGCCGAGAAGCCGCTCCACATGCAGTCCTGGATGATGATGTTCTTGATGAAGGTCTCGTCGTCCGGGTCGCAGATGAAGCTCTGATTCACCATGTCTCCTCCCAACAGCTCGGTCACCATCTCCAGCTGGTCGGCGGTGGAAAAGCTGCCGCCGCCGCCGTCGTCGTCGCCCCGGGGGGAGAAGGACGCGAATGCAACGTAGGAGGGCGAGCAGAGCCCCGAGCGGCGGCTCGGGGACAGCGGCGGGGTGGGCAGCAGCTCGAATTTCTTCCAGATGTCCTCGCTGGGCGCGGGCGGCTGCAGCTCGCTCTGCTGCTGCTGCTGGTAGAAGTTCTCCTCCTCGTCGCAGTAGAAATAGGGCTGCACCGAGTCGTAGTCGAGGTCATAGTTCCTGTTGGCGAAGCTGACGTTGAGGGGCATCGCGGCAGCCTGCGGAAGGGGGCACACAAAGCGGGGGAGGTCTTCAGTGGAGGGGGGTCTGGGGTGGGTGCCGCAGCCCCGCGCGGCGCGCGCCCGGACGCCGCACCGTTCCCCTCCCAGCGCTGGCTCGGGGGCCAGGGGGCGGCCAAGGGCACCCTCCCACCCCGTCCAGGTGGCGCCCTGCTAGACCTGGGACACACACTAGGTGAGCGGGCTGCGGTGCGCCGGCGGAGCTTGAGTCCGCCGGGAGTCCGCGCCGCCGCCGAG
>NC_043714.1:65763521-65837496 GCF_006229205.1 Suricata suricatta | reverse complement strand
GCGCTGGCTAGCGGGGCGAGCCCAGCCGCCGGCCGTTACAGTCCCCCCCATAAATAAAAGGGGGGTGTTAGATAATAACCGGGGCACCTCCCTTCAACACCCAACACGGCGACGCAACTGCGCCAGAGTCCCTGCTGCGACTCCGCGCCCGGAGCCGGGCGTCTTCCCCTCACCCGCCGAGGGTAGCAGCTGTTCTGGGAAAGCCCTGAGCCCCGCTCCTCGCCTTTCCTCCGCACCCCAGGGGCTCGCGGACACCCGAGGGGGCGAGGGAGACGGATGCGGAGGTCTGCCCTCGTTTCCCCCAAGTCCACGTTTCCGGGAGAATGGGACACATCCCTGCCCAGCCTCCCTTTCCCTACTCCCTGAGCCTCCCCAACGCCAAGTCCGAACCAGCCACCTTGGGAGACCAAGATCCCTAATTTTATTATCCTTTTAAAAGACCAAGTGCCAACTTCTTATAAGGAGCAGGGGGTGAATGGGAAACGCCGCGGGGACCCGCGGGCGGGTCGCGCCGCAGTGTCTGTCTCCGGCTGTCAGAAATGCGGTAAGCCGAAATTTAAATGCCCTTTCCGAGACGCGTAAAAGTCAGCGGCTGCGGGGCTCTCCGGCTCCCACACGCAATTTGTAATTCTTACTCCCAGGAGCTCGGGAGGCACAGGGCTCTGTGCCCACCTCGGAGCACAGCACTCCCTCCCCCCTCAAAAAAAAATCAAAAGCAATTAATGCAATAAAGGTCGAGGGTGGCGTCAATATACAAAGCAAAAAACCTAAAGACGACTTTCAAAAACGCTCCCGTTTTCCTTCCCATCCTGACAAGCCACTCTACCCCATCCAGTTCTGGGTCGTCCTCACCCCACCCCGGAGCTACCACAACTACTCTGAGAAAAGTGTCAATAGCGCAGGAACGGCAGAAAAGACCCCCCCGGATTTGGGGACTCGACTGGTCGCGGCATTAAAGCAGTGGAGAAAATAAATGAAAAGACAAATAGATCCGGGTGCTTACCGGATTTTCCACTATCCGAAGGAAATCCAGCGTCCAAAAAGCGGCGAGGAACGCCTTTCAGAGGAGCGGGTCCCGGGCAGCGTCGGGGAGCAGTGTTTCCCCAAATCGGCGGACCGGAGAGTCGCGTTCTTGCTCGGGTGTTGTAAGTTCCAGGGAACAGTGTCCGCCCGCTGCAACCGGCAAAGTTTCGCGGGTGCGGCTGTGGGGGGGTGGGGGGCCGCACCGCTGGCAGGGGTCGGCGGGCCGGAGGCGAAGCACCCTTTCACTCCGGATCTCCCTTCCCCGGGCGCCCGGAGCGCGATACGGCTCGCTCGCCTAGCTCAGCTCTTCCACCCAGGCGGGCGCGCCCGCTCGCTCCCTCTGCCTCTCGCTGGGATTACTACAGCGAGTCAGATAAAGCCCCAAGAACCAGCTTTTATATAGCACGATCCCCCCTCCCCTCTTGTTCTCTTTTTCCCGCCAAGCCTCTGAATAGCCCTGCCCTTCCCGAGGCCGGCAGGGAGCCAGGCGGCAGCCGCGGCGGGGAGAAGCACAGCTCGGGGGTCCTCGGCCGCTCAGACCCTCGCATATAAAGGGCCGGTGGGCGGGGATTCGCAAGAGAGGATCTTTTTTCTCTCTCCCCCGCCCTCCGCTTTGGGAACCGGGGAGGGGCGCTTCTGCCGGGGACTGGCTGGGAGGGGGAGAGGCGGGGGTGCGGGGAGGAGACTCGGCCCCGGCTGCCTGGCACTCCAGGGCTCCGCGATCGGATGTAAACAGTCAGAGCGCAGCATGAATCAAGTGCGCGCGCCTACCATTTTCTTCTGCTCCCGCTCAAACCCTCTCCCTTTCTCCGCGGCTCCGCTGGCGCAGCGCTCGGCTGGACAAACCGCATAGTTGTCTTGCGTCCTTAAACCGTCGCAGGAGGAACAGCTGAGCCTTCAACAAGGAACACACCGTGTACCCACCGCCCCGCCACGCACGTCGCGGGTGGACGGGCGCCTCCCGAAGGCAGGGGCAAGGGCAGCGTTCGGAAAATAAATCCTATGAAGACAAGAGGGAAGAAGAGGGTACTGATGGGCTCGCGCCCTGAATGTGTGGGGTGTTAGTGTCGCTGGGGATAAATACTAAGAGTATATGGAGGAAAATGATGCCTGGAATATTAAAATAACTCAGCAACCCACTGCCACGTATACTTGGAGATTGCGTTATGAATAAACACCCATTGCATTTGTCGGGAGTGTTGTGCCTTATATGCGTACAGCTATCGATCGCGATTGGATACCTTCCACCTCGAATGACTCCTCCAATTTGCTGTCAAAGCAGGAGGCGCCCCCCCCCCCCCCCCCCCCCCCCCCCCCGCCTCTCACTGGGAGTTCCCAATTCCGCAGCCAGGTTTCAGAAGAGGCAAATCCTCTTTGCGCCCCGTGGCGCCGGTTTGCACTAGTCTGGGGTTCCCAGGTTTGGGGGAAATCAAAGGCGCCAGACAGGAAATTTTTGGGGAGGGGGCGCAAGCCTCGGGAATAGAGTTCCCAAAAAGGGGAGAGGAGGAGAGCTTTTGTACCCTGCCCTGAGAGTTTACAAAGACCCTGGTGAAGAAGACCGTTAACTCTTTCCTCGTCGGGCAGATTGAACACTTACTTCCTTCACGGGTTTTTTTCTCCTTTATTATTGGAATCGAGATCCTGCACCAAAAAAAAAAAAAAAAAAAAAAAAAAAAAAAAAAAAAAGGCATGGATTCTGATCAAAGTAGAGGAGTCAAATATTACTTCCGTGCCTTTTTAGTAGGTCTTGGGCCAATTAAAAATTGGCAAATTTCAAGCATTAATTTCCTAGTTCACTGACTAAATTTTTTTAACACCACAGTGGAAGTGTTTATGTATAATCCGCGTACATCTATGAACATTTCTTGTACACATCAACTCAGAATGTTGCTCAATACGACACATGATTTATTCGCTCCCTAAATTAATCTATATTCAATATCTACCGCCGATTCCTTCGGGATTTGCTATTCCGCGCTACACTAGGGGATTAAAAACAAATGCAATTTTGCCAACCGTGGTCTCTCATCCAAAAGCATTGTAAGAAAACTTTCCTTCCCCCCTCCCCCATTCCAAACAAGAAAATTCGGGGAGAGGGGAGGAGGAGATCTTGCGTAGCGTATTGGTATTTGAGGTAAATTATTACCCGTTGAGTTTGCAGCGCAGCGTTCAATTGTTAAATGAGTAGGAACTACTCCAAATGAAGCGCACAGCGCAATACAGCTTTAAAGGTTGCAAATTGCTCCGGCCTCCAGGCCTTTGCCGCAAACTCGGAGACCGACCAATCCCCAGGCAAGGTTTTGCTGCAAAGCGTCTTTCCCCCGCCCCCTCCCCAGGCGGCACCAGCGCACCGGTTTGCGAAAGTAAAGTAAGTGTGCCCTCTACTGGCAGCCGAGATCACCGCGTCTGGATGCCAACCGAGGCAGGGAGGTGGGTGGGGGCAGGGGAGTCGGGAGCGCGGGGTTTACCTCGGGGCTGAGGATTGGACGGCTCCTTAAGAGTTTCCAGCCCCCTCCTTACCGACTCCAGGCCGATTGCAATGGAGAGGAAGGGAGAGGAATTGCTTGAAGGAAAAGTGTGGTTCAGAGGCAGCTCTTCAACCGCAAATGCAGTGGTGGAAATAAATCCGTCACTACTTATTGACAATGAGGACTGATGCTATTTATGGAAAATGCAGAACAATTAACAAGTACAGACACGAAAAAAAATGTCCAACGAAACTCTAAAGCAGCGAAACAAGATTTAGCCCGCACATCTTAGAAACCCACCATCTCCTAACCGTCAACTTCTAAACCAAGACATTGGATTTATTAGGGAAGGCGAGGCGCAGTGCAAGGGGAGGGGTATTTGGATTTTGTTATTATACAAAGCTTTTTTTTTTTCCAAAAATAGTACTGATGAACAATAGCCAGATGTTTTGATAGTGATGGGGGAGGGGCATTTGGGATTCCTCTGGAGAAAAGTGTCAAGGAACATTTTAATAAAATATTTTCGTACCCAAACGACTAGGCAATAAAGGTTGCAGTGCATGTGAAGGAAATTTACATTGTATACTTCGAGTGAGTGAATATTTAAGTAGTTGTTTCGGGTTTTTTTTCTGATGAGAAGGATGCTTGACAAGGCCTGACCACCTAGGTCTATCCTCTGGAAATTCTTGTAACTGGAGATCCTTCCTGGAAGAGGCCTCATAGGGTGGCTTTCCAAGAATCTGGCGCTGGAAGCTAACTGACTATAAGCCACAGGACACACATAAACAAAAACAACAAAACACAAAACCAACCATCCAACCCATCAAAGAATGACAGCAAAAGTAGGTATAGCTTGAACCAAGAGGGTAGTTTTTGAAAGTTGTCAGAGGTGGCAAATATGGCCTATTTCAGGGTAGAATTCAGTGATTCATCATTTACATATAACACGGTGCTAATCCCAACCAGTGTCTTCCTTAATGCCCCTCCCCCCCAGTCCTCCCCCCCATCCAGAACCCCACCAGCAACCCTCAATTTGTTCTCTGTATTTAGGAATCTCTTATGCTTTGTCTCCCTCTCTCTTTTTATATTATCTTTGCTCCCCATCCCTTATGTTCATCTGTTTTGTGTCTTAAATTCCACATATAAGTGAAATCAAAATATGCCTTGTCTTCATGTCTGACTACTGAATTACGCCAGCCTCGTGTGCACCCCAAGCAGATAACTGCCTGTGGGTCTGGGACTCAACCTCATTCTCCCCCAGGCTGGGGATATCACCTGGGATGTGACTTTCAAGTAACAGCTTGGAGGTATTTTGTGCCGTCAAACAAAGTAGGGGACATCCATTTTGCAGCCAAGGAGATGGAAAAATCCGATCTCAGCTGGATTAGGGGACTTCACTGTCTTTCAGTAACTTAAGAACCACTTGTCCTACAATAGACATTTGCTGGGTTGAAAAGGTCTGGGGAGATGCAAACAGATAATATCTTTGGAATTGACCAAAGCGATTCATGCTCATTGTGAAAGAAAAATTGTAACATAGAAAATAAAGGAATAAGAGAACCAAAAATTTGTAATCCTGATCAGCCGGAGATAGCTGTTGGGGTTTATCTATTAAGGATACTTTTTAAGGGACAACTTTGGTCTTACTACTTCCTTTTGCAAGTTAGGAGAAGGCATTCCTGGTTTGCCGGTCTAGGGACCCGCTAAGGCTGATTCTCTCCTTTTTTAGGGTGTCACTGGGTTTCTAAGAAGAGGCACGTCTTCCAATCGGCAGCTCTGTTATCGCCCACAGGGTTGGGACTGTGGGGAAACAGTTCAGTAAGAGTGCCTCTTGGAAGAGAGCACCATGTCACTGCAGAGAACATTCTTTCCTCCAGGATGGTACAAATAAGAGCCATTAATTCTCACAAGTGCATGTTCTCACAGTGACTTTGTGAGTGTCACTTTCATGCTTAGGAAAAAATAAAGATGTGCAGAAAAGAATGAGCAATTTGACCCAACTTTCTCCATTCTGTCCAGAGACACAAAAGGAGAGATTCAGAATGTGTGACTTGTAGAGCATAACAGCAGTCCCCACGTCCCCTCTTCTTTGAATATCTCTTCCCCCGCCTCTCAAAAAGTTTCCTACAGGGGGAGTTGATCTTTGACAGATAAGAGAAGTGACTAATATAGACAGAAACTGGACCCCGGCAATCCAACCAGCTCCAATTTAGGAGTGAGACAGAAAGCCCCTCACGATAGCTGGTCTGTAATTTCAAAACCCCTTGAAATCCTGGGGGGCCTGTTGAGGAGGGAGGAGAGAGGGGAAAATGCTAAATATATATCTCCAGCAGCAAGCTCATTTTGAAAGAAGGGCCATGAGGTCCAAACCCAAGCTGATCAGGGAATGTGAAAGGAAGGAGAAAGCCTTCCTGGCATTGTCCTGTGAGAGGAACACAGGAAAGTTCTTCAGCAAAGGAGTCAATGAAATGCGGCCAATCATTAATTCACAGGTATGGTAATAAAATAGGCACTGACAAAAATCTTTGTGACTTAAAAAAAAGACATAGTTTTTGTTTTTAAATGTTGTCTCCCTCTCCTCACCTTTATATAGCACAACTTAAAGCAACTGAGAAAGAAAAACAAAATAGATGTCTTAAACTTAAAACCCTAGAGCCTACATTTCCTGCATTGTGTTGAGTTCATTTGGTTGCTCTCTTACCCACTGACTTCAGATCCTGGCGGAGGGTCCTGGGTTGGACCCAGTAAAGCCTAGTCTCGTCTCCAGCTTGGCATTCTTTGACTCCTCAGTCCTCCTGAGCCTGCCTCCTTTGTAGCTGCTGGAGTAGACAAATGATTCCTTTGTTTAGCCTCTTCAAAGGCTCGGTTTATTGTTCTGTAAGTGCTAACTCCCAACCAATCTCAGAAGTTTCTACACTTTGGCGCTCACTTGGCCTGTCTTTGCTATGGTCCTTTTGGGTGACATCTGTCCCTAGGATGGACCCTAGCTGGGTCGGAGGTGGAGGTGACTGCAAAGGAGACTCTCCAAGGGGAGATTTTGGCTATTTGATCTCTGACCTTCCTCTGGAAGCCAGTGGGAATGGGAGCCTGTTCCTTTGGTGGGTTTGCAGAAGTGCCAGACCAAGGCTTCTGACTTTCTGCATGTAGCTGACCTTTGTTCTCCTTTTTAGATGGTCTGTTCTTTCCTTAAGTCCTTTCAGATGGACTTGGTTACAGAAGAAGCTTTCTTTTTTTTCTTTTTTTAGTTTCATTTATTTTTAAAGAGTGGAGGGAAGGGAGAGGGGCAGAGAAGGGGAGACAGAATCCCAAGCAGGCTCTATGAGAAGAAGTCAGAGCAGAGCCTGATGTGGGGCTCGAACTCACAACCCTGGAGATCATGACCTGAGCTGAAATCAAGAGTTGGAGGCTTAACCGACCAAGCCACCAGGCGCCCCAAAGAAGGAGCTTTCTTGAAGGTACCTAGTGGCCCCCGATCACCAAAGCCAATGGCTTCTTTCCCATCTTCCTTCTTGACTTTACTACTCTCTCTGGAGGGGGACTGATGAGTTTTGGAAATGATTGCTCTTTTAATTCTCATAAAATGATGGCTCTTAACTGGAGGTGATTTTGCCCCCCAGGGGATCTTTGGCAAAGTCTGGAGACATTTTTAGTTGTTACAGAGGGTGGGGCTCACTATGGAATGTCCTGGGGCGCCCAGGACGGCCCCATAACAGAAGGGTGTCAGGCTGGCATGTAGGGCTGGGAATATTTGGTGTAGCTCCACATTCCGCTGAGGTCATTCTCACCTGTCCAGTTTGTTCCCCCCTTTCCCTCACTCTTCCTCCCACATGTCGCTACATGTAGCTCCTGGAGTCGTCTTGCAGTGGCCTCCTGACAGTCCCCAGTCTCACACTCCATTTATCCTTGCACACCAATTCATTCGCTTAGGAAGTCTTCAGTGGCTTCCAATGGACCAGAATGAGGCTCTAGCTCTTGGGCTCGGCATTCTAGGCCCTCCTGCAGCTGCTCTCCACCTTCTCTTACTCTTTTTTTCCACCAAGCTCCCGTGTCAGAGAAACAGGTTATTTATAGTCCCTCTGAGTGACAAGCCAGCCTCCACCTCAGCACTTTCGTTCAGACAGTTCCTCTAGTCTAACTGCCTCTTCTGGATTTACCTAAGAATTACCTTTCTTTCAGGACCCAGCAAAAAGCCCTATTTTCTCTGTGGAGTCTCCCCTTACTACCCAAGCCCCTGATCAACTCACAGAATCATCAACATTTGGAGCCAGAAGCAGTGGTGGAGACCATCTACTTAAGTGGTTTGGAAACACAAGTGTTTGTTCTCAGAGTGGGTTCAAGGAGACGCCTGGCTAATAGGACTCACTGTGGCCTTTTCTAGCCATCAGCGATGGGCCTTCTCTTCTCTACAAGATGACAAATGTCACAAGTTGGGAATCAAGTCTGGGTGAGTGATTAGTTAATCCTTTTACAGAAAATGGATGCATGTTCACCCACCGCTGGGTGAGAAATCTAACTGGTGGACTTTTCCAATTATTTTTGGCTATGTAGGAATCTAGTATATGAGGAGATACAGAATCAGGCCCCCGGGGCCTTTTCTGTCATGACCTTGGCTAAATCTGGCAATTCACATGACCTCCCTGAACCTCACTCTTCTCATCTGTAAAATCAAACTATCGGAACTGTAGCATCTCTCTTACTGAAGATGTTATAAGAACTAAATGAGATAATGCACTTAATACAGAGCCTTGTGCCTGGCCCGCACTTAGTGAATGTTAGCAGTTGTTGATTTAGCAGAAAGTTATTTATTGAGCTATTTTAGGTTTAATCTATCACTATTTCATGGTGCTCCACGGAGAAATGCATCACATCTATATCCTCTATCACTTCATCAAGCATGAAAAATGGCGGACTAATACAAGCTTGTCATTGGACAGATGAAAAAGTGAGGTCTGGCATCACAAAGGGATTACCTAACATTTGGTGACTGATTCCTAACCCACCCCTCTCCTGACTCCAACTGCTACGGGACTTACTCTTCCAAGCATATGCCATCTTATAGACCTGTTGATCTGCGTAATCCTGGAAGTTCTGGAAGGCAGAATTATGTATTGTTCCTATTTAAGACAAATCAAGGCATTGTGTTAGAATTGCCGTCTTTTGGCTGAATCCATAGGCTGTCCAGGGGCTGACCACCAGGGTGTGGTCCTGGGAGACCAGGGGACGACTTTGGTCCCTGGCTACACGAGGCTTGTGCTGAAATCTGCATCTGCCTTCATGCCCGGGCGAGCTGGCCTCGACACTGGAAAAACTTTTCCTTCAAAGCACAGACAGACGTCCTGATTTGGAAACTCTGACTTCTAGCCCACATTTCTTCCTATCAGATTTTAGTTCAAGGGTTGCTAACTCCGCCGCCTTCATGGGCCCTGCAGGGAATGTAAAGGGGAATGCAATAGGGAGCGGTGGGGACTGTACCAAACAGCAGTACCTTTGCCTGTGTGAGCCTGGCGGCCGCTACCCAGCCCCTTTAGTGTGGGTCTTCCGATTCCTCAGGTAGAGGTTGAAACTCAGGTTTTAAAATGTTGGCAACTGATTTTAAAAAATATATGTAGAAACAAAACAGGTTGGTGAGATAGATTCAGCCCTCAGGCTGCCTCTCTGAAATCTCCGCTTTTAGGTTTTCGTAATCCAGCGATGCGTACTGTTGCAGGAGCTTTTCTCAATGATTTCCTTCTTCCCTCGAGCATCTTGACCGTTCCCTCATTCTTTTGTGATAGGAAATCTAACAGTGTCCTGCTTCAGTGGGTTTCATAGTTGACTCCTTGAGCAGAAGCTTCTGGGGTCGAGGCAGATGGTGCCTGATTCGTGTGTGAATCTGCCGAGAAAGTGATCAGGTTGCTCAACTCTAGCTAGGGCTGCCATTCGCAGAGCACGTGGTGTACAGGATCTGTCTAGCCAGTGCCTGGTGAGTGGTGGGCCCTCGGCAAGCAGAAGGAGCTGACAGAGGCACGCTTAGCCCAGTTTGTTCTTTAAGTATGGATGATCATTTGTCTTTTTTTTTCAAGTTGATTTATTTTGAGAGAGAGAGAGAGAGAACATGCACACACACACACATACACACACACGAGTGGAGGAGGGCTAGAGAGAGGCGGAGAGAGAGAATTCCAAGCAGGCTCTGTACTGTCAGGGCAGAGCCCAATTGGGGGCTCGATCTCACAAACCATGAGATCAGGAGCTGAGCCGAAATGAAATGCCGAACACACTTAACTGACTGTGTCACCCAGGCACCCCCAGACCCATTTCAATCAAAAGAGAGAGAGGAGCTTTGAGAATTCTTCCTTGCTTCAGTTCCACTGGGAGATGGGCCTTGTTCACGTGGCCTTGATGACAGGCGAGATACGAGATGGTCGGACTGAGGGGGACGAAGACAGGAGACCGTCCAGATAAGTAGATTGGACTCACTGACCAAAAAACAAAAGCAATAAAATAGAAACCAAACTAAGGTTTGTAATAGCATTAAACACCACCCCCTGCAGCTCTCTTTCCTTATAATTTTACAAACCTACCCAGAGGAAAATCCTACCAGAACTGAAGGGAGGAGGGAGGTTCAGGTGTGGGAATATGCTGACAGGTGCCAGGCCGGGAGAAGTTCACGATGTCAGAGTTTTCCCGTGGAAAATGATGACCCTTTACGGGCCATAAAATCAATGTAATTGGCAGTGATCAACATTTTTCACAGAAATGGACTAGTGTTGAAAATATCAAAGCCACTGAGGAATATTGGTTTTATGAGTCCTCTCTCTGTCTCTCTCTGTAGGAAGTTGGCCATGAAACAAACTGCAACATCTCTAACTGTGAGTTGCCAATGTTAGACAGCCACACTAAGATCTCCTTAAGTCTCCACAGTCACCCTGTGAAGCGTAGATTACTATTCCATTTTACAGATGGGAAATGGGAGGTGTTCCGAAGACTTGTTCAGATCCACACAGACAGTGGATGGGATCCAGCATCGAGTCCTTCTGATTCCACGGCCTTGCCCGTATCTCCTCTACTTTCAAGTCCCGGCAACACTGGGACCAGGGGCTGCTGCTGATCAGGGCAAGTTTCCTTTGGGAGATGCTGAAGGAGTCAAGTAGAGCCCTTCACCTCTCACTGCTGCCCCTTCCCTGGTGCATAGGGCCAAAGACATTTGGGCATCAAAGAGAACATTAGTTTTAAGGTAATGAATACCTTATAAACGGACGAGTCCTTGCCCTCCAAAGAGCTTGGTAAAGAACACATTCCCTCTCTCTGTCTCTGCCTGGAAAGTTTTGTAAGACAGATTAGCCACATTTTTGCTTGTGTTGGGAGTCTTGCAGACTTGTGCTGGTGAGGAGGTGAGGGCAGAGGAAGAGGCGGCGGTGGTGGACAGAGGCGAGAACCCAGCCTGGCGATCCCCTGGGTTCAAATTCTGGCACTGACTTTGGATGTGGAGCCTTGGAAGAATTACCAAGCAGAGATGAGCCTCCGTCTCTCCAGTGTCTGTAGAAAGTGGTGACAACCGTAACTGCCCTGTAGAGTTGAATGGGAGCCCACGTAGTCGTCAGAAACGAGAGCTGCCCTGTGGTTCAGCTTAGCAGTATCCTCCATCTGGGAGCTTCCCACTTCTTCCTCTTCTCAGATTGGAAGGCTGTCACCTACCTCAGGGGCTTATTCGAGGGTTCTGGGTGAGGATGCATTTGACATTCCAAGCTGTGTGCCTTAGCTCACGTCTTGGTGGGTGCCCACCTGTCGGAGGTCTTATTACTGGGGGTGACGCACAGACTGGCTGCCCATCACTTTCTGTTTGCACAACCAGGCGGTCACTGCACCCGGCCTCCAGTCCGCAAGGTAAGGTGGCTTCTCTCTGTGCCCCTCCGTCCAAACCCCATCAGTGCCTTTGGAAACCCTTGCTGTCTGTGGGCCATCTTGGCATGAGCACCCTCATTTTCATCTCTGCGGGGAGGGCTGGGGGGAGGCAGTAGATGTTGGGAACTGGCCAGGGAACTTCACAGACCCAACAAAGACTTTTTGAAAAAAGGATTGATTTGGTAAGAGGCAGAGGGGAATTCCATGGGTAAATAATAATTTATGCAAGGGATGCCACCTGCTTCTCTGTTGGAGCATTAGTGCATAATTGCAGGCTCATTTCCTTTCCCCTTCCTTGCCCTTTACCTTTCAACCCCTTAAATAATTATATTGACGCCTCTCCAGCTGACTGGGTGGGGGGTGAGGCATGGGGTGCCCAGCTCGGATGCTGGCTATAGACAGTTAGCCGTGAGACTGAAATAATTAATTTTAATGCATTAGAGGATTCAACACTAAATAAGAACATATTGACGTTCTGGAAGGTATAACTGAATGTTGTGCTGGAAATTAATAAAAACTGGCCTCGCCAGAGACATTTGATTGTAAATTAAATTTGGTCTTTGAACAAAGACTCTGTTATAGGGCTCTCTAATTAGATTAGGAATCAAAACCGGTGTACTCCAAGCCCTCTCCTGGCCACCCTACCCTTACTTTGGCTTCTACGAGAATGTTTTGGGACTCTGGATTTAGGTATGAATTATTCTGTCTCTCTTTTCACATTGGATGAATTCTGGCGGAGGCGGTGAGGGGTAAACCTGGCTTTGGTGGGGGAGGGGTGGTGAGGCGGAGGCTCAGGGATCATTTTGGGAGTCACGCTGGAGTACTTCCAACTGAGAGAACAGACCGGCTTGAGGACTCACGTCTGCCTGCTGATATGTTGGCTCACATGCAGATTTTGACCTTCTCAGTGTTGATGACATTTGGAAATAGGTGCCAACACTTAAAAGCCAATAGATTACACATAAAAGTCAGAATTTCTGCTTCCCTCGAAAAGCCAGCTTTGCTAATCCTGGGCTTGCCTTCTCCTGCGGTTGGAGGCTGAGGGCCTTCGCTGCTTTAGAAGTCTCGAACTTTTCAGCTTGCTTCAGCCCCTCCACCCCTTAGGCTGAGCCTGCTCCACTAACTTACAGCCCCTTTCTGGCTTCTGCCCGGCTCTTGTCGGTCTTTGAGTTTATCATATCTGATTCAGAATAATTCCCAGTCTATTTACAGCTCTGATTACAAGGAAAAACTTCATCTTGAGAGGAGGTATTTAAGGGGCCTCTGGGTGGCTCAGTCGGTTAAGTATCCGACTTCAGCTCAGGTCATGATCTCATGGTTCATGGGTTCATGCCCCGCGTCAAGCTCTGTGCTGCAGCTCAGAGCCTGGAGCCTGCTTCAGATTCTGTGTCTCCTTCTCTCTCTGCCCCTCTCCTGCTCGCACTCTGTCTCTCGCTGTTTCTCAAAAATAAATAAATCTTAAAAAAATTTTAGAAAGGAGGTATTTAAGAAATAGTTATTGAATAACAATATTGAATTACAATGATACTAGCTAGTATTAAATCGATGCTACATGCCCGTGCACTTATCTTTTTTTTTAAATAATAGCTTTATTGAAATGAAATTTGCAGACCATACTATTTAAAGTACTTTGTTCAGTGGTTTTCAGTATATGTGCACAGTTATGCAAGTATCACCGTGATTATTTTTAGAACATTTTCATCACCCTCACAAGAAGCCTCATCCCTATTGGCCGTTACTCGGCCGTCTTCCCCAACACCCAGCCCTAGGCAAGCACTACTCTACTTTCTGTTGGGTTTGTTTACTTTGTCCATTTTATATCAATGGACTCACACAATATCGGGTCCTTTGTAACAGCCTCTTTCACTTAGCACATTGTGTTCAAGCTTCATTCATGTGGCACATATTAACACTTTTTTTTTATTGCTGCGTAATATGCCATTGTATGGCTAGATCACATTTTCTTTATCTCTTTATTTGTTGAAGGACATTTGGGTTCTTTCCACTTTTTACTATTCTGAATAATGCTGTACTGAACTTGACTGTGCAAATTTTTGTGTGGATGTATGTTTTAATTTCTTTTAGGCATGTGTGTATATAAACACGTTCACAAACATGTATATGTGTATGAAAATCCATACATGAGACTGGAAATGCTGGAGCCTGTGGTAACTCTATGTTGAACTATTCGAGAAACTTCCAAACTACTTTTCAAAGCAGCGGCACCATTTTACATCCCACCAGCGTGTCTGAGGGTTCCAGTTTCTCCACAGCCTCCCCAACACCTGGACTTATCTATATATTCTTTATTATAATCATACTAGTGGTGTGAATTAGTATCTCTTTGTGGTTTTGATTTGCATTTCCCCGATGGCTAATAATATCGAGTGTCTTTTCATGTGGGTATTGGCCTTTTTCCAGCCCTGTTTTAAGTGCTTCAGTGCAGTCATTCTTTGCACCACAACAACCTTGGGAGATAAATATTATTACCACCCTTCCCTATCACACGCCAATCAGACTTTCAGTTGCAAGCTTTCTTCTCGGGGGGGGGGGGATGAAACTAATCCTTATTATCCACAAGGGAATTCTAGTTCCTGGTTCTAGATAGGAGTGTAAATCTTAAAAGAAGTCCATCTGATGTGTAGTTAGCCCTGAACAGCCAGTGCCTTGGTGATACCTACTTATCTTGCATTTCCTCTCAGGACCTTTGCATGTGCTATTTCCTCTGCCTTGAGTAGTTTTTTTTTTAATGTTTGTTTATTTTTGAGAGAGGGGCAAAGAGAGAGGGAGACACAAATCCTGAAGCAGGGTCCAGTCTCTGAACTGTCAGCACAGAGCCCGATGCGGGGCTTGAACCCACGAACCGAAAGATCATGACCTGAGCCGAAGCCGCCCAATGAGCTGAGCCACCCAGGCACCACTGCCTTCAGTAGTCTTTCCCTGTTCATCTTCGAGGTTCTCTGAGAGGCTTCTCTGACTCTCCAGTCCAAATCGGGACACTTTTTGCCCTTACAAGACTCTGAACTTACCATAATCATTCATCCATTCGCCTTTATATTTTCCCATCTTCTTTAAAATCTTTTTTTTAATGTTTTTTATTTATTTTTGAGAGAGAGAGACAGTGTGAGCAGGGGTGGGTCAGAGAGAGAGAAGGAGACACAGAATCTGAAGCAGGCTCCAGGCTCTGAGCTAGCTCTCAGCACAGAGCCTGACCCAGGCTCATGGGTTCGTGAACCCACGAACCATGATATCATGACCTGAGCAGAAGTCAGATGCTTAACCAACTGAGCCACCCTTTTAAACAAAAGGTTTTGTTTTATACACTTCTAATTATGCTATCTGCATGCATTTGTATTTCACTTTTTAAAAATGTAACATTGTATTACAAAAATCAGTGGCATGATTGACAGCATAATTTTAAGTGGCTACAAAAATATTCTCTTAAGTGATGATAAAATAGCTCATTTAACCATTTCCTTTAAAAATGTTTACATTTTAGAGGCACCTGGGTGCCTCAACTGGTTGGGCGTCTGACTCTTGATTTGGCTCAGGTCATAGTCATGGGATTGGCTCCATGCTGACCTTGGAACCTGCTGCGCATTTTCCCTCTTCCTCTCCCTCTGCCCTTCATCCCCTGCCTCTACCCCTCCCCTTCTCCTCAAAAAAAAAAAAAATTTTATCATTGCTTTGCTATGGTAAAGAACACTGATAGGAACATCTTGAGGCATAAAGCTTTTATCTGTAGGATCATTTCCTTAGGGTAGAACTTAGAAGTAGAAATACTGAGTCGGAAGTATTTGTAAGACCCTTGAAAAAATTGCTCAAGCACTTGGAGAAAGGTACTGTGGGGATTTAGATGGCCCCAAATATGCAGGACAGTGTTTGCACTGGGTTCCTTATCTTTCTAAAAAGAGCTTTGCTTTAATCTGCATTTCTTTGATTAACAGTGGGGACAAATCTAATAATTGCATAAACAATGGAAGCACGTCTTAATTGATATGCCAATTAAAAAAATAGATACTACATTATTGGTGTGTCTTCCTGAAGGAGCCCCCTTAATAGACTGAATGAGAGCATTTGTTGGTGAGGATAAGAGCATGAAGTGGCCCGAACAGCCTCCATAAAACTGCTGATAATGGGATTTGCAGATAAGGCGGAAGGACATATGGCTGGATGATTTCTCTGTAGCTCATTTTCTGCGCCTTATCAGCAGAGAGGCCTGCCCCCCTGCATATGAGCTACACCTGGGCGTGCAATAAAAAGACGTGTGCACTGCAGGTGGGCAGAGGGAGCTGCTGGAGACAGTTCAGGGCATGTAGGACATGACTGAAGGTATAGAATGTTGTGACTGAAGAAGGCTCAGCCAACACCGGGAGGTGACGCATTTGCAAACGTTTTAGTTTTGTTTCATTGCCCAGTGGAGCATTTTATTTTATTGTTTTATTTTATATTCTTTTTTAAACTTAAAAACATGTTTTATTTATTTATTTTTGGGAGAGGGAGGGGGAGGGACAGAGAGAGAGAGAGAGAGAGAGAGAGAGAATCCCAAGCAGGCTCTGCACTAACAGTGGGGCTCAGACTCAAGAACCCATGAGATCATGACCTGAGTTGAAATCAAGAGTGGGGCACTTAACCCACTGAGCCACCCAGGTGATCCTGGAATATTTTATTTCGGTGAGAAATCGCCCCATGGAAGTCAGGGCAGGGAGAGTGGAAGGGAGAAGTAGGTGGGCTGTGTGGTCCGCTCTGTCATTCACAAAGGGCCTTGAGATGTTGGACCTTGTTTCCAGATGAGGTACCAGTGTCATCCCCGGGACATGCTACAGGATGGAGAGATTTTCATCCTGCAGCTTTCCTTCAAGCACTCAGGTGTACTAATCATTGGGTCCTCACAGCAACCCACTCAGAAGGATACCATTCTTATCTGCACCCCGCACAGGAGGTGACCACAGCACGAGGAGGTTGAATAATGTGTCTGCAATCAGTGAGTCAACGGTAGAGCAGAGATTCAAACCCAGGCAGTTTGAAGAGGGCAGGAGAGGGGCACCTGGGTGGCTCAGTTGGTTAAGTATCCGACTTTGGCTCAGGTCATGATCTCACGGTTTGTGGGTTCAAGCCCCGTGTCGGGCTCTGTGCTGACAGTTCAGAGCCTGGAGCCTGTTTCAGATTTTGTCTCCCTCTCTCTCTGACCCTCCTCTCCCACACGGTCTCTCTCTGTCTCTCAAAAATAAATAAAAAGCATTAAAAAATTAAAAAAAAAAGAAGAGGTAAGGAGAGAGACTTTGAAACTGGAGAGTACAAACTATGATTAGGTGGATAGTCATGGGGAAAATGTGGTCCATTACAGTAGATATCCTGACTTTTAAAAAAAAGATCTGAATTTTCAGTGAAAATGATATTAGTCAAACTTGGCTTCCTGAAAGATATCAATGAAATCACACAGTTGAAGTGAGCAGAAGGCAGGGATGTCAGGGATGGCCCCTTGTAGTCATTTGAGGGTCAGAGCCTGAAGAAATAAATGGGACATTCTTATTAACAATTCATTCACTGATTTGTTCCCACATTCATAACTCATGAAGCAGGAAGTGGACAGAGAACAAAGGCCCTAAGTTTCAATCCTCTGTCTATACCCTGTAAATCTAGCTGGCTACAACACTCAGAGCCTCAGTCCCCTCATCTTTAAAATGGGCATAATAAGAGCACCAACCTCACCAGATTCTTGGGGCGAATACATGAGACCATGCACATAATCTGCTTCTTTTGTCCGGCACATCACATGTGCTCAGTAAATGCTCACGGTTAATGTGCAGTTATTTTTGCTTTCAGGGAGTGTCCGTTTAGCCTCTCCTGTACGCCACTGAGTTAGTGGAAATATCTTTGATGATGCAGAAAAGGAATAAGACAAAGTCCTCAGGCCAAAGATTTTAGCTACAAAAGTCCCTTGCCTTGAGATGTGTTGATGGGTAAGAATTTTTGAGAGACAGGACTTCATAACTTATCTAGACATAGCAATAGATCAGGACAAAGGGAGTGGACACAGATCCACCAAGAAAAGAGACTCAGAAGCACACAGAAGTAAGGCCTTTTTGACATGGGTTGTGAGTTGTGTTCCTTTTAGCTGACTAGGAGGAGCAAAAGAAAACAAAAGGGGAAGATGTAGCACTTCTCCGTTACTTCGGATCAAAATAGGGATCTCCGGAGCACTTGACCGGCTCAGTTGGTAGAGTGTGTGGCTCCTGATTTTGGGGTTGTAAGTTTGAGCCCCATTTATTGCTTAAAAAAATCCTTAGAACAAAGACAAAATAAGGATCTCTGTCATGGAAAGCAATATTTAGACTTTGTCTTGGAAAATCAGCTAAAGCTGAGATGAATGAGTTAGAAAGAATTCGGGCCATAAAACAAGGTGCTTGAATCAGCAGATCACCTTTTGTGAATAAATCATCTAAATATTACATCAGACCTCAAATAAAAGTTCCGTATTTCTAAGGTGACATTTTTTAAGAGAGATTTTTTTTTTTTTTTTGAGCCTGAGCAGGATAGGGATGGAGGAGGGGAGAGAAAAAGAGAATCTTAAACAAGATCCATGATGTAGGGCTCGATCCCACAACCCTGGAACGTAAGCTGAAATCAAGAGTTGGACACTCAACCAATTTAGCCATCCAGACATCTTCACTTTTTTTATTAAAAAAAAAAAGCCACAGAATGAAAGGAGATGAGGAAGATAATCAGAATCCTTTTAAACTCCAAATAAGACATTCAACTAAGTAACACTTTTTAAAAACTAGGCTTTGGAACTAGAATCATCATATAAACAACTATCATTCAGACAGCATTTCCCACATTCTAAATTTGACCTTAAAAGCATGATGCACCATGATTTTATTTTATGAACATTTTTTACAAAATGAAAAATATTTTTTAATGTTTATTTTTGAGAGAGAGAGATAGTGCAAGAGGAAGAGTGGCAGAGAGAGAAGGAGACACAGAATTCAAAGCAAGCTCCAGCCTCTGAGCTGTCAGCACAGAGCCTGATGTGGGGCCCAGACTCACAGACTGCGAGATCATGACCTGAGCCGGAGTCAGACACTTAAATGAGCCACCCAGGCGCTCTTTATTAACATTTTTTAAATTAAAAAATATTTTTAAAGAATTTATGGGGGTACCTGGGTGGCTCAGTCGGTTAAGCATCTGGCTTAGGCTCAGGTCATGATCTTATGGTTCATGGGTTCAAGCCCTGCGTCGGGCTCTGTGCTGACAGCTAGCTCAGAGCCTGGAGCCTGCTTCTGACTCTGTATCTCCCTCACTCTCTGACCCTCCCCTGCTAGCACGGTCTCTGTCTCTCAAAAATAAATAATAAAAAGCATTAAAAATTAAAAAAAAAGAATTTATGTTTTAGGGGTACTACCTGGGTGGCTCAGACAGTTGGTTAAGTGTCTGACTTTGGCTCAGGTCATGATCCGTGAGTTCGAGCCCCACGTCTGGCTCTGTGTTGACAGCCTAAAGCCTGGAGCCTGCTTCAGATTCTGTGTCTCCCTCTCTCTCTGCCCCTCCCCAGCTCTCTCTCTCTCTCTCAAATATAAATAAACATTAAAAAATTTTTTAAAGAATTTATTTTTTTAGAGCAATTTGATGTTCACAGCATAATTGAGATGTGATTTCCCATACACCCCCCGCCCTACTCATGCATGGCCTGCCCGTGTTGTCTACAACACTCACTGGAATGGCACACTCTCCACCGAAGATGAACCCGCATCGACGCGTTATGATCTCCCCAAGTTCACAGTGTCCTGAGATTTCACTCTCTTGCCATTTTAGTTTCTAGGGTTTGGACAAATTCATAATGACATGTATTCATCATTATGGTATCATCCAGTTTTTTAAATGCTTTACACATTTTGTTCAATCTATTCATACTTTCTTCACCCCTACCCCTGTCCAGAACCACTGATATTTTTACTGTCTTCATAGTTTTGCTTTTCCCAGAATGTCAAATAGTTGAAATCATACAGCATGTAGCCTTTTCAGATTGGTTTCTTTCACTTAGTGACATGCACGTAAGGTCCCTCAATGTCTTTTCATGCCTTGATAACTCATTTCATTTTAGCCCTCAGTCATATTCCATTGTCTGGGTGAACCATGACATCTACCCACTTACCTATGGGACATCTTGATTGCTTCCAAGTTTTGGCAATTATGAATATAACTGCTATAAAAATCTATGTGTAGGTTTTTGTGTGGACCTGTTTTCAGTTGTTTTGGATAAATATCAAGAAGCATGATTATTATTATTTCATTTTAAGTTTTTGAGCAGCTCTGTGGTATGATTCTCTTCATCTATGTTTTACAGATGAGAAAACTGAGCTTCAGAGAGTCATGATTTACCTAAAGACGCACAGGGAAGAGTCAAAGTCAGACTCGATCAGACAGGGTCCTTGTTGCTGATGTGATGCACGAGGAGTCAGAAGGAGGTCTTACTCCCAGTTTTGCCCAGACATCTGGATGCCCTGAATCTGCTAACTCAGCCTCTCCTCTGTGAAACCGTGATTTGTATTCTACGGCTTCATGGTATCCTTGGCAAATGCAATCCTGGGCAGAAAATCACTTTGGATTTCTCATGTTTCCAGGTAGCACTGGGGACAGGGCTCTGTGTCTCTGGGCTTCATGGTCACATCTGTGCAATGAAAGCTTTGGACTCCTTTTTTGTTCTGGAAGTGTAGAATTTTGCATCTTCACACCTCTCTTGGTTCCTCAGTGGTGATTTGGAGACACTGGCTATCAGGGGGAAGGATGGGAAGCTGTGAATGCCTTGGGGTTGACTAATGTTGGCAATTTTGAAGTTTCATTATCTCACTCCCTAATGTTTTGCTTCTAAATAACTGTAGTTCTTGAGGGCGGGTGTTGGGATAACAGTTTCAGAAATAGTTCCACTGGGGAGAGGGAAGGGTATGCGGAGTTTTAAATTTACAATCGTTGTGATGAAATGCTGCTCAGAGTTTGTCCCTGGGACACCCCAGTTTCAAGCAAGGACTCTACAGTGTTTGGAAATGAGACTGCTATTACAGGGGGGCTGGGTGTTGGAGGATAACATAGCGAGGGGTAGGGACAATACACTGCTTTTGCCAGCGTGGGCTTGGTTTCCATCTCTGTTCTCTCACGCCACAGCTCTGTGACCCCAAGCTCTCCATGGCTGGCTCTCCATAAAGCAAGAATGGTAACACCCTCATAACTGGTGTCTTAAGAAAGAAAAGGGGTGTGAAGCCTAGCCTGGTGTCTAGTGTATCATTGTCCAGTTCAGACTCTACGGAGGATGGTCTGGTCCTTGGAGGGACAGGAGGCTGCTCTGATTGTGCTTTCTAAAAGAGCTGTGATGTGTCAGTGAGCTTGAAACTTCTTGGGCGAGAATAGCTCCTTAGTGTTTTTGTTTTCCTACAGTGAGTTGTGCACTGGGCAATAAAAAGGGGGATACAGGCACTGCTTTACATACATCCAATCCTTATAACAAGGCTCTAACATGGGTAGTCTCCTCCTCACTGATACAAGAAGACATTGAGGTGCAGAGAGGTAAAATCTGGTAAAGATGATAGAGCTGATAAGTAGAGGAACTGAAATTCAGACCTATATCTGTGACCTTCTTCAGATACAGGGAGTCCTAATAATAGTTACTGAGGCTTGACCTCCCCACCCCAAGCCCTACCTGTCAGTGGCTGTGGACAAATGGCAAGAATCTGTTTCATTGAACTCCTCTTGGCCATTCACAACTGCTCTAAGGCTCAAGGAGAGCAGGATTAAATGACACTACATGAAAGACTACAGAAATGGCAGGAATTGATATCTTCTTGCAACATGCCTGTGCTGCCTTCCTAACAGGAGGTGGTTTCTGTTTCTTCTCCCATGGATCTGGGCTGGCCTCATGACCAGCTTTGGCCATCAAAATGAGGTGGAACTGATGGCTTTCCAGTTCCAAGTCTAGGTCTCAAGAAGCTTTGTGTACTTTTTCTGCTCTTTCTTAAAAACCTGTCCAGCTGCTGTGAAGACAAACAGGCTGGAATGCTGGAGGGTGAGATATGAAATGGAGGAAATTCAAGGTGGCCTTGCCCCAAACCAGCCATGTCCTAGAGGCAGAACTACCTCATTGAGCTACAGCTGAACACGGATGCATGAGTGAGCTCAGCCCAGAGTAGAACCACCCAGCAGCGCCCAGCCCAAACCTTCTACCCCACACAGTTGGGGGGAATAGTTTAACCTTTATGGAAGAGTTGGAAAGATAATATGTCCACTGCCCAGTTTCAATTCCCCTCAATATTATCATCTTACACTACTGTGGTACAAGTTTCTTTGTAAAAACGAACAAACCAACAATAGTATATTACTATGAACTAACCTGCAGCTAATATTTGGAATAATGTCATTTTTCTATTCCAGGATCCAATCCAAGATGCCTTATGCATTTAGCTATGGTTTCTCCTTAGTCTCCTCTGATCTGGGAGAGCTTCTCAGTCTTCCTTGTTTTCATGACTTTGATAGCTGTAGGACCGCTGGGCTAGGGATTTTGAAGAATGTCCTTCAACTTGGGTTCACCTGATTTTTTCCTCCAAGATTAGACTAGAGTTACAAGTTTGGGAGAAAATATCTCAGAGGTGAAGTAAAATGTCCTTCTCATCACGTAATACCAGGGGCTCCATGAGACCCACCTGACATCCTTTGGTGATGTTAACTTTGACACTTTTTAAGAAACAAAACAGCACTGAAACACTTTATGAATTTGTGTGTCATCCTTGTGCAGGGGCCATGCTATTCTCCTCTGTATCATTCCAATTTTAGAACATGTGCTGCCAAAGGGAGCATAACTTTGACGCTTCATTAGGACAGTGTTTTCTAGATTTCTCCACTGTAAAGTTACTCTTTTTCTCAAGCACTGCATTTTGGAGTGGTTTGTTTTGCAGCAATAGATAGCTGTTATATACTACTTCCTCACTGCATTCATGCCTCTCTGAATTTGGTTTCTCCAAGTTATTTCCAGGACTGTTTTCCAACATTAGTCTTTTAGCCAACAATCCATTGTAATGTTGCATTGGACATCAATCATAACAAAGCAAAGTTGTAATTTCACTTTGGAAATTATAAGACTCTTTCTAGGTTCTGGTCAAATGCTGCTGCCTTTGTAAACCTTCCCTGGCTTACTCCGTAAACTCTTCTAGTATTAACTCACTCATTCACTTATTTTATGGAGCACTGTCTATATGCCAGTGTCTCTTCTAGACTTTGTGTCTCAGCCATGTGCCAGATACTTCTCAGGAAACTTGCCAGGAGGGAGATACACAATTAGCCCAGAAGTCAAACACTTTAAAGAGAAGTATATAACTTTGGTTTTCTCTGATATCCATGTTCTCCTGTTGAAGGTATTACATTGTAATCTTCCTATGCATCTCAGTTAATCAATCAGTCAATAACTAATTCAGTAAATATTTAGTGTGCATGTACCATGAACCAGGAATTGTGATAGATGTCTACAATGGAATCTCTCATGTTGCTCTTAGAGTCACAGAACACAGGTATTGTCTTGTCCAATTCTATTGTTTTTATTTTATCTTATTTTATTTAAATATTTAAGTTTTATTTTAAGTAAACTCTGCACCACATGTGGGGCTCAGACTCATGACCCTGAGATCAAGGATTGCATGTTCTATTGACTGAGCAGGCCAGGAGTCCCCAGTTCATTCCGTTGTTAAACTATGAAACAAGGGCAACTGAGGGAGAGCTCAGTGGGCAGATCTGGGGCTCCAATCCAGGTCCAAGAAGTTCTAGCATGGAGTGTGTCCAACTGCCCTCTTGGCTAACTAAAAGGAATGGCTGGCAGATCTCAAAGGGGAGAGCAAATTCACTGTCTCAGAGTTGGGGATAAGAGGTTGGAATGTCATTTATTCAGAAACTGATCTTCTTCCAGGGTCAGAATATGAGACCAGTTCATCTCCCCAGAATTGAGACTGCCCTGGAATGAAAGCAGTACTCATCAAACTTTCCCCTTTGACTGAAGATCAGTCATCTTATCCATGTGTTTGTTGTCTGTTTTCCCTACTAGAATATAAACTTCACAGAGATTTGTCTGTCCCTTTTACTTCTATATTAATCACATAAATCAGAGCCTGATATTTAGTAGGCATAAAAGCCTATGGAAAAATTGAGTGAGTACTGATTTAAAAAGATTCTTTTCTTGAGAAATAGAGGGCACAAATGAGAGAGGGGCAAAGAGAGAGAGGAAAGGAGAGAGAAGAAATGGGGCTCACTGGAAGTGGGGCTGCAGCTCACCTGATAAAGTACTTGAATCCAGGAACCATGAGATCACGACCTGAGCCGAAGTTAGATGCTTACATGAGACCATGGTCAGTGAATTATTTCATAGGAAAACTTGCTGTGTCCTCTTGTCCAAAATCTTATCCTTCCATGGCCCTACATAACCTGTAAAAGAAGCCCAATACTTCAACATTTATTGGCTAAAGCTCTTTCAATTATAAACAAAAGAAACTAATATCAAATGAACTTAATCAAACAAAACAATATACAACACTTTATTTTATTTTATTTTATTTGGTTTTATTTTATTCTATTTTATTTTTTATTTGAGAGAGAGGGAGAGTGGGAGGGAGAGAGAGAGAGAAGGAGCACTTGGGAACTCAGGAAAGGGACAGAGGGAGAGAGAAAGAGAATCCTAAGCAGTCTTCACACTCAGCTTGGGACCCGATGCGGGACTTGATCCATGACTCTGGGATCATGATCTGAGCCAAAATCAAGAGTTGGACACTCAACCAACTGAGCCCCTCAACAGATTTTAAACACATTTTAAAAAGCAACAACATTTATTGCTTACCCAACTATGTATTTTTGTTTTTTGTTTTTGTTTTTTAAGGTCCAATTGGATCAAGGAGTTCAGTTGACTTACCAAAACTGATGTCTCCTCCTCCTAGATCAGTTGTTTTCCCTGTTGGCTTCATTCTCAGGCAGACTCTCCCCATTTCTGTCACTTTAAATAAAGAAAAGGTCTTGACTACTACTCTCTCACCTATTTGGAGGATGGCATAGTGTAGATAAATGGAATGAATAAAGAAATGGGACCTGAGGATGAAGAAACTGAGTCTCATGATAACTCAGCCCCCTCTCCCTGATTGCCTCCCCAGGAAGCTTGATTTAGTGACTTTTTTTTAAATTATTTATTTTGAGAGAGAGCATGAGTAAGAGAGCAAGCCAGGGAGGGCAGAGAGAGTGAGGGAGAGAGAGAATCCCAAGCAAAATATGCACTGTCAGTGGAGACCCAGATGCAAGGCTTGATCTCATGAACTGTGAGATCATGATCTGAGTCGAGATCAAGAGTTGGATGCTTGACCGACTGAGCTACCCAGGCACCCTGAGTTCAATGACTTTTTAATGACAGCTTGCCCTCCCTAGGCAGATGGCATTGAACAGTGTAGGTTCACCTACTGTTCTTCCTGTGGGAATCAAGATCCTGTGAGAATCAAGATCCTGTGAGAATCTAATGTGTCTTATCTTAAGTCACTGAAATTTCAAGGTTTACTTATTACTGCATGTTATTTGTTACTTACATGTTAAACATTCAGCTTGTTGTAAAGCTGCTGAATTTAGAACATCCCTTTTGTCTGAGGATATCTAATCATGATGGATTTGAAAAGGTAGGTGTTTTCAGCTCCTCTTAAAAGCAGCCCACTGGATTTCCTTAACTCTATGCAATGACGGCTGATTGTGATCTCCAGATTTCTTAGGACATCTGGAGCTTCCAGAGATCATGGTCACTGCTCAGCTTTTAGATGCTGCTCCTTTGTTGTGCAAAGCATCTTGGCATTGACCTGTTGCTGCTTCCAATAGATCTATCAGGGAATTCAATCATGTTCTTTTTTTTTTTTTTTTTTTTTAAAGAGCCACTCTTTTGCATCAAGTATGATGCAAAAGAAAAGTGACACATTCTGCAGAGGTCATTAGTGCGCATGATGTCCAGGAGTTTCCATTGTGTCCCAGCTCCCCTTGTGGGATGGTTGGGACCCCTGATCTATTCTGGCCAATGGACTGTGAGAAACAGCGATCTGTGTGACTTCCAAGCCCAGACAATTAAAAGCATTGTGTCTCCCCCTTTTTCTTTCTTGTGAGGATGATCATGGAGTCTTCATCAACATAGAGACAACACAGTATGGAAGAAACTTGGACCCTAGAGTCACCAAAGCAAGCTACAAAGAGTTGCTTGACATGTGGTGATCGTTGAGTAGGAATCAAATGTTTCTTGTGTTAAGCCATTGAGATTTTTTTTCGATTTTTTTTCATTCATTTATTCTTTTCTTTTTTTCAACTTCATATGTAGTTTATTGTCAAATTGGTTTCCATATAACATCCAGTGCTCTTCCCCACAAGTGCCCTAAGCCATTGAGATTTGAGGGTTTCCTTCTTACTGCAGCAAATTTAGACTATCCTGACTCATAAACATTCCTCCCCCTGTAGACTTGAAGGATGGTTGCGGACTGAGACGTATTTAAACGAGATTGTCTTGTTATATATATTTATCCACCTTCCAGTTTCTGGTGTTTAGGCTTTGCCTTGAAATTACTTTGAAGCAACAGATGTGGTTTGAATCTGAGCTCTGCTACTGATTTACTGGTAACCCTGGGCAAGTTGCTTTACATCTCTGAACCTCAGTTCAATAAAAAGTTGAAAATGGTTGCACTTTTGGGAGGTCCATCTCTTACTGCCTGTATAACTTTCAGCAAGCT
This sequence comes from Suricata suricatta, assembly GCF_006229205.1. Taxonomy (NCBI): domain Eukaryota; kingdom Metazoa; phylum Chordata; class Mammalia; order Carnivora; family Herpestidae; genus Suricata; species Suricata suricatta. Next base: position 65,811,353 of record NC_043714.1, on the reverse strand, counting down.
ACTTCTCTTTCCCACCTGCAATGGCCTTATAGGTAGGAAAGAGATAACAATGTTCCACATCCATCACAGTTGTCCTAAGGAGTAAAGTGGAAAATGCAAGGGCCCAGTGCAGGTATTTACTGAACTTTAATCTCTCCATGTCTTTCTTGTCTATTGAGATCGCTTGGTTTTTCCTACCACTCTGCTTCATTCATTAATTTCTTTTTCCTCCCTTTCTGAATCCTTACTCAGGTATAGAATATTGCTTCCACTTTGAAGAAAACGTAGACTCTTGTGGTTACTCTAGTGTCGCTAAGAAAGAATAAACTTTCTAAAATAGCATGGAGCAGATTTGTGTGTGTATTTGTGTTCAAACTATTTACACCCTAGTGTGGAAAGGGTTGGCAGCTGGAAGTAGAGGGCAAAGTTGAGTCCACACCTGAAGAACATACTTAAATACACTGATAAAGACTGGTGGACCTAATCATTTGTCTTGAAGGAAACTGAAACAGTCACACTGATAAACAGACGAACTGAGAACAATTAAAATCTCAGTCACTTATCAGAAGCCAAACAAGGACAACTTTAGAGGGTTTGAAGGTGAGAAGTTACTGAAGCAGAAACTCAAGACAGCAGGATTCCTTGAGAACAGAACACTTATAACAAGGTTGCACCCTGCGCTCCTCTGATGCAGAAGTGGGGCATATATAAAGCAAAGAGTTTGGAGCAGGGGTCCTCTGTGTGCAGGCAGAGAGCGAGCAAGAATGACACAAAACAGGAGAGCCTGAGTGGCTTAGTTGTTTATGAGTCCAACTTCAGCTGAGGTCATAAGTCAGGATCTTGCAGTTTGTGAGTTCAAGCCCTATATCGGGCTCCGCACTGATGCTTTTGAGCCTGCTTGAAGTCCTCTCTCTTCCAAAATAAATAAATAAACTTAAAAAAAAGGACTGACACAAAACAACCCCATATAGGGTAAATTGAGTTTATGTCAGATTCCTTCTTTCCTTTTTCATTACTTCTGTTTGAACTTTGTGGTTTTCCTTGGAGAGATTGGCGCCCAGAAGGAAGGGTAGAAAGAACCAATTGACTGTTCTCAAAACAAAACAAAACTCAACAAAGGCTCTTTCTTTCTCAAGGACTATTCCCATGGAAAGTAAAAAGTGAGCCCACTTGGAATTACCTGACTGCAAAACAATGCCACTTTTATTAGAGGAAGTTCGTTTTTCACTCACCCAATTTAAATATGGCTCTGTAGAACTGTCCAAATCTTCAGAAAGGATATGGTCCTCAGACTAGAGACCACGGCCGAGAAATTTAAGGTTGAAAGAAACATTTTTTTTGAGTGAACCAAAAATAGAGGTTTAGAAGGGAGTCACTCTTCTCAAATTATGTTCATGGAGAGATATGTTGTCAGATACCACTGGTGAGAAATGAGACCTTGTCCAACGGCCTTTTCTCCTGTCTTCTGGAACCAGGTAGTTGCTTTGGTTCTCAGAATATTTTAAACCAGTCTAGCATTTTTTGAAAAGCACATTTAAGTTTGTTTTGTGCAGTGTGTATTTAATAAAACACATTTGTGTTGAAATGAACACGTTTGCCAGCTTTCCCTCTGAAAAATGTACACATCACCTTTGGACTCCTGATGGGCAAGGAAATAACATTGCGGCACCACGGAAAAGAATCCTGTCTCATCTGAGTAAGGAGAGCAAAGGATTTGTTTTTTTCTCTAATTCAAGGTGAGTATGAGGAGTCTGTTAAAACTTGTTCCTAGTTCTGTATCTCAAGAGTCCCTTGAACATGATCACCCAAGAGAGGCACTCCAGGCATATCCCATAGAGCTTCAGGAAAATGCAAAGATTTGTGCAAGGAACCTTGAAGCTAGGGTTAACAAAACTGCAGGCAGGCTTGCTGCTTCTTTGAGAATTCATGCCGTCTCTGGTTTTCACTCAGACAAGTTTCTGGTAAGAAAGTAGTGTGATAAGTCTTGGTGTGGGTTTTGACTATTGTGCATAGTAAATAGGATTTTTTTTTCTCTTTTTAGAGACAAAAAAAATGACTAGGATTTGAAGAAACCCAGCTCATTGCTAAGAAGATTCAAATAGACAATAAGTTCTTTGGGGACAAAAACTATGTCTTACTCACCTTTCTATCTTCTGTACCAAGCCCAGCAGTGTTCAGTTAATGATGGCTGAAGAAATGGGGGTCAGATACCATCTATCCTAAACGCCATGTTAGACAGATCCACTCAACATGAAGAGGGATGCAGACTGCGGGGTAGTTTTTCCTTCTCTGTTGCTTCAAGATGAACACAAAGGATATTTTTATTTTGAAAGAATTTTATCAATCATCCCCACGGGGAAATGGGCAGGAGAAATACCCAGCATGGGTGTTGACACACTTAGAGACATTTTGCAGCCATGATCTCTGCGTATGCATTTGGACTCCTTCATGCAGAGAATTCAGTCCCACTTGGCTTCTCCCACCCTGAGGCCAGCCAAGCTGGCTGTTGTATGGTTTGCATTTCTCAAGAGCTCCAGGCTGACACCCATTTCTTTGTCTCCTGCACTGTATGTCGCCTCACATGGTACAATGGCATTCATCTGTAAGTCTCCCATTCATGCAGAACTATGGACTCCTGGTATATACACCAAGGAAAGTGTGCGGCAGTGGTGGCACATAGAATGGGACATAGTTTTCAGCCTTTGAGACACTCAGAAACTAAAAGGGAAAAAGACACATGTAGAAAGTACTATAATACAAAATGGTAAGTTGCTAGCAAGGGGGTTGGAACCAGCGTGTGGGCTGGCCCAAGGGTGTTGGTGACGACTCGGGGCCTTGGCGACTCTTTCCTGGTTGTGGTGCTTTCATGATGGGTAGAGGAACATCGCAAAAAAGTGCCAATGAAAAAACATAGAGAATGGTGTTCAATGTGCAGATGCTGTGTGTCTGAGATCTCAGGAGGACCCTAAGGGTGAGTGTTCATCTGACATCAGAACCAGGAATAACTGTGCTTTTTCCTCAGAAGTGACTCCTTTTTGCCTTGATTGGGATAGGATCACGTGCTATTGAGTCTGGGCCCAACATTGTAGCTCACGGTAGCAACAGTCAGTAACTCAAGGGGTGCAGACAGATTCCAGAGGCTGTTGTAATTTCCTATCCCTTTAAACATTTCTATCTTTCCTCCCAAATGCCATTTAATTTATGTCACTTTTGCTCTAATTTTTAAATTTCCATGAATACTTCTGGTATAAGGCAGAAAAAAAGATTGACATTATGATAAGAACAAACTACCCCCAATCTCAGGAGGAGACAGCAGGTGAGTCTGATGGCGGGGGGTGCTTAGGCAAAATGAACTGCATACAAGAAAGCAGAAAGTTGTGAGATGGACGTGGGTTCTGGCTCCATTTCAGTGGTATAAAGGGGATTCATACAACAATACATCTCTTCCTCCTTCACATGGTCTTCTTCTTCTACCCATGTGCATTCTGGATATTTCTTAAAAAAAAATTTTTTAATGTTTATTTTTGAGAGAGAAGGAAAGACAGAGTGTGAGCAGGGGAAGGGCAGAGAGACAGGGAGACACAAAATCTGAAGCAGTCTCTGGCTCTAAGCTGTCAGCACAGAGCCTGATGTGGGGCTCAAACCCGTGAACTCTGTGATCATGACTTGAGCCAAAGTTGGATGCTCAACTGGCTGAGCCAGCCAGGTGCTCCTGGATATTTCTAATGTATTCTGTAGGTTGAGCAAGCAAGATCTGTGGGAGGTAATCACAAAGGAGCTGTGTTGGGCCCACCACCCCTTCCTGTTTAAGTCCCCTCCAGGGGCCAGTTAATACTCCTGGCCCTGGAGGAAAACATAGACAGGCCATAGGGCTGTTCTGGTCTCTATTTTATCAGCAAACAGAGTCTCAATGGAGGAATAAAGATGTCTCACCCAATACCATTCTAAATGGATTAAGGCTGAGGTTTTTGTCTTTCTCTGGCTTGCTTAGGAGTGAGGTCTGCAGGAGGGGACCGGGTAGGGTTGGCTCCTTCTGTCCTTTGCTGGTTCTTCCCTTCTCACCTTGCCCCACATCTTGGGCTTCTGCACCTCCAGCTCAGAGTTCAGGGAAGGAGGGAGAAGAGCAATACTGGCCTGGACACAGCACGGCCATGTGAGCCCTGTCCTGTGCTCTCAGCTCAACCTTCCTCTTCATCTCTTGCTTTGGCAACCAAGTCAACTCCTTATTTTTTGCTTTCTGCTCCAGGGCTTTGTTGTGTCACTCTGCAGATTGCCAGGGAGGCCCTTTAGCCATTCTGATGTATGTGCAGAGGATGATGACCTCATTGGGCAACAGTTGATCATTGGGGGTGGAAATTGGATTCCCATGTTTCAGAAGGTTGATACCAAAGAGCATCCTACAAAGCCCCAAGAAGGTCCCCAGTGAGAGGAAGCCTTAGTCACACACAGAAAAATTAGTTCAATATCATGCAACATGGGACAGCTTTTCTCCCTGCTCTGCTGGACAGTTCCTGGACTTCCCTTCCTGGGTCTAGTGGCCATTTCCCCAAAACAGACTATGTTCATGGAAGCCCTTGTCTTAAGCTATGCCCTTTGGAGGTACAGAAATCTAGCAATTAGATACCTTTTCAGGATTCTCAGAGGTTTAGAGCTAACTTTTTTGTATGTGCTTTCCTGGGGTTCTTCAGGCATCCTTGTCACTGGGAATGTCTCACCCACACTTCTTGGACAGGGCAATTACATCTTTATTTCTATGGATGGATGACTGTCTTCTTCCTTTGCCTCTAGCCAGGACTGGCTATATAATTCATGGGCCCCAGTGCAAAATACAAACATTGGGCTCCTTGTGTAAAAAATAGTAAGAATTTCAAGATGACTGTAGCTGAGCATTAAACCCAAGTACAGGGCCCTTTGGGGGGCAAAGCCCTGAATGGCTGCATGATGGTGGCCCTGCTCCTGGCCTGTTATATTCACCATGCTTCTTCCAATTTGAGATGACTCCACAGCCGGGCTCGTTCACAGGGAGGCCACATCTGGTCCATGGGAAACCCACATCCTCTGCCGCACACTTGCTGACTCCACTGCTTCCGTGAGCCTTTCCCCTTTAGATTTCTCAGTGTAAGTCACATGCAGTATGCTGAGTAAGTTAATCTAACCAGCCTCCAAAATGGCTCTTAATGATCCCAGAATCTTGATGTTGATGCCCTCCCACACAGAATTAAGCCTGACGTGTGTGACCAATAGAATATTGTAGAAGTGACAGTTGTGACTTCTGATGGTAGGTCATCAAGGACAAAATAGTTTTGGCTTTGATCTCTTCATTTCCTCTTTCTGGGGGAAGCCAGCTGCCATTTCACTGGGACTTAAGACACCCTTTGGAGATGATGTCATAGAAAAGAACTGTCCAGAAGCCAGCGCCAACTTGCCAGCTGTGTGATGGAGCCACCTTGCAGGAGACCCTCCAGTCCCAGTCCAAACTTTGGATGATGCACATGCCATTTGATTTCAGCATCTGAGAGTCTAAGCCAGAGTTGGCCAGCTGGGCCACTCCTGAATTCCTCATGCACAGAACTGCGAGAGGTCACCAATCATTAATGTTGTTTGGAACATGCAGCAAAGAATAACTCATACATTAAAGCAAACTTCCCTTTAGGTGAGGGACTAGCTCTCTTCGTTATCTCTGGGAGAAATATGGTGGAATTATTTTAGGTCTGGATCCAGAGGGTGACATGAAGCTACCAACTCACTCCAGAAGTGAAAAGCAGTGGTTTTCTGGTGGCACTGATCCTTTTTACAGACTTCATTTTGTATGAGAGCTTTTGACAGCTTATATACAGATTTTTGCCACTTATTTTGATTTTCTTTTGCTTCTTGTTCAAAGACCTCATTCTGGATTATGCCTCAGCTTCTATTTTTTTTTAATTTAAGTTATATTTTCGGTACCCAACTTGAAAATCAATGGGACCAATGTCTTGGTTAGGACATTTCCCCCCTTCATATCCTCAAGGATAGCATCTCTGTGAATTGGTTTTGGGGAAAATTCTGCATTTCAGAACTTAATTGATTTACTGTAATGGTATCCCCACCACAGCCCGATTGGGAAGCATGGCCTTGGAAAACCGAGAAGTCCCAAACAGTAAGAATATTCATTATAAAACAGAAGCCTGGAAACCTGCCCATGTGTTGGGAAAAATCTTTTAGCCAAAGAACTCAAACTACTGTTCATATTTGCATGAGTAAAATTCCAAAAGTCTCTTCTCAGAGAGAGAGAGAGAGAGAGAGAGAGAGAGAGAGAGAGAGAGCCACTCCTGAAATTCTAACCTAATTCTGCTAATAAGGAATTTACTACTAAGGACCGGATAATTTATGTAGCACCTAATCACAGACTTATTTGCACACAATGAGGACTTGGGATGGGCACTGGGGAGCTGAAATACCAGCTATCACACTCCTCTAACAATCTGTGTGACCTAGTGTAACACGCACTCCCTCTCGGTGCCTCAGACTCTTTCTCTGTGTGAGTCTGAGAATATCTGTTGACCAGAGATAAAAGATCACAGGGCTTTGAAGCGCTGTAAATGCTTTACCTATTCGAGGTTTCATTATTATTTTCTTTTATAGTGAGAACCGTTTTCTGGCAGATGGGGAGAAAAATGGCTTATATGCCATTATAAAAGCATTAAAAGTCAAATAAAAAACAAGCCAATGCATGATGACTGTTGAGCTGGTTTCTGTTAATTGAATCATATTTCCCCATCGATTTGCATAAAGAATGATGATGGGTTTCCACGGGGGCAAGGGGCTTGCAACGAAGCAGAATCACACTCAGAAGTGTTGGAAATCTTTGTGCAGTTATTCAAAAATGCCAAATAGAGGCCAGGAGCATGAATGTCTCATGATAGTAAACATACTGGATTCTTTGGAGACATGTCCACACATGGGGAACCGCACGTTTAAGTGGGGGTGCCCACAGCTACTCAGGAGACCCTCTGCACTTGGAACGAAGTGACATCCTGCTGTCTCGTATGGGAATGCAGTTTTCCCAGGGAAGGAAGGTAAAGAGATGTGTAGAGGTGAAGGTTTGGTTGGCAGAACACCAGCTGCTTTGTCGATTTCAGGGATAGAGTTTTGCTAAAAGGAATGAGAGGCATATAGGTTTGTTGGAACAGCGGGGGAAGAGGACATGAGGGACACTACCATGGCCAGCCTCAGCCTGAAGCACCCACATGGGTTCTCATGGATTCCGCTCCTCAAGAATGTCTGGGAGGCGCCCATCCAAGTTCTCGGATCATGGCGGGAACGCGGTGGTTCTCAGGAACCCTCTGGCTTGGCTGGTACTGTCTCCGAAGCAAAGGGCCCCTCCTCTCGGGTGCCCCTCAGACCTAGCCCGCCCTTCTCATTGGCTGGCTCTCTCTGGAACCCTCAGGAAGGGGTGTTGGGGGAAAGGAGCCCTGCCTCTATTATGCAATGTGGAGGAGGATGTAGAAGGAAGGGGAATGATGTGGGTCCACAAGAGACCATCTGATACAAGGGAGAAGCCAACTAACCATAGGATACTCCCCAGCGTGCGCTGCTCCTGGTGCCAGTACTATACACAGAACCCAGCAGCGACCTCAGGAAGGAGCTGGCCCTCATCCTGTCCCTGCGCATTAAAGAAATCACCTTTTTGCATACAGACACATACACGGATAACGTTTACCTTCAGAGGCCTAGGATCAAACAACTGGTATTTAGCCATCAGGATTCAAAGGTGGGTCGATATAAGGGAAAATCCCAAGTTCTTTTGGCATTTTGTACATCTAAGCTTAGTGGTTCAGACTTTAGCTGTATCAGAAACACCTAGAGGAATCACCCCACCCCCAGAGTTTCTGAGTCAGCAGGTCTGGGGTGTGACCTGACATTGTATTTCTAGCAAGTTCCCAGGTGATGCTGATGTTGCTGGTTTAAGGACCTTGCTTTGGGAACTCTAGAGCAGTAAAGTGAGCTCTTTCTCATCTCAGTCTACTGGTGCTCAGAGTCAGGCAGATCCTACAAAATACTAACTTAGCTTTGATTATTTTTACTGCCCTTGCGTTTGGTTCCTATCATGTAGCATAGATATCCACGCTTGGCTATGTGTGCGTGAGTCTGCGTGCATGTGTATTTCAACCCTATAGCCTTAGCAGGTAATCACACAGCTGAATGAAAATGGATGGGCTCCTACTTCCAAGTGCTGCCTTATTTGGAAACCGAGGAGGGTACCTGGTACTAAGCATATTTTCCTGATTGAGCCAGGATATCAATTAAACTTCTGAGTTGATGATTTGTTTATTATTTCATTGTGAGTTTTTAAAAAATCAGCATTTGATAAGTAAATGGCCCAAACCGTACTTTGGCATTCACGGAAGTAACATTAGTCTTGATGAATTATTTGCTTATTCAGTGAATATGTAATTTAATTCTATAGAAATTGCATGGCAAGTTAGCACGCATTAATGAGTGGGTACTGTCTCATAGCTTAAAGAACGTGGCATCTTTTTAAAGCAGGGAGACATTTAAGGAATTAGCAATCAACTGGGAAGATGTCTGTTCAAAAATTTAAGGGGTTCAAGCACACTTTTATGAACCGTCTCAGACACAAATAGACACGATTTCAAACACCCAGGTCAGTACCTGGGGGTAGCTGCTATCTTTCTTTGAAAAGAGTTAGAAAGACCCAAGTGTGGACCTACGCAACACCTCCAACTAGGTAGAGGGTGTAGCTGTCACTTGGCCTCTGGGGGTCCACATCTGTCAAGTGGGGGGTGGGGGTTCTGATTCTTATCTTACAGGATCGCAGTGAAGATTAAATGAGAAAATGAATGGATGTAGAGGTTTTGAAATGTAGCCAAGTCTCAATAAATTATGACGATTTTATAACATTATAATACTACTATTTGCCTTAGCAACAATTTCCCCTCCTTTGTACCTTCCTCTTTTTCCTGGTGACCTTTTCTTTTTTCCTTCCTTCTTTTCTTCCTTCCTTCTTCCATTCATTTATTAAATGAACATTTTTTTCTTTCTCTTCCTCTTTGTTTTTGCATTTACTGATTTATTATAAAGGCTACTATTTGGGAACAGCCAAATGGAAGGAATGCATAGGGTAATGTCTGGGCTGGTGGCATGAAACTTCCACCCTGCCAGCAACCCCACATGTGCACCAGCTTGGAAGCTCTTCAATAACCATTTCTCTCTCTCTCTCTCCTCTCTTTTTTTTTTTAAATTTTTATGTCTTTATTTTATTTTAAGAGACAGAGACAGAGAGCAAGTAGGCAAGGGGCAGAGAGAAAGGGAGACACAGAATCTGAAGCAGGCTCTAGGCTCTGAGCTGTCAGCACAGAGCCCAATGCAGGGCTCGAACCCACGAACTGTGAGATCATGACCTGAGCTGAAGTCGGATGCTTAACCGACTGAGCCCCCCAGGCGCCTCTTCAATGACCATTTCTTTCAGAAACCTGACACGATTCTGTGTTTTCTGTTGCAGAAGATGCCACCATTCTGAAACACTGCGCTCTTCCCACCCACGCTGTCTTTCTCCCACCTCTCTGCACATGGCTTGTCTTCTTGTGTCGTATTTATTCTCAACCTCCAATACGTCGTTGGAGCATCACCTCCTTTGTGAAGCCCACTGTGATCACTGCTATCTACGGCAGGTACGGCAGAGTTCAGGGCTATTGTCTGCGCCCTTTTCTGTCTTGGTGCCTACACCTTTGTGCTGAAATTGTCTCTATTCACGTCTGTATTCTCCAAATACAGAAGCTCCTTGAGGGAATGACTGTGATTTTCATCCTGCTTACTTTAGTGCCTGATCCAGGGATGGGCAGTTGGTAAGACATTTTTAAACGCTGCCACGGGTGCGTATACCAGCTACCAATCTCATGATTTTGGACACTAAGGCTGGGATTAGGGTGAGATGAGCAAAAGGTGTAGGGTGCAAAATCTAAAGAGGTGCTTACTCCCAAGTTTCTTCTGTCGGACACTTGAAGTTATTGAAAACATCCATCTCCCACTTACCGCACAAGATAGATTTATTGGCTTCTTTTAAACTTCAATTTTAATTCTTTCAGTCACACGTTTCCAAGAGCTCATATTATTAGCATCTTGACATGTGTGAGCCAAGGCTCCAGTTTACCGATGCCTGTTATGTGCAGAGCACTGGGCTAGCTCTTGCAGATGCGGGGGAAAGGTGCCGGAGCCAATCTCCATCTCCAGCCCCATTTTAGCTGTCTTGTAGGGATGAGGATGGGGTGGAGGGTACACATAACAAACCGTGTTTAAACGGCTGTAATAGGAGGTTATAGAAAGTCAAGTTCTCTAAGAAAGGTGAAGACAAGGTGCTGTGGGGATTGGAGGTGAAGGACAGACCTGGGGAGGGCGCAGTAGCCGGGAGGACCGACAGACCCGGGGAAGGAAATGACGGCTGATTACTCACACTAAGTCGTCGATATTCTGGTGCCTCGCTCCAGTCCCTGGTTGCTGGGGTGGCTGGCTGCTAAGGCCAAGAGCTGTACCTTGTCCAGAGAATTGCCTCTGTCCATAAGAGCCCCTCTCCCTGAGATGCCTAGGGGCTTATGGTCCCTCCCTGCAGGTGCCACCCAGTTAAGGCAGATCGGTGCCTTGTTTTAGGGTGATCCAGGTCTGCGGTACCTTTCACAATCTAAGATTCTCCATGGGACGGGGCTGAGACTAGATTTCAGCTGACATCACCACTATCCTCCTCCTCTTCCCCTGCAGGGTTCTTTCAAGAGCATTTCCCCAGCCCGGGGTGCCTGGCTGGCTCAGTTGGAAGAGCTTGTGACTCTTGATCTAAGGGTCGTCAAGCCCCATGTTGGGTGTAGAGAGTACTTTAAAATAAATAAATTAATACACTTAAAAAGAGAGAGAGAGAGAGAGAGAGAGAGAGAGAGAGAGAGAGAGAGAGAGAGAGAGCATTTCCCTAGTAAACCACTTAGATTAGCATCCCCATTTTGGACTCTGCTTAGGACAAAAGAATGACAGCAACAATGTCAGAAGTTTGGCATGTGATCATTTATTTAATCCTTACAAGACCCTGTGTCATCCCCATGCTGCAGACGAGGAAATTGAGGATCAGAGATGCTGGAGGTGCTTGCCTCTGTTTGTGCCGTCGATAGACAGAGTCAACCCGGCAGCCTGGCTCTGGTTGACCGTGGAAGACCCTCTGTGGCTTCCATCCCTGCGCACCTCTGGCTCCAACAGCTGCAGCAGCAGGACTTCTGCTTGTGGGTGCAGGACTCCGGGGTGCTCCTGGGTTCTGGGTCAGGGACCTTGGTGGGAACGGTTGGGGTGGGAGTCAGGAAGCCTGGTTTTAGACCTGGGTCTATGCCTTAGTGGCAGTGTGATGGTCTCTTCCTGGGCCTCAGGTTTTTCACCTGCAAAATGGAACCAATAGCTGCTTTGTGGTGTTTTCATGGGCGTTTTATGGGGACGTGCTTTCATTCCTTACCCTTGTGTCTGGCATTCAGCAGGTGGTCAATTCATGTGTCTGTCAGCCTGCAGGAAGGCAATCTCACGGTAGGCGCGGAAAGGCTGGTCTGAAGTGTCAGGTTGTGGGGGGGCATCAGTGAGCAGAGGCATGAGCTCCGGTCTGACAGCAGAAGCAGCTTCATGATCAAGCTTCTTTTGTTCTTTTGTTTACTTTCTTCTCCAGTACATGTAGCTGCCCGGGGCTGGTGTTGGGGTTCTGTCCCAATGCTCCACAATCCTCAACATGTGGTCTCCCCTGTAAAATCCAAGAGAGCTGCCTGGGGGCCAGCAGAAGGGGCAGAGAGATGGGTATCCCCCTCCATAAGGACAGTTCCTGGAAGACACCCCACTCCCAGTTCTGTCCCTTTGAGCAGAACATAGTTTATATCCACACCTTCCGCCTGGGATTTTGTTACTGGAGGAAGGGGAGGGGTAAGTAGCACCTCTCATCTCCGTGGATCGCCCGGGGCTCCATTGGCCATCTCAGCCGAGAAGTCTTCAAGTGCACTCACTGTGTGTGGGTCTCGTGTATTAATTACCTTTGTTCGTTTTCACATTGGCCATGTGCGACATACCCAATGAACAGATGAGCTGGTTCAAGGGCAGAGCTTGGCTTTGATCCCAGGCAGGGCAGCCCTAGGGGCTGCACACATAACCTTTATGCATATTGGGTCCAGAGTGGATAAACCCTGTTTGAACTCATGGATTTGCCATGTACGAACACATGGCCTTAAGCATGCTACTTTGCCTCACAAGGGGTTTCAGTGTTCTCATCTATAAAATGGGGCTGACACACACACTTAACTGAGCAGTCGTATGGCCAGATGAAATAAATAACAACACAGGACAGCTCTTTGTCTACTGGAAGGTGCTCTGATTTCTTCTAGTGACTGTGGGACTCAGTCCCCACAGGAGTGGAGACAGAGAAGCTGGGGTCACACAATGGCCACCTTCCAGAAGCTGAGGCTATGTGCATGACACGCCATTTCTGGGATGATCCTCAGGGGGCAGGTGACATTCTGCGTTATTTCAGTCTCCAGTCCCTGTGGGTGGAACCATGCCTGGCAGATTGCTTTGCCTTTCTGTCCCGCTCAGCGGGGATGGCACTGCAGACCGGAGCACAGACATGAAAAGAGATGGATGCTTGCTACACAGACAACATGTGCCATGTCCCTGGGGAGGTCGGGATCCGAGGGCAGACTCAGGAGGGCTTTCTCCCAGATCTTGTCATGTGACCGCTGGCCGCTTCCAGGAACATCAGAAAAGCCTTTGTTCGTCTTTGCTCGTCACAGACACAGGACTCAAGTCAGCCCCAGACAAAACGGGGTGTGGGCACAGCTTCTGAGGGGCTTTGGGTCCGGGGCTCGGCTGCAGCAGAGACTCAGGGACGAAGCACAGTGAGTCAGTGAGCAAGTTTTGGCGTGTGTGGCCCAAGCTTCCTCGACAGCTGCCGCTAAAGTGGTTCTGTGCGTGCTGTCTCTGCAAACCGGGTCAACAGGTCAATGGGGCTTTTATATGCCAGCCGGGCTGCCTATATTTACATTCAGGGCCAAATCTGGGGCAGGAAAAGATTTAGCCAAAAAAAAAATCCCCCAAAATAAAATCCCACCAAATCTATTTAGCTCCTTTCTGTGCTGACACTGAGGACATGAAGAGGCTGTTCATTATTTATGGATCACACATTTGCATTGTGTGCAGTGACCTTATTTGAGCGTGCAAATAAGGAAAGGATAAGAGAGGAAAACAAAAATGCATTGATTTTTTCCCCCCTCTTCAAATGAAAGGTAGGTAGAGCGGTTTTTATATTTGCGGAATCCTAGCTGGCATATTACCCGGACAGCAGGAATTAGAATAGATTGAATCCTCTAATCTGTGCTAATGGAGACATGAAAAACACTTTATCAAATTATCTTTTTGACGTTTTAAATATAGTCCATCGCAACCTTCCAGGGGATGTGCTGAATAGTGATAATATTTAGCATTTATTCAGTGCTTCCTTTTTTATTTTAATTTTTAAAAATTTTTTTAATGTTTTATTTATTCTTAATACAGAGAGAGACAGATCACGAGAGGAGGTGGGGCAGAGAGAGAAGGAGACACAGAACCAGAAGCAGGCTCCAGGCTCTGAGCTAGCTGTCAGCACAGAGCTTGACGCAGGGCTTGAACCCACGAACGTGAGATCTGACCTGAGCTGAAGTCGGAGGCTTAACCGACTGAGCCATCCAGGCGCCCCAGTGCTTCCTGTAGCTGTACCAGCCCTGGCGGAGTGACACCTATGATCTGGTTCAGTCCTCACCGCAAGAGTGTGGAAAGGCATTTGTTTCAACTCCCATTTTACAGATCAAAACTTGAGGTATTGACACTCGATATTTGACAATATTAATGCTCAGTATTTGCTAGCTCTCCTTTAGCTAGTAAGTAGGAAACTTAGGATTGACGTCAAGTTGTCCTCTGTGAGTTCAGGCACTTGACCATCACACTCTGTTGAAAGATGGGGATCCTTGCAATGGGAGGTGAAGTCCGGGTTCCAGCAGCAACAGGAGCTAATCCTGGGTGGGTGCCCAGGTGTGCGTGCTGAGCACAGGGCTGGGCGCTTTGTCTACACAGTCTCACTCTGCATCGGAATACATGCTCATGGGTTGATGCATCTCTGAGCATCTCTGGAACCTTCTCTATCAAAGAGAATCTTGAATTTTTAAGATTTACAGCTTGAAATCGTACAACACTGTTCCTGACGTCTAGTCCAGGGAGGACCGATAAACGACGAGGCTCATTCGTTTGTTCACGTCGGCATTTTTGCATTGAGCACCTACTATGCTCTTGATGCTGCAGCTTTAACAGAGAGCAAGACAGACAGACTTCTCCCCTCAGGAAGCTCACAGGAACTGCTTGCCAACACTTGGGGTTGTCAGGATTACAGCGACAATCCCATATTAAGTCCTAATTTTATGGGGACAGGTAAACAAGGCAACAACTTCAATACGGTGTGGAGAGGGCCCTGCAGAGGCTGGAGGCCAACCGAAACTCTGGTAGCCAGTCTCCATGATGGCCCCCAGTGGCCCGCGCATCCTTGTATTTTATGCCCTGTGCAGTCAGTTCTCTCTCACACCAGTAGGGCTGACCTGTGTTTATTGCTGTTTCAAGGTATTTGTTACATAGCAGTGGATAACTAAAACACTCAGGAAGCCAACCTGGGATAGTAAACCCAGATTAAACCCAGGGTGGGGATAGTAATCATAAAAGCCTTCCTGGAGGAGGTGCTAATTGAGCTGGTCTTGAAGGATGAGGAGTCCATGTGGCAGAGAAAGGGTGTTGGGTGGGTAAGGCTTTCCAGACAGAAGGAACTATCTCCTTTAAGTCCTGAATACTGCTCAGTTAGGGATGGAAGACTCAAATGTCCACCACACCCAGGCAAGTAATGCAAATGAGTGAAGCAGGTGCTTTATGCTGTGGCATACTGTGTGTGATGGGTGGGGTCAGGGGACAGCCCAAGTCCCTCAGCTGAGTGCCACCCTGCCAGAATATAGGCCCAAATTCCATTTGTAGCAAGGTGGATGGACCTCGAGGGTGTCATGCTAAGTGAAATAAGTCAGGCAGAGAAGGACAGATACCATATGTTTGCACTCATAGGTCTAACAGGAGACCAGGAGAAACCTAATGGAGGACCAGGGGGAGGGGAAGAGGGAAAGAGAGTTGGGGAGAGAGAGGGATGCAGAACTTGAGAGACTATTGAATACTGAAAATGAACTGAGGGTTGAAGGGGAAGGGGGAGGGGGAAAGAGGTGGTGGTGATGGAAGAGGGCACTTGTGGGGAAGAGCACTGGGTGTTGTATGGAAACTAATTTGACAATAAACTATTTAAAAAAAAAAGAATATAGGCCCAAATTCACCGGGTTTCCCAATGTATCCAGAGAAGCCAGAAACTGTACTTAAATATGAAATCTAATTTTCAAAAGGCAGTCAACCCTAACCCATTAATGGCCAAGTGTCTCTCATCCGTAGCTTCTTATTCAAGAACTCCTGTGAGTCTGGGGACACTTAACCTCTCTTGTCCTCTGTCTCCCGCTTAGCCTGAGTCCAGTGTGACTGGTGGACTGATTAACCATATCAGTCGTTGCCTGGATGGTGGTGAATAACACCTCGTGGCACTGAGCTCCGGGGAGGAGAGGAAGCACTGTTAGTCCGAGTGCAGAATTCCACAGCACTTTGGCATGGGGTCCTCTTATGGCAAAATGTCAAAGCAACATTGCAGAACAGAAGTGGTTAAATGCTGTGGACAGTGAGCCCCACGTGCCCCTTTGCGGCACAAAGCCTGCAGGTGACTCCAGGGCTGGCTAGGTAAGATGGCTTTGTGAGATTCTGGTACGCAGTCTGTAAGTGTCGACACCCTAGAAGGAGGAGCCAGTGAGTTTATCCAGCCCTCACCGTGTGAGGCATGCGGCTGTATGTGCGGTAGCCCATTTGATATTCACAGCAGTCCAAGGAGATTGATGCCATCACTGTGCCCATTTTACAGAGGAGTAAACTGAGCCCCAAGGAATTTTTCTGGTTTGCCAAAAGTCTTGCAGCCAGTAAGCGACAGGGCAGGAATCTCTTCTGGGTCTGTCCAAAGCCCACTTTACTATCTACTCTCCTGAATTTTCCTCCCTGGCATCACAAAAGAGAGGTCTGTGAAGGCTTTGTTTGAGAGGACCTTAGCAGTGACAATGTGACTGGAAGGAGGTGGGTTGGGGGACTGGCGAGGCAGAGCTTGTAGAGGGAGCAAGGGTTTTTTTCTTTCTTGGAATGAAGTGCTTTCCTTTCCTCTTGCTGCAGCCACAAGTCATCCACGTGGTGACACCAGGGACAGGGAACTAGTGAGGAAAGGACAGGCCATGTGTGACACTGAGTCACAGGGTGTACTGAGCTTGTGCGTTATAATCAGTGACTTGGAACTCTCTCCCTGCTGGGCCATGTACCTTGCTTTGTCATAAGAGGTGGTGCCAAGCAGAGGAGATGCTTCCTGTAAGTTCTGGAGCCTGGGAAGTGGGGGATCCCTCCTGACTGCATCCTGACTCAGCCGCTAACTCGCTGGGTGACCTTGATGAGTTGTATGACCTGTCTGAACCTCAGTCTTCTTTTATTACATGGAGCCAAGAATATTTAGCTCAGTGTCCCTGGTGTTTAGCACAGAGCCGGGGGGAGCTGGCACCCCACAATGCCTTGTTGAAGGAATGGATGGATGGATGGATGGATGGATGGATGAATGGTTAGAGAAGACTGCAGAGCAGAGGGGGTCTGGGGTACTCCTGGAGGGCTTCAATATGTAGAGAAGAGGAGGAGGGAGGAGGGGTGTTGCAGACCCAGCAGTGAACGGGGAGCAACACGGCGGCAAGAGGGCCAGGTTTGGGGAGAAGGAAAGACCATGTAGCTTCTGTGGAGGAATGGCTCCTGTACTGGGCCTGGCGTTTCCAAGTGCTTCACAAGCATGAACTCAATCTCCAAACCCCTTGTGATGTGAAGTATTATTTACTCACCTTCTGTAGGTGCGAAAACTCAGGCGGAAGCAGAGGGGGGACTTGACCAAGGCAGTGCCTCGCCGGGTACCACTCGCCCCAGTTCCACATTGCCCACACCCGTAGCCAGAAGCAGGAAAACATGATTAGACCCCTCTGTGTTCCCTCCTCCCACACCCTCATGTACACAGACACAAAACAAGGGCCAGAAAAGTGAAAGTCTTCATAAACTATATGTCCCAGAATTTCTTTAAGACCCCCCCTCCCAATACATTCTCTAATATACTCCTCCCTTTGTAGAGTGCTGGGACTTGTGGACGACGTGGTTGGTAAAACTGTCCAGTGGGGTGATTCCCTGTATAATTCAGATGTAGAAGCTGGGCTTCATGTTTCTCATCTCTGAAACTGGGATCTTTCCTCAGCATGTTGTTGGGAGGATTAAATACGTACATGCACTAGCTTCAGGGCCAGACCTTCTGGAGGTGCTTGGTGAGGGCTGGCCGCCATCATGGTTTTCATAGAACCGGCACAATGCCCACACTCTTCTTCCGGGTAGCTCCTGCACATTTCCACTTGAGTGTCCTCTCTTCACTTTAAGGCGTTCCTTTGACCACTGTTTACTGCCCTTGAGCACTGTGCTAAGCGCTGGGGATGGAGCAGTGCACAGGGCAGTCAAGAGGTCTGGGTCCACTCTGGTTCACAGTCCACTTTAGGAAGCCAGACATTTAGAAAAAAGAACCCCACAATGCAAAGTTCCCATCGAGGTGAGCACCAGGAACAGGGGATCTGTGATGCTCTAAGAGGATTTAAAAGAAGGGTTCCTCCAAGTCGGGGTGGAGGGCAGGCAGAGAGGGCTTTTGGAGGAACTGATGCTCTCAATGGGATCTCAAGGGTGATAGGCGATTACTGGGTGAAGGAGAGAGGGAGGAGGGTGACAGCATGTGGAGAAACACACAAAACCAAAGAGAGGAAAAACATTCATCCAACAACCGCTACCAAACTGACGAGGAACAGAGAGAAGGAACAGAGCTAGCATGGTTCAGAGGCAGGCTTCGCAGAGATGGTTCGGGAGCTGGGATTTCTTTATTTGTCAGCAGAAATGATTGAGCAAGGTGCCAGGTGGTAGGCTTTGCCTGTGGCAAAGGAGAGAGTGGGAGCAGGTCCCTGGCCTGAAGGAGGTCACAGTGGAATAGGGCAGAGGAAGGTTCTGATGTTGGCAATGGAACGAGAGTGTGACCTATTTCTTGCATCTGCAGTAGGAGCAGGGTAGAGGGGCATGTGAGCAGGGATGAGCTGTGTTTGCCAAGGCTGACATCACTGCACTAGCTGGATTTAATAATGACCTCCACCTCATTCACACTCACTGATAGTGCCTTGCATTGGATCAGCACGTCCCAGTTAGAACGTGAAAGTGTTAACTCATCGGTGAGTCCCAACAGCTCTGCAAAGAGGTCAGACAGGTTTGATCACCCATGTTTTAAAGACAATGAATTTGAAGACACAAATGATTTGATTTTTGTGAGATGTAATGCCTGCTATTGACGATACATAATCAGAGGACTTGGGTTTGGGCTCCATTCAATTTTAATGTGCTTTTTGGGAGTGTTTTCCCTGAATCTCCCTGGAATTTCTGAAACTTCACAGCTGAGGGTCAGCTCGGAGCTCACACGCCAGACCCTCAACACGAGATGCCTTCGGCAGACCTCTCTCTCTAGCTCACCTGTACCCGCGGTCACTCTCTGAAGGATAACAGCACAGCGCTTCTTTCAAAAGTAGGGGGCCAAATACGAGAGCATGGACCTGAAACCTTTGGAGAGTGAAAGGGGGTATGAGTCATAGTTACACTGGATGACAGGCACGCTCAGGGACTGTCCCTGGCAAACTGGAACGGATGGTCACACTACCTATGAGTCAGCCTTCTCATTAATTGGATTTGGATTTTTCCTTCTGTCTTCACTGTTTTTCTGAATCATTTACTCGCTCATTTATTGAACTCTCACTCTCTGGCCTCCAGTCCCCCATGCTGGACAGCCAGGTACCTCATCTCTGGTGAACATCGACTCATTCCCCTGGAGAAGTGGCCACGAAGCCACTGGAAGCTCTCTTTGCCATCGTCACATGCGTTAGTGAGTAATCAGAGGCAATGCTCCTGGGGGGCAGAGGCCGTGCCTTCTGTGTCTTCCACAACACATGGGTCACGTGGGGGTGCTGAGGGAACTGTGTCCAGGGCCTCTCAAAGTGGGAGGGAGCCGGTCCCCTCCTCACATAACAGTGCTCAGCTGGTGGTCCCCTGGGGGACCCCAGTGCTCAAATGCCTTTTCCCCTTTTCTCTTCCTTTGTTTCTCATGCCTTGAAACCGTCGCCACATGGTAATTAATTATTTGTGGACATTCGTTAAAAAATTTTTTTTAAATGTTTACTTACTTTTGAGAGAGAGAGAGAGAGAGAGAGAGAGAGAGATAGACAGATGAGTACAAGCAGGGACTTGTCCCCATTGCCCAGCAGAGGTAAGTGGCTCATGGAAGCTTCTACTATGTATTTGCTTGCTGACTAGTTGACTTCAGGTGTGAGGCATGGACAGCCATTGATGAGAATCCTGGAGGACTAAACTTTCTGGGAGAATAATGGGTGAAGGTAGGTCCAGAGAGGGGCTCACAGGTCTGGGCTGAGGGACAGAAGGGACTTCCTTGAGTGGGCTATCCCCAAGGACAATCTGGCTAAGGAGATGGAATGAGATGCCACCTCTCCTAGAAGTCCTCCTGAGGGTCACGGGTCAGGTCTGGGGCAGTCTGGCTTTTTTGCCATTTACCCCCTCCAGCGGTAGGTTTGGTCTGATACGCAGCTGAGTGGAGAGATGGAGTCAAGAGTAGGACTTCCTGTCTGGACAGAACAGGGGCTCCTTTTCCAGGATTCCAGATGTTCCGGTGGCAAGTGCCAGGGGCTGCTGCCCGGAGGCATATGGAGCCCAACCACGCTGGTGGAGAACCCAGGAGGCAGGTGCCCTCATTATTCCTCCCTTTACAGGTGAAGAAACTGAGGCTTCCAACAGATAACAGGGTCACCCGAGGTTTCACAGCTAGTAAGTGAGGAATCAGGACATGACGCTGGCCTGCCTGGATGCCTGGGCCTACAGCAGGTGCGCCACTGAGCCCCGCTGGGAAGCCCCCAACCTCGTTAAGCTGGGATTCCCCCTGCCACGGTCCTGGGGCTCCTCATCCTGGAGCTGCTGCCTCCCAGGCTGGGGTCTGGCATGGCGCTTTGTATGGACCATGCACTCACCAGTCATCCTAACTCTAGCTGGTCTTCAATAAATATTTGTCAATTGAATAGCAACGAGCAAGGTTTATGGTATACTCACCAGGTGCTAGGGACTCTTTTAAGAGCACTGCATGTCTTAACCCCTTTATCCCTCTCTACACGCTCTAAGAGTACAATTATTATCTCTGTTTTACAGATGAAGAAATACAGGTCTAAGGAGGTTAAACGACTTGCCAAAGACCATCTGGCTGGCTGGGGAGTGGAAGTCCTGGATGGGAGGAACCCCAAGTCTTCCCGGTTCTGTAATCCTGTAGCTTTGCTTTCTAGGGTTTTATTTACTTACTTTGTCATGCTCTTTTCTGCTAGGGCAAGGGGAATCTAGACTGGGGTGGGGTGTCCACAGATGGCCAAGGCAACCTCAAAACAGCATCATTGTTATATCCCAGGGGTGAAGGGGTGGCCTGGATGCCCTGCTCTGGATTTGAAAAACACCGGGCTACCTGGTCCTTGAAAGGATTCAGAACGTATCTGTGTTTTGCTGTTGCTGACTCAGGGAATTAGGCCGGCAGATGCTGGGGACTCCCAAAGCTTGCTTGTGTCTGCATGTATCTATGGGAACAAGCTTAGTAAAATCTTCCAGAAGGCCAGTCTTGCAGGGAGCCTGCTGTAAACAGAATATTCCAGTGTGTTTTTTTTAATGGTTATTTTATTTATTTTGAGAGACAGTGAGCAAGCAGGGGAGGACCAGAGAGAGAGAGAGAGAGAGAGAGAGAAAGAGAATCGCAAGCAGGCTCTGCACTGTCAGCATGATGCGGGGCTCCAACTCACGAACCGTGAGATCATGACCTGAGCTGAAATGCAGAGCCAGAAGCTGAAATGCACTGAGCCACCCAGGTGTCCCAGGAGATTCTAGGTTTATGGAAGACCCAAGTGCAGAGATGTGCAAGACCTAAGACTCTCCCTTGTCCCTTTTATTTCCTTCCTGCATGTGTCTGTCCCTCACTGCACCACGAGCTGGTCTGCAGCCAGGGACCAGACTCCCTGTCTGCATGTTTCCACCCCCTCCCAGCACCTGCTACGGTGTCCAGGACATAGAAGGTGTTGCAAGCACATTAACATAAAAAAATGCTGAATATAACGTGGCTTCTGTGTGTGTTTCCTTGTGGTGTGTGGCTCATATGTTCCACTTCCTGCTTGTGTGACCTTCACTATATATTTTGCCTCCCTGCATCTCAGTTCCTTACCTTTGTGAGGATTCGATGAGCTAATACAGAACTCAGAACAGGGCTTTGTACATGGTAAGGATCCTGCTAGGGTTAAATTTTCCTACTATCATTAGCACACAGTTAACAGTACCGCAGCCTTCAAATCATTTGCTGCGTGCAATGGGAGTTCTGGGGTCAGGAGGCCTGAATTTGAATCCTGGCTTGGGTAAGTTATCACACCACTGTGAGCCTTGATTCCTACCTCTGTGAAGCGGGGACCAAGTCTCCAGCCTGTAGGGTGCTGGAGATAAGTAAGTAAAACCCCTGATGCAGAGGGGACACATAGTAGGTGCTCAGGGGACCCGGGGGCCTTGCCGGTGCCCGCAGCAGTGGTGATTAAGCTGTGAGGGCCCGTGGCACAACCCCAAATCACACATGAGAAACAGGCAGCAAAGACGCTCTCGATTAGCTTAGGGCCATTGTCTTCCAGGGAAGCTGGAACGTCCTTGCCCCGTGTCCAGCGACCTGAAAAGAAACTGTAGAAGAATGTGCATTGGGCCCCCACCTCTTCCTCACACCTTTTCCAACCCATATCTTCTTGGCCCTTTGCACAGGGGTTCTTCCCCAACGTTTGTGCCATTTGGACATTGTGATTCTGAAAAGGCAATGCTTTCTGAATTGTAAGGCAAAGCCCTTCAGCCTACAGTGAAATACCCAGCTGCCCCCGGCCACCATTGGTCAGCCAGCCATTTGAGGACAGGTCTCCATGGCCCTCTGGGGGCTTTTTTGCAGGCCTCCCGTTTGTGGAGATGCAAACCCTAGAGGAAAGGGCAGAGCCCAGTGCCCTTCATTTTTATTCTTGAGGTGGCAATGCCTGGTGCAATAGCCACCCAGCCAAGGGCGCGGGGAGCTCTCCCCCTGTTTCCTCCCAATGCCCCCTTCCCCCGAGCCACCCAAGCTGCAGAGCCTGGCCCTGCCCATGCGTGTGCCCAGCCTTGGCGCTTTATGAGGGCCACCGTCCCGTGCAGCCGAGCGACTGGCCCTCCCTGGGTTTGAATAAAAAACCACAAGCCATAATACACATAAAATCCTAATGTGCCTTCAAAATCACCTCATCTTTTATTTAGAGGTTATTCCGCCCTTGTCCTCCTTTATCGCTCTTTATATGACTGGAGTGGGTGAGCGGCACCAAATGAGGCCATCGCGGCCGGGAGTGTTTACGGCCTAACTTCGGGGAGGCAGCCAGGCCCCAGGAGCCCCGTGGTTTTGGCCCCTGCTGCCTTCCCCAGCGCCAGCCTTTTCCATTCCGAGGCTGCTACTTCCCTCCCAGGTCTGTTTTTGTATCGTCTGTCCTTCCAAACGTGAATTTTATTGTTTTTCTGAGTGACAGGGAGGCGCCTTTCCGAGAAGCCGGGGCTTCTGAGTGGGTTGCAAATGTTGCCCTGGCAGAGGCTGGGGCTGTCGCCCGCTCAGGGCCACGGCTTCAGCGTGGCATTTCCAGGGAAGGTCCTTGTTCTCTGAGCTCAGGATCCTTGACATTTAAAGGCCAAGAAGAGCCACGATTTATTCTTAAACTCAATTTGGAGAAGAGGGTGGGGGGAGTGGAAAGATGGCTTTTTGTGGCCTGACGGAGTTGGTCTCAGACTTCAGTGTACATAAGAGTCCCCTGAGGGCCCACCGAGCCGCAGCGGCCTGGGCCCCACCCTCAGATGTTCAGAATCTGTATGTCGGGTGGGGAGAGGGGAGGCCTGAGATTCTGCTCTTCTACCAAATTCCTAGATGGTGCTGATACGGTGCCTCCCTGGACCACACTTTGAGAATCACTGGGCTAGAGGAGTCAATGAATTAAGGTGAAGGGGTGTGTGTGTGTGTGTGTGTGTGTGTGTGTGTGAGAGAGAGAGAGAGAGAGAGAGAGAGAGAGAGACAGAGACAGAGACAGAGACAGAGAGAGACAGAGAGACAGCAAGGCAGAGAGATACCAGGGACAGGACTCTCTCTCTCTCACACACGCACACACACACTCACGCACAAGTAGTGACTTGACTCTCAGAAGGAAAATTTTCTACCCAGGGTGAAGATGGGCTTAACTTACAGCAAATTGGATTCTAGATTTTAAAACTGTGAGGCACTGGAAGATATGGGTATTATAGCCCAAAGAGTGTTCCTGGACAGAGATTTCAAAGGGCGAGCTGTTATCAGACTTTGGAAATGTCTTGAGCCTGGTCCTGCTGGGAAGCAGACTGTGTCCTCCATGTTTCACGAGCCTTTGAGATTAGAAAGGTCTCCAAGGACAGACCAGCCACTGCCCTTTCGTGTGGCCCAGTGGTTCCGAACTCAGAGCCTGGGGTCAGACCAATAAAAGTTAATCTTCGTGATCTTGGGCAAATCAGAAAACCTCTCTGAGCCTCAGTTTCTTCAGCTGGAGAATGACTAAGACTTAGAACCAACCTCAGAGGGTGTTGTAAGGATTAAGTAAAATAACACATGTAAAATCTCCCAGCTTTGTCCCCAGACAAGGTCAATCTCAATGAGGTGTTACTGTTATTACTGTGAGCCCTTTCTCCTCTTTTCTGACCATCTTTTAGTTCTCCGTAAGATTCAATGAGCATCTATGGGATATTTACTATGTGCTAAGCTTTCTTAGGCTCATTATCTTATGTAATCATTGAATTTGTTCGATGATTTGAATTTGTTCAAACAGGTGCACCATGCTATTTTACTGATGAAAAAATAGGTCCTGAGGTTCCTGGGTGGCTCAGTCAGTTAAGCAGCTGACTTCAGCTCAGGTCATGATCTCATAGTTCATGAGTTCGAGCCCCTTTTGGGGCTCTGTGTAGATGGTGCAGAGCCTGCTTGGGATTCCTTCTCTCTCTCTCTCTCCCCCTTCTGCATGCTCTCTCTCTCTCTCTCTCTCTCTCTCTCTCTCTCAAAAAGCAAAAAACAAAAAACAAAACAATGCCCCCTTCCCAACCCAGGTACTCTGCAAGGTTAAGGAATTTGCCCTGGAAGTGACAAAGCTTAAAGTGGTTTTCTGAGATTATGCCTGGCTTGACTGGGTCTCTTCCCTCCACAGGCTAGGAGATTCTGGAATTTGCTCCAGCGCTGCTTCCGGGGAGCTGTGTGACATTAGCACTATGCTCACCCTTTCTGGCCTTTATCACATCGGAAGTGAAAGGACTGAATTCTTACTCACAATGAAGTGGAAGCTTCCTTGTGGGGGCTCCAATAATAGCTAGGGACCCAGAAAATATTTCACAAGGATTTTGGTTGGACCTAATCAGGCTTCACTCATCTCAATTTAGTTCAATGATTTAACAAATACCTACTGAGCATCTAAGTATGCAGTGCTGTTAAAAGCACTGGGGAAGGGACAGTGAATAAAGCAGACGAAAGGCACTTCCTTTCCTGAGTTTATGTCCTACTTGAAGGGTGGTATCGAAGGTGATGGCCATAAACATACAAACATCAAACCTATAAACCTATAAGCAAGTCTTCCAGCAGAAGGAAATAGCAGGGACACAGGCTCCAAATTGAAAGCAAACCTGGAATGTTCCGGGAACAGCTAGGAAGCCAATGTGGCTGGGTGATGAGCTCAGGAGGGAGAATGGCACAGGGACGGAGCACGTAGGGCCTCGTGGGCCATCGTGCACACTTTGGCCTTTATTTTCCAGGAGGAAGCCATTTATCTTGGTGTAGTTCCCCCAGATGCATGTCCTAAAAGGATTTGAGCATTCCATGTGGGAGGTGAATCCAGGAAATACCAGAAGAGGAACAGGAAGGAGAAACAGAAAAGAAAAGGAAACCAATGAAAGGTGAATCATGGAGCTGGCTGGCCCTGGGAGCAACTGGAACTCAACCTGTTGTTGTTCTGGAAGCTGCTGTAGATGATGTCTTCATGTTATCAAAAGCTCCTCAGCCATGGATGGTTGAGGGCCGTGTCCAAGGGCATTCACCACCTGACACGTTCGGCAAGCCCCGTGCTTGGCTGTGTGATCCTTCCCCGCCAGGAAAAGCCTCGGAGGCAGAGAGCTGCAGAGAAATGGTCTTTAGCCTGTACAGGGGGACACAGAAGGGACAAGGTCAGGGCACCAATGCTTCATTGACATTACTGAGGAGGGCTCGGAGCAAAAGAAAAATATGATATGAAATATTTAAATGTGTCCCCCTGGGTGGTGTGCATGGAATATGTTGGGGGCAGGAGATGGAGCCAGAGGAACAGATGGAAAATTATTGTAATAATTCATATATGATGATTTGGATTGGGATGGGATGGTGATGGAGAAGTGTGAGGTGGTCCGTTGGCTCACACTTTGAATGGACTCTGTAACTCATTCAAAACCCACAGGATGGGTGTGATGGTGACCATCAGATGGCTACATGGACTCTCACTTAATTTCTTTTCATCTTCTTATGTGCTTGGAGTTGAATTCACCACCTAAATACATTTCTGCAGTATGCAAATTTAGCTGATTTGTACATCGACTCCAGAAAAGTCTGTTAGTCTTCCTTTTTAGAAACAAACAGCAAGTGTTTCTGACAACGGGACTCACATAACACACTGAGATTGTAGGAGCTTAAGCATACAAAGAGAAGTCTTGAACCTAAAACAGTCCATTTTCAGTTATTCAGACAATGAGTTCAGGGATGTAATATAATTCAGTAGTTATTTGTGAGTGCAGTTGGCCTAAAGAATGCCAAGCAGCAGGTATATAATAAATGATTGTTGAATGACATTGAATCTGCTTATAAAAAAAGCCATCACACTGCAGTCTTTATCTGTGGGAAAGTTACCAGTGATGCCTACTTTTGGTTACTAAAGATTTACTTGCCTTACCCTGCTCTAAAGCAGCTGATGTTTATTCTGTGCCTGCTATGCTCTGGTAACTTTACACACAGCATTTAAATTACATATTATGATCACTAGCCTCCAAGATGGCCCCAGGGATCCTATCTCCTTAGATCCATACCTTTGGGTCTATGTGACAGTTTTGTCTTGTAAAAGATACAGCAGCTAGTTTAGGGACAATTTGTTACATAGCAAAAGTAACTCATATGGTTCTTACAGTTTGGAGACTGGCATTGTTTTCTCTTTATTTTTTAATAGACGAGGAAACCAAAGCTCACGGGGTTAAGTGAAGCAGCCGGGCCATATAGTGAATTGCTTAAACTGGCACACTTTGAACATGAAAGGGGCGCTCTTATTAGTTACACTGGGACAGCAGGTGCAAATTGGGATAGTCCCTGGCAAAGCACGGGGAATGATCACTTAAACATAAGGGACTCTCTCAGACACCAAGTATCTTGGCCAGTACTGGTCTGAGATGGGCCTTTGTGCAGAGGCTGTACCTTCTGCTCCCCCGCCAGGCTTCCTCCTCCATGGCTGAGAAGTTATATGCATGCAGAGAATGATTGCAATTTGACTCAAACAACTCCTACTTAGGCAAACTAAAAAGACAGGAAGAAAACAAGGCTTAATGCTTTGCTATTTTCTCCTTCGTGTCATTGCATGTATTACTTTTATAATTGTAAAGCAATAAATGTTTTGAAAACCAGAAAGTCTCTGCAACATATTGAGTGAAGGGCTCTTGACCAAAGCTTGAGAGGAGTGGAGAGTGTGCAGACCTCACAGGTAGGCAGTCGCTGTCCCACAGAATTTGCAAAGGATGAGGCCCTACATTTATGTTTCCTCTTTCTGGTCAGGTCTGTGCTGGCAAAGAGAGGCTGAAGGCAAAGAAGTTTCCTGGAGATCCTCAGACAGGTTTCGAGTTGCAAACTTCTGTTCCTCAAGCTCACAACACGCACAGGTGTCAGGGACTTGGAGCACATTTGGCCTTTCCTCAGTCTCTGTTTCATCCTCCCCACCTCCCTCCTTCATTCTCCCTCTCCTTTATGCCCTTCTCATCTTCCTCTCTTTTCCCTTCCTCCATCAGTCTTATTGCTCTTTTTCTTTCTTTTCATTTATTCAGTAGTTATTGGGAGTCTGCCACATTCCAGGAAATACACTATATGCTAGGGATATCATTTGTTCATCCATTCAGAAAATACTGAGTCCTTACTATATATGCCAGGCATTGTTCAAGGCATTGACTATATGGTAATGGACAAAAAGGCAAAAATTCTTGCCCTCTTGAAGTGGACAATAAACAACATAGATAAATAAAACATAATATATTAGATGGTGATAGTCTATGGAGAAGAGTGAGGTAGAGAATGAAGATAGGAAATGCCAGCCATGTGAGCTTTGATTTTAAGTGGGCTGGTCAGGGAAGGACTCACTGGAGTTGTGGCAGCATCTGAATAAACACCTGATGAAATGAGGGATCTAGTTAGGAGCTACCTGAGGAAAGAGAATGTTCAAGGAAGCCAGCACAGCTAGTGCAAAGGCCCTGAGGTGGGAAAGTGCCTAACATGTTTAAATAATGATAAGGAGGCTGATGTAGCTTAAGAAGAGCCAGTGAGGGGGCAAGTAATAGGGTCAGAGAGCTAATGGGTGGGCAGGAGCTGTGCAGGTTTCATAGAGCCTCATAGACAAACATAAGGACTTTGACTTTGGCTCTGGGTGAGGTGGGAGCTCTGGAAAGTGTTTGAACAAGGGAGTGACATGATCTGACTTGTGGTTAGCTAACTTTTCTCTGGCTGTTGGGAGCCATGGTGAATAAGAATTTAGCCTTCAAGGAGCTCATAGCCCAGTGGGGGAGACAGCTCTGCATACAGCCATGAAAGTGAAATCAATGCTTGTCCTGGGGGCAGAAGGCATAAAGGAGAGCATTTGTTCCTAGACCAGGGCGAACATTGAAAAGGTGCTGGGAAATACTTTATAGAGGTGCTGTCTTCTGGGCTGAGATGAATGAACCATAGCCCCTGAGGGACAGACGAAAGGGCGGTCCAGGCAGAGAGACCAGCGTGAGCAAAGGCGGGAGGCTGGACAGAGCATGGCCCGTGGGGGAACCACAGACACGCTTTAGTAAGGCTGGGACCAAAAGGATGAAATAGTGAATGACAAGGGTCAGAAATGGGTGAGTCGGGAGTGGAGAGGCAGTCAGGACCCGCTGGAAAGTCTTGTAAGCCCCAGAAAGCCCCAGAAAAGAAGCAAAGGGATCCTCAAGGGAGGTCATGGAGAGGAGCACTGTGACCATATTCTGGCTGTGGCTGCAGCGTAGACTGAGGGTTAATTTGCAGAGTACTTGCCTTTCCAGTTGCTCTATACTCTGCCAGGAAATGCTTCCAGCAGTGGTTGAGCGGCGGGTGATAGTATCTTGGTTACCCTGCATCCTCCCAAGCAGCCCAATGCGCCTGTCGTGGGGCACCCCTCCCCCGCCCATGCGTGGGCTCCTCCAGCCCAGCTCTTGCCCCAGAAACTCCATGATCACATCCTCACATCCTGGACTGAAAGAGAGAGGGAAGGTGGTCTCTCCCCTCTACCCCTAATCCCTTAATGTCTGCCACTGGGAGCCAGAAATTGGGATTTCCAGGGCATCTTCCAGAGATTCTCGCTGCACCTGTGGCCTGGGACCAGCCATGGCCCCGGGGGCTCCTGGGTGGGCAACGGGCGGTAGCAAACAAGTAAGCATACCTACTCATGAGAAGCACTGTGACACTACAATGAGGCAGCGGGACAGGATGCAGGGGACAGAGGATGCTATTTCAGGCAGAAGGCAGGGAAGCCTGCCGAGACCTGAAGGAAGGAAAAAGCAGGACATGAAGGTGTTGGAGGAGAGGTGTGTGGGGCGAGGGGGTGGCAGGGCAAAGGCGGCAGGGCGGATGCATGCTTGCTGGGTTTCAGAAGCAGGTCAGGCTGGCAGGAGCTGCAGGATGTGGGAGGACGTTGGCGGCAAATATCTGCATCACCGGGGCCCCGAGGGGCCCGGGAGGGTCTTGGGACATGACTGCAGGTGTGGAGGATTTTGAACTGGGAGCGACGTGGCTGGCTTCACTGTAATGTTTATCTTGTTGGCCGCCGTGTGGGGACTGGAGCGGGGAGTGAGCCTGGAAGTGGAGAGACCCGGAGCAGGCTGTTGGAGAGGTCTGGAGGTCGTAGATGCCTGCACGAGATGCGGAGGGTGTCACCCATCCTATTGGGCTCTATTTTGAAGACGATCCAAAGGGCTATGAGGTGGTGCTGTCATGTCACCAGTATTGATGGAGGTCACACCATGATGATACAGAAAAGAGACAGTGATATTTATGGCCCCAAGTCCCCAGGGAGGTTATATTTTTCCGGGGAGACACACTGCAAAACAGATAAAGATGCAATGAGAACCCAGAGGGCCCATCACTGGAAGAGGCCAGAACAAACGGCATTTGGGTCGAGTCCGGAAGAGGAAGCAGGAGTTTGCTGCACGGGCAGGATGCACAAAAGAGAGGGGCTGCCGGGCAGAAAGAACAGCCTGAGCAAAGGCAGAGCCATTGGCTTGGTTTCACCTTCTCTCCTGGGGAAATCTAAGATCAGCCCTGAGAGTGCTTCCTGATGACGTTGCCAGCACCTGGGGCCAGAAGTACTGGCCTTCGGTGGACAAACCACAACGTGGTATATTTGGGAAACTCCAAGTGGGCTTGTAATCCAGAGCCTAAGACGCCATGAGGCTGGGACAGGGTATCTCCTAACGCTCTATTCCAGGAAGCGCGGAAGCCGGGGCCTGCGAAGTTGTGTCGGTACCATCATCTACGTAAGATTGGGAAATGTGGATTTGGCGGGGGTCCTGTTCCCGGTTTGCTCCTTGGCACCACCTTTGAGCCTGGAGGCAAGCCTGGCAAGATGGAGGGCATGTGGGGTTCTGTCCGTCTTCCTAATGAGCTCTGACTAGGTCAACAAGGAGCACTTGAAGGGATTCCTGAAGGTGAGTGAGAGGTTCCCATGAGCCTTGTAGAGAGTCCACACGGGAGTGTTGAGGGAGATGGAGCGGATGATGAAAGACAGTAGTTCAAGAAGAGGGTGACTGTTGCAAAGACCCATTACAATCTTCCCTTTGTAAGACCTTTGGGACACACCCCCTGATTCTTGTCTCTACTGACTCAGCCGGGCCCCGGTGGGGGGAGGCCCTAGAACACACAGGAATGCTCAGACAAGCCGGGAACGTTCAGGGGATGGGAAACAAGTTCCAGAACCTGCAGCAGCTCCACGGCGAGCACCCATTCAAGCTGGCTTTCTTGGCAGTGGGCATCGGAATTGGCCCCGGGCGAGTTCCCCAGGTAAAAGGTGCAAACTGGGCGTGGGCTGGTTTCCTTGTGAAGGCTGGCGCCTCCCTCCGGGCTCACCCTCGCTGCTGCTGAGTAATCTGCAGGCTGCCATCTGTCCGGGAAGGTGCTCTGGAAACACGGAGTGTGAGGCTCCCAGGTAAAAGCCCGTATGTGCGCCCAGAGCTGGGCTTACCTCTGTCTTCTGGGAAAACCTCCCTCCCCGTTGGCCCTTGGGCTGGGCCTGCACCTGCCTCTCTGCCTTGCTCTCTTTGTCTGCCCTGTTCTTTCCTGGGAACCAGGTCAGGGGCCCTGCTGACAGCTGTCACGGGGCATGAATCAGGTCCCTGCAGGAGGAGGCGGGGGATCTGGGCTGAGGCCAACAAGGAGGTTTCATTGGATGATTTATCTGTTCAATAGCCAATCTATTACACTCCCTGGAGAGAATTAGGAACCTGAGTATATGATGCTTCATCTCTTTGTGGGAGAAGTTTAGGTAACTTGTAACCACGTTTTGATCAAGAACGACTTGGTTGAGGGGGGCACCGGAGTGGCTCAGTCGGTTAAGCAGCTGACTTCGGCTCAGGTCATGATCTCACGGTTTGTGGGTTCAAGCCCTGCATTGGGCTCTGTGCTGACAGCTAGGAACCTGGAGCCTGCTTCAGATTCTGTCTCCCCCTCTCTCTGCCCTTCCCCAGCTCACACTCTGTCTCTGTCTCTCTCAAAAATAAAAAATTTTAAAGTGTTAAAAAAATTAAAAAAAGAAAAAAGAAGAACAATTTGGTTGATTTCTTTACACTGTGGGTGGAGAATTTAATTTCACACATCTGAGTGACCTCCAAGTGGTGGACACTGGCTGTCATGTGGCTGGCAGTGCACCAAGGCAATCTGTCCCTTTAGCTGGCCTTTGATTTTCAGCAGAGACGGGCTCTCTGAGGCAAATTCATTTATGCTGAAGCCCAAGGTAAGCTTTCAAATCGTTCACATCAAGTATTGACAACCTGTGAACTGACTTTCTCTTCTAGACTCGTGTCTGTTTATTTCAACAGAGCACAAGTAGACCTCGTCACTATGTGCTGTCAAAGACACAAATCCAGAGATTTGGCAAGGACGGACACTCAGTCCTGCCCTTCAGAGGTTAGTTCATGGTCTGATGCCAGACCCGTGCGCACATACACGCACAAACAGAAAGAATGGTGCAACATGATATGTGAAAGGCCAAGGGTGAGGAGAAAGTCATTCTGTTATATAAAGGAGAAAATCAAGGGAGGCTTCCCAGAGGAAGTGAAATCTTAGGTAAATCTGGAAGATTAAATAAAAATGAGAGTTCTCCATCTGTGGTCAGTTTGGTGGTCTTGGCTTCTTGTCATACTGGGTTTGAGTATAAATGATTAATTGACTTATTACATTAATAACAGGAAGAAAGCATTTGCCAGCATTGTAAATGGATTTATCCCAGATCTCTAGGTATTTACCATCCTATACCTCTGGTGCTGGGGCACAGGTCTTTGTCTTTTATGAAGTGGTCCACAGCGTAAAAATTTGAAAGGCCCTGCATGAATAAATAAATATCTGTTAAGCAAATGAGTTGGGAGAGTATGTTGGTCACAGAGTTAGGATGTTGAGCAATGAGCTATTCTTCTGACTTTTCTCTGTTAAAATACTATGATTCCTCCAGGGAAAAGCAGTTTCTTACTCATCTCTCTATTTCCTCTATGACCCAGCAATAGCACTGCTAGGGATTTACCCAAGGGACACAGAAGTGCTGATGCATAGGGGCACATGTACCCCAATGTTCATAGCAGCACTTTCTACAATAGCCAAATCATGGAAACAGCCTAAATGTCCATCAACTGATGAATGGATTGAGAAGATGTGGTTTATATACAATGGAGTATTACATGGCAATGAGAAAGAATGAAATCTGGACATTCATGGCAACGTGGATGGAACTCAAGGGTGTCATGCTAAGTGAAATGAGTCAGGCAGAGAAGGACAGATACCATATGTTTTCACTCATAAGTCTAACAGGAGAAACTTAACAGAGGACCATGGGGAGGGGAAGGGGGGAAAAAGAGTTAGGGAGAGGGAGGGAGGCAAATCATGAGAGACTCTTGGAAACTGAAACAAACTAAGGGCTGAAGGGGGAGGGGGAGAAGAGAAGCAGGGTGATGGTCATGGAGGAGGACACTTGTGGGGAATAGCACTGGGTGTTATATGGAAACCAATTTGACAGTAAACTATAAAACAAATAAAATACTATAATTCCTCCTGGGAAAAGCAGTTTCTTACTCATCTCTCTATCTTCAAATGCCAATCCAGTGTCTGTCACCTTATCTTATAAAAGGAGAAAACATCTGTAGTGTCCTTGACTTTCCTTCCAGGTGGAATCCTGAACCCACAGTCCATGTACTGTATGTGGACTTTTGGACATGTTCTTCTCTGGCTCAGAAAACTGATTTCTCCTTGCCTCTTGCAATAGTATAAACCTCAGAATCTTCACAATCTTTCCAGACCAACCTTTCTCCTTATTTGGTTAAGTCCTTTGGAAGGGCTCTCCAGTTTGCTTCATTTTCCTTGTTTTTCACTGAAACCATCCAGGGCTGTACGAGATGAAAAGTCTGCAGGGGCCCTGGGGCTCTGGGAGACGCCTGGCCACATCAGTGCTCTTCTGAGACCCTCAGCCTCAGCAAAACACTCCCAATTAAGGAAGAAGAGAAAGAACCAGACCCACATCTGTCTCTATCAAATCCTTTGGGTACTCTAGGAATTGGCCATGATTGCCCCCTTTTCTCCCACTCTGCAAGTTGAGCTTTGCAGAACCTAGAAGTCTCTAGAAGGGTAGCAGGCAAAGAAGAAAGGTGTGCAGAGAGCCATTGATGGTGTCTTTATGGGTGGGGAATTGTGGCGTTGAGAAGGGGGAGGGGAAAACGGAGGGGAGGTGGACTGTCAGAGCTGTCAT
Organism: Suricata suricatta; assembly: GCF_006229205.1. NCBI lineage: Eukaryota > Metazoa > Chordata > Mammalia > Carnivora > Herpestidae > Suricata > Suricata suricatta. The sequence continues at coordinate 65,777,778 of NC_043714.1, read as the reverse complement.
ACTGTGTAGAATCAACATGACAGCGTTGATGTGTCAGGCTCTGTGCTGGCCACTGTGGAGACATCAGTGAGAGGTGACCCCAGCCTCCAGAGTGTCACCACCAAATACAGGAGAGACAAGTACAGTAGACAAGTACAGAAGATGGCAAGTGTTAGGATGTGAAAACATAGGTGTAAGCCACAGTATTCTGGGACTTTCAAGTTGAGCCCAGCAGGACACATGGGAGTTGCCCAGAGTGAGCCATCGAGGGGAGGTGAGGAGGACAGGGGGGTGCTCCAGGCAGAGCAATCAAAAACAAAGGGGACTGGGAGAGAGGATGAAGAAATAAGTGAGAAGAGGAATGAGGAGCCACATATGACCAGATGAAGGCAAATCATTCAGGACCAAACATGAGAGTGAGGTGGGTCTTTGAGGGCCCTGCTCTACCTACAGAGGCAATATTTTCTGTTGTGAACTTTTGGTGAGGGTGGAGATGTATACATTCTGAGGCAGCCATTTTCACTATTGAGAACCTCTGGCCATTACTGAGTTCTGAACATTAGTAATTGCTGTTATTTCTAAGGCAACCCAACAAATAAGGCTTTCTCACCTATTCATCTTAGGCATTCCAGGAGGACGTTGGCCAAGGAAGGTAATTGGGTAAACGACTTACTAACTAGGTGGAAAGCCACTTAACCTTGCTAAGTGTCGGTCTTCCTGTCTATGAAATGGGGATAATGACACCTACCTCACCTCATGGATGTGAAGTCCAGATAAAATAATTGTGTGGAAGTCCATGGTAAGTTCCTCGACACTCTACCACCACCTGTTTGCCATTGTTATCCCTATAGGATGAAGTATCATAACCCCACCACCAGCTGAATCAGGAGGTCCACCCCTCCAAAGCTTCCTAGATGAGCACCTACTGGTGTCCCAGTGTGAGTGTGTTGGGGTATGACAAACGAATCCTTGCACCTGATTTTCAGTCAAATAGGAGGCGCTGATGTGCCCAAAGCTGAAACAGGAAGGTAAGTGCCTCAGGCTAGCAATACATGTTTCTGCATGATTCAAAGTTCAAGTGTCTTGTAGGAGTCCCTCTCTCTATCCCAGTGATTTATGTTCACCAGCTTTAATTGGCTTCCTTAACAGCTTTTGCATTTTAAATCAGATGTTCCCTTCACCTGCTTTCCCTCTGATCCTCAAGCTCCACCTGTTTTCCACTTCTGTTGCATACACATTTTGTTCACTAAATGAGAACCTTAGTCGTTTGCACCCTCATTTTAAAGCCATAACCCTTGTTTGAACCTTCTCACATTTGACCTCAGACATGACCCACCTCCTCCCTCTGATTGCTTCCTTTATTCTTTTTTTCTTTTTACGTTTATTGAATATCTACTAAGCAAACCATTCAAGGAGGACTAAGACACCGTCTCGTGGGCTCAGTGAGCCCGTCAGAACGCACCCGGGAAAGTGTTAGGATGGGAATGCAGAGGTTATAGGAGACCAGAGACAGGACTGGGACAGGTTTGGAAGGGGGTGGGGAAGTCATGTAGGCAGAGGGAATGTCCCATGGAGGAGAAAATAGGCAGGAGGGAGCAGGTTGGAGGCTGTATTGGTGACCTAAGGCTGCCATAGCAAAGCATCACAAGTTGGGTGGCTTAAAACATCAGATGCTTCTTTTCTTATACATTTAGAGGCTGGAAATTTAAAATTGAAATGTTGCCAAGGCCTTACTTTCTCCGAAGAGTCCAGGGGAGAATCTGAATCTGTTCAATGGCTTTCTTCTGGCTTCTAGTGTTGCTGGCCATCTTTGGTGTTTCTTGGCTGGAGATACATCCCTTGGATCTCTTGTAATGACATGGCACCCTCCCTGTGTGTCTGTCTCAGTGTGTCTCCTCTTCTTACAAGGACACGGATTATGTTAGATTAGAGCCCACCACAACCCTATTCCAGTGTGGCCTCAACTTGATCGCATCTGCAAAGACCCTGTTTCCAAATAAGATCACATTCATAGGTCCTGGGGGGGTTAGGATTTCATAGGGGACGCAATTCAAGCCATAACAGAAGACTTGCAAATAGTCATTTTTTAGAATCTTAACTTCTCATCTGATCTTTGGGAATTAACCTACTTGGAGGCAGGTTGGAAGTGACGGTAATAGAGATGGCCTTTCTGGGACACACCCCACACTCTCCAGGACCCATTGTCTGCTTCTAGAGAGGTTCCAGGCTGGTGCTCAGAGAAGGCAGCATGCTTTCAGCCTCCCTTCCCATCTCTTCTCTTTGGCTCCTGGAAATGGGCTTTAGAGAAATTAGAAATGTCTGGTCTCATCTAAAAGGTTCCTCATTATGGACCTTTGGGCTGGTGTATCTGGGAGAGGCTGCAGCAACCATAGGGTAAGGGAGGCAGAAGACACAAATGGGGCTCATTGAGACCAAACACGTGCAATCAAAAGATATTACTGAGTCTTGATGACGCCACTCTGAATGCATTTCCCTTGAAATGCTTTGAAAAACAGCAGCTTAAAAGAATAAACAAGACGAGATTCATGAGATAGTATTCAGAGTGGAGCGTAGGTACAGTTAAGCTGAGCTAAGGAGTGACAAGGGGAAAGTGCATGTCAAAAAAAAATAATAATAAAATAAATAAAAAATAAAGAGAGAGAGAGAGAAGAAGAAGGAAAAAAAAAAGGAAGAAAGAAAGTCCTCAATGCCTCTCCTCTGTGGATCTTATGGGCTGCAAACTTTCCTTTACAATGTGTATGTTTGTGTTTTGAGTCACTGAGAGTGCAGAGACAAGTTTAAACACACATAATAAGTTCAGTTTAAAAGAAAATAAGATAACATTGGGGGACAGGAGGAAATTAATGATGCAATGTTTCTTTTTATATAACACTTTTTCCTTGGAATTCAATATGTATATTGCTTAAAAAAGAGAAAGACACAGCAGCCACCATATTGTTAACTGAACGACTCCTTCTTAGTACTCTAGCACTGGGAGTGGTTTCGTGAAATCACTTTGCAGGAATCACTCAGCTGCGCTCATGTGGCCAGGGAACAGAAAGGAGATGGTATTTATTTCGGGGTGAGGTAGAGAGGAGCCCCAGCAAAGTTCCTAGGAGTCAGTATCAGACATGAGAATAAACATTCATTTATTTAATAAATATTTATTGAGCTCCTACTATGTGCTGGCATTATTTGACAGTGTACAGACTCTCACCAGTTAAATGAAGAGACTCATATGTACTTTGAAGGCTATAATTATTGTTATTCAGGCTAAGAACTTGGAGTACTAAGTGCCAGGCATTGAACTGTACTGAGTGCCAGGGTTGAAGGAGCTCATCCCACACTCCCAGTAAGTCTAGGATTTACTAACATCTCCCCCACTTTACGGATGAGAAAACTCGAGGTACAGCAAGGTTAGTGATATGGCCAAAGCCACACAGCTAAGGAGTAATGGAAGTTAAGATCTGACCCAAATCTACTTCAGATTCCAGGTTCCTATTGTGACACAGTAATGCTGTAAGGAATGAACAGCCACATAATAGGAATCACCCTGTTTGATACCCTCAAAGTGTGTGGGGGGGGAAAGGTGTGCGAGTTGTCTGTACCGAACTGTGGAAGCCCAGAGATTCATTGGCAGAAGAACCCAGCTCATGTTAACCAATATGGCTCCTTACTTTCTGCTGGATGGAAAAACAGCCCCGAAGTTCTAGGAGGCCTTGTTTGTTCATGGTCCACCTTACCTCAAGAGTGCATTCAACCACATGAATGGAGCTAGAATGTGTGATGCTACGTGAAATAAGGCAATCAGAGAAAAACAAATACCATATGATTACACTCACATGGAATTTAAAGACAAAACAGATGATGAGCATATAGGCAGCAGGGGAGAGAAGAGAAAGAAACAAACCACAAGAGACTCTTAACAATAGAGAATGAACCGAAAGTTACGTAAGGAGGTGGCAGGGCAATGGGCTAGGTGGGGGATGGGCATTAAGGAGGGTGCTTTTTGGGATGAGCGCTGACTATTATATGTAAGTGATAAATCATCAAATGCTACTCTTGAAACCAATGTTGCCCTGTATGTTAACTAACTAAATATAAATTAAAAAATATCAGAATACCTTCTGCATGAAATAATACTCTGGAAAAAAATGATGAGGCATTCTGAGATTGAGTATAAGGAGACTTAAGGAAATAATCTATATGTTTGTGGTTTATATCTTACTTCTCAGTGTTATTTTGTAATAAATAGTCTGTCTCCCCTCCCCCCCAAAAAAGAGTGCCTTCCATGGAATTATGGAGAGAGTGACCAGGCCCTTGGAAGGGAGAAGGTGCCAAGCTCAGTCCCTGGCTTCAGGCATCCTCTGGACTGTGATTACTGACTTCTTCAGCAACAAGTATTTATTGAGTATCTACTACATGCAGCAGTGTGGGCTGCCCTAGGACACATACTTTCTCCCCCGAGACAGACTCGGCATGTGCTGGAGAGACCCACAGTTTTCCAGCTCAGCCAGGATGGCTGGTGGGTCTGCCTAACTCAAAGTGATGTATTGGTCCACTCTCTTGTTACTCCAGAATTTTAGAGCCAGATTCTCCAATCAGATTATTTATCAGCAACAAATCTGATCCTTTGATCTCCATGTGGGTCTTTTTTTTTTAATTTTTAATGTTTATTTTTGAGAGAGAGAGAGAGAGAGAGAGCGAGAGAGAGAGAGAATGAGTGGGGGAGGGGCAGAGAGAGAGGGAGACACAGAATCCAAAGCAGGCTCCAGGTTCTGAGCTGTCAGTACAGAGCCTGACTCCGGGCTCAAACTCAGGAACTGTGAGGTCATGACCTGAGCGGAAGCTGGACCCTTAATGGACTGAACCACCCAGGCTCCCCACCATGTGGGTCTTTGCATCTTATTCTCCATTGGTTCTGAACTTGGGAAGGGAATCATTTCCCCACCCCTCTCTAGGTAAATGATTAGGAAAATAAATATCAATAGAACTTTTAAGAAGGTTGATATTCTTTCAAGGAGCATCCACTATGTGTCAGCCCCAGCCTGGAGCTATGCTAGCCTGAGGGTAACTGGGAATAGGACACAGCCCCTGCCCTCAGGGAGTTCACAGGCCAAAGAAGGGTTGCAAGATAAAGAAGCAACCTTTCTGGGAGAAGGTAATAAGACAAGTGATGAAGATAGAGATAATCACAGAACAGTTTCTGGGCTCCGACCTGGGCACGGGTCAGGCTGGAGGCGTTGGTGTGGGAGGTTTTAGGGACTCACTGCTGGAGAGGATAGAGATTCATACAAGACTTGAGGAGTTAATTATGCCAAGAAAGGGGAGAAGGGGAGTTCCAAGAGGAAGGTACAGCATGGGCAAAATTGGTTGAATATAAAATTTGTAGCAAGAGTAGGAAGAACAAAGCTGGACATGGAGAGGAGGCTCAGAGCACAGAGGGTCTTGCATGTCATGAGGAGACTTTTTTTGTTGTTTTTTGTTTTTTAATAGTAGGTGAGAGGCAGGTGATGGGGTAAATTGAAAACTTTAAACCCACATGGTTTTGTTTCCCTATGGGATCAATGTATTCAGGAAGGCCAGGGTGCCAGCATGGAGACAGAGAAATCCAGGTAGGTATGGTGAATTGAGTGAGTTACTGTAGATCAGATGCTTAGGATGGTGCTTGGCACAGCCCCATTTCCATGTAGGTATTTGTTATTGTGGTTGTCATCAGTCATCATGTGTAAGTCAGGGGACAGCAAATTTTTCTATCCAGAGCTAGATTGTATGTATGTTAGGCTTTTCATTAGGCCTGTTTGCAATCACTCAGTTTTGTGGTAGCACGAAGGAGACCATAGACAATATGAAAATGATTGAACATGGCTGCCTTCCAATAAACTTTGTCTCTGTCCCTCCCTCCCTTTTCATTCCTTCTCCCTTCTCCCTTCCTTTCCTTCCTCGCTTCTTTCCTTCCTTTCTTTCTTCCTTTCTTTCTTCCTTCCTTTCTTTCTTTCTTTCTTTCTTTCTTTCTTTCTTTCTTTCTTTCTTTCTTCTTTCTTTCTTTCTTTCTTTCTTTCTTTCTTTCTCTTTCTCTCTTTCTCTCTTCTTTCTCTCTTTCTTTCTTTCACTTGAGCAGGGAAGGGGCAGAGGGAGAGGGAGAGAGAGAATCACAATCAGTCTACGTGCTCAGCATGGACCCAACACAGGGTTCGATCCCATGACCATGAGATCCTGACCTCAACTAAAATCAAGAGTTGGACACTAAACCAACTGAGCCACCCAGGTGCCCCTAAACTATTTAAAAGCCATGGCCCATACACTACATTTTGCCAACCTTGGTCTAGGTCTGTACTCACAATCCCTAAACTGTAGTGGTTTATAAGGGTTTAGTCTTATTCTATAATTATCCATTAGAATGGGCTAGATGAGGGTGTGTTAACAAACAGCTCCAAAATCTTATTGGTTTATAAAAAGAAAGGTGTTGTTCTTGCTCACACTGCATGTCTACTTTGAGTTGGTTTGGAGCTCCACTCCATGCCTCCTTACACTGAGACTCAGTCTGATAAAGCAGCCAGATGTTTCTGGTCTCTGAGGGCAAAGGAGGGAGAACTTTTAAAGGTCCTACAGCAGCAACGAGGTGATCATGCCTAGAAGTGCACACAGCACGTCCACTTACAGCCCATTGGCAGGTGCTAGGCACATAGACCCGCCCAACCACCAGGGGCCCAAAAAGTACACTTTCCACATGCAATCCTACCACATACCCAGAAAGCAGGGAGTTGGAAATACTTGGCAAGCATCACTGATGATTTCCACATTATTATTACTTATTTCTCAGCTTCCAAGTCAACATGTTATAGCACTGGCCACATGGAGAAGGAGACATTTCCTCAGTATAATTCCACATTCTTGAGGAAAAGAATCTGATTGGCTTGGCTTGAGTCAGTGAGGCTCATTGGTTGTCCCATTCACTGAGGCAGGGATAGGATGTCTTATTGCACAAATTTGATTGGTGGGAGCCCATTGTTTGGATGTGGGGTGGTGGAGAAAGTTAGAGGAGTTACTTTAACTTGAGCAAACTACCATAATATTCATACACCTTAGTAAAGTGACAGAGAGCTTGTCAGCTTTCTGAGAAAGCCAGGAGTGGAAGGAGAGTGCTATGTATAAATGAGAGCAGGGGAGAGGTAGCAGGGGGAAAATGACAGTACAAGTCCTGGTTTGGTGGCTAACCAGGTATGTGACTGGGGCCAGATATCTCAAAAACTCTTGGCACCTTAGTTTCCTGATCTGTGAAACACATGCCTTTGTGAATTGGTAGAATAAGGAAGTACGGACTTCTGAGAAAAATGAGCGGTGATGTCTTGAAGATCCAATGAGACAATGGGTATGAAAATGCTTTGCAAATCTCACTCTGGTCATCTTAATTATCCAGTGTTGGCCACATGGTTTATAATTCCTAAGCCCCAGTCTCCTCATCTTTAACATGGGGATTTAAAGATCTACTTTTTTGAGTAGTGAGGATTTGAAGAAATGAAAGCCGGACACCATAGTATTAGGTCTGGCAATATATCCAGTTAACGATGGTTCCTATTCTTACTGGTCGGTGCCAGTGGGGTCTGAATTCATGTGTCTCATTGGCCTCTGGAGTTGATTGGGCTGATCTGACTCACTGAGTGTGTTCATATTTTCTGTCTTTCTTGCTGCTGTTGACACCCATGGCTAGTGGACAGATGCTCTTCCAGGAGCTGTGGCATGAACAAGGCTGCCCTTGGAGCAGGTGGCCTGCTACGAAATGGCATCATAGAAACACAGTACCCCAAACGGCGCCCCCCCCAGCGGTCTGTCTGATATTATTACCCTTTGTCTCATGAATTACGTATCCAGTGAGGCATTGTTTCCAGGGGAGCCGTATGAAAGTAAACGGTGAATCCATCACTAGGTAGAGACAGATGAGGTTTCTGACCGCTTGCTGTGGGCTGGGTCTTGAGCAATGGAAGACACCAAAGATGTGGGTGCACGCTGGAGATTAGAATTTCCTGAGGAGTTAAAAAAAAAGTGGGAATGTTCAGGTTCTGCCGGCAGAAATTCTGATTTAATTTGTTTGTAGTGTGATCTAGTTAGGGAGATATTTAAACACTCCCCAGATGATTGTCACATGTAGCCACTGGTGGAGAGCGCAGCAGATTGTTAAGAGAGGGCAAGTCTGTGAGGGAGACTAATAGGGCCTCAGGACAGGCAAGGCAGGGCAGATGAACTACCGGATGTTTTGTAGGAGGGAGTATGAGAGGAAAGAGGGGGAGAAGATGGGGAGGCCAATTGTTACCAAGCCTAATGTAAGTGTAAATACTGTCATGCAATTTGGCAGGAGGAAGTGTTGAAAAGGGAAAGGCTGAATTTCCTTCTCCTAGCACCCCTTTGATGGTTGATTTTATGTGTCAACTTGCTGGGCCACAACCCCTGGTATTCGGTCAAACATTAGTCTAGATGTTTCTGTGAAGGTATTTTTCAATGAGATTAACACTTAAGTCACTAGACGTCATGTAAAGCAGATTATCCTCCTCGATGTGAGTGAGCCTCATTCAATCCGTTGAAGGATTAGATAGGAGAAGACTGATCTTCTCAAAGGAAGGGGGAATTCTGCCAGCAGATTGCCTTTGGACTTGACCTTCAAGTCTTCCCCGGGTCCCCAGCCCACCTGCCTTCTCTGCAGACTTTGGACTTGCCACTTCTTATGATTGCATGAGCTGAATTCTAAAAATCTCACTTTCTCAACCTCTCTTTTTCCATATACACAAAGCATTGGTTTTGTTTCTCTGAAGAAGCTTGACTGATAAAGCCCCAAGGAGGTGGTATTCTTAGTCTGCTCCATTTTACAGGTAAGCAGACATAGCAGGTTCGCCACAGGGGAAGTGGGGAAAACAGTCTAGAAGACCAGGCAGCTGGCTCTGCCTCTCCGATTCTTCTTAGGAGGTGGCCAGTGTGGCGTATGGTCACAAAAAGCTAGGTTTTTCTGGGGAAATTGCTTCTCCCCTCAGAGCCCCAGTTTCTTTATCCTCCAAAGGAGGGGTACCCTCAGGTAGAACCTTTCAACCCTTCTTAACTTATATCCACAGTATCCCATAGAAGGTGATGTTTGTCCATCGGTAATTGATGAGCACATGCATCAGTTTTGCCTTGCCCCTTGCTATCCCTCTGCTCTGTCTCACCTCCCTCTCTTTCTGGGTTGATTCTTGGCTTACAGAAACCTCCTTGGTGTTTAATCCTACACATCTCTGAGTAAACCAGGTCTGCCCAAATACTTGGGATTTCAACCCAGGCTATAGCATATTGGTCTATTGTCAATATTTCTCTTTCCACTTGCTATCTGCCTGAACTCTGATAGACCGAAGTCCACTTCCAGCAATAAAGGGCTTGGGGGGCATGCCTCTGCTTGAGAAGGGCACCTGAGATTTGGGCCCTCCTCCCACACCCTCTTCCTTATCTCTCATTGCCATTATTTCCCTTCTCACCTGATACTTGTTCCGTTTATCAGGTGTCTTTTATTTTTAATCAGCTTTATTGGGGTGTAATCAACATACAATAAGTAGAAATATTTATTGAGGTGTAATCAACATGCAATAAATAGAAATATTTAGAGTGTATAATGTTCAGGTTTTACACATGCACATATCTGTGCAACCAACAGCAATCAAGATAAGGAACATATCCATCACTCCCAAAAGCATCCTGTGCCCCCCTTGTAATCTCTCCTTCCCTCCTTGTCCCCTTCCCCACTAGATACTAGTCTGCACTTTCTAGAATTTTACATAAAGGGAATCAGACAGTATGTATTCATTTTGGAGGGAGGGGTCTGACTCTTTTTTATTAGCATCATTATTTTGAGATTCATCCATGTTGATGTAGGTTTCATTTTTATTGCTGGGTAGTATTCGTTATATGGAGACATTGAAATTTGTGCATCTATTTACTATGCATGGACACGTGGTTATTCTTAGTTTTGAGGTTTTACTAATAGGCAGATAGTCATTTATGTACTAGTCTTTGTATGAGCATATGTTTTCATTTTTCTTAAAGAACTAGAAGATGGGCATGTGGATCATGTGGCAGGTATATGTTTAACTTCTAAAGAAACTTCCAAATTGTTTCCCAAAGCAAAACAATTTTTTTCCCACATCTAAGGATTTCTTTATCATTGGTAACAGTTCCAGGATTTCACATCCTAAACAAAGTTCCTCATGAGGACTGCACAGATTGGTCTGCAAAGTAAGATATGATTTAATGCAAAGGTCACAGGAGCCCCACAGGGATGGCTGGCCCGGAGAGGCGTGGAGACAGGACAGAGGCTGCAGGCCACACTCTGGGGTCAGGACTTCTGAGGGCAGGAGAGGGGAGGGCCGAGATGGCCACTACACTGCAGACTTGTAACAAGCAGTTGTTCAGAGAGTGTCCCTAGTACCAATACAGGGACACCTGCAGAGTGGGGTGCCCCTGTACTCCCTCTGGATGCTCTGAGCGTCCTTGAACTTCTCGGTCAAGAGCAGGAACTGGCTCCAGGAGAGTTGCCAGACATCGAACTTGTAGAAACTCTGAAACTCATGATAAACTTGCTGCTTGCTGACCCCAGGCCACCTCTGGATGCTGAGGAGGAGTATGGGAGGTTGGATACGGGACTCATCTGGACCAGAGAAGTTCACCTTAGGGACCCTGGCCCAGGTGAGATTCCCCTGGTTCACATGGAGAGCCAGCACGTCAAGGTGCAGAGGGAAAAATGGCTGAGGCAGGGAGCCAGCCCTGTGTACCCTGCACAGGAGCGATAGGATTTTACCTTATTTCATTCCCGCTGGCGGTGGGCAAGAGGGCTCATTGCTCCAGATCCCCCCCTCTCCTTGGGAGGGCAGTTCAGATCCTTGGTGGTCCTCCGGGGGAGTGGTGGCGAGGGCAGATAACCCGTGCTGTGGGCCTCCCTGTAGTACTCCCAGCCCAGTGAAATACAACTAAGATTCCTATCAGAACGAGTGTTGAGGGAGAAAGAAATCCACCCAGAATGCACTGGGAAAGGAGGATATGACTGATGGGGGAGGGTTGGCGGGAGCCAGTGGGGAGGATGGGCCCAGGCCACCTCCCACTCTGGGATCCCGCCAACCTGGAGCGATCTCAAACGTCTGAGACAGGTGGTCTGTTTATAATCTTGCTACTGTCCAGTTTTGAAGACACAGCTGGGAGGGTGGCATGTAGGATGAAGCGTCTGCGAGCGGCCCCCGTCAATGCGGCTTTGGTTTCTCCTCTCATCCAAAAGTTCCCGATGGGGTCGCTTAACTCGTCGCTTATACTGGACTGCTAACGAAGGAAATGACAAGCTGGACTAGTTTTCCCGACGTAGTGGGTGGTGGCCTAAGTTCTCACACTCGTGCCCTTTCAGAGCCTCTTGGACAGTGGACTTTCCTCCTCATCCTACAACCTGTCTCCCCGTGTGATGGTCTGCAAGTCTGTTTTTAGGTGCAGTGCGTCTTTCACGTGAGACGAGGTCCCCCGAGAGCCTCTGTGTTCCTCATCTGTGCCCCCGGCGAGAAGCACAGTGCCCATGGTGGTTGTCGCCTGCAGAGATTTTTACCGCCACGCCTGCTGCCAAGGGCAGCCTGCTCTGAGGCTCAAGTTTTCCCTGGTGAAGCTCTGCTTGCTGGTTTGAGGAGAGATTAGGAAGAAAGGAGGAAAGCCAGTGGTCCAGGAGCCCCCACTGTGAGCCAGGCGTTGCGGTGGAGTCGGCACGTAGGCCATCCTATTTACTCTCCATCATCCCGTTTACTCTCCATCCCATTTACTCTCCATCGTTGTTCTGCAGTGGAGAACTTGTTATTCCCATCTACTGAAGACGAGGAAGAAGGGAGTGCTCAGGACCCTTGCTCAATGCCTCACATCAGAATGGCGATCTGCACTCATACTTTCCCCAGAACTTTAAAGCCCCCTCTCCCCATCCGTATCCCAGATGTGCTGAGATCATTGAATTAAGAGACACATAGCTATCATTCATTAAGCGCTCACTGTGTGCCAGGCACTGGGGAACAGTGAGTCATCTGGAAGAGAAGCTGCAAGGGAGGTGGGGGGCGTCTGGGGAAAGGGCAAGGGCATGATGATGCGGAGAGTGGCCAGAACTGGCTTCGAAGGGAGCTATCCACCAAGCCAAGGAACCAGGGTTTGCCCTGTGGGTGGTGGGAAACGACAGAAGGGCTGTATTCAGATACAGAACAGGATTGGACTTAGAGCCTGCGGCGGCAATGTGGACAGCAGAAGTGAGGGGCGGGGCAGGGCAGGAGGGAGGAACGGCCATTCTAACACCAATGAAGAGAGAGTAAAGATAGTGGTGATGAGGTGGCCGCAGGATGGAGCCCTTCCATGCAGACACCGTGCTGAAGGCACTATGTGTGCTCACTCCTGTAATATTTGGAACAACTGTACCAAGAAAGTGCCACTATAACTGTTGTTTCTCAGGTGGGGAAACTGAGGCACAGAGAGGTTGAGTAATGACCACCACTGTCATGGTAGAACACCCCCAGAGGAGATATGTCCTCTTGCTTGGTCTCCTCCAGCCAGTGGGTGGCATTTGAACCTGCGTATCCTGGGTCCAGAGCTGTCACTCTTAACCTCTCTCTGCGGCACACATTGCTTCTCTCACTTACCTAATCACATCGGATCACAGACCTCCGGGGAGGGGAGACATCTTTGTGATTGTAAAGACTACTTTCCTTGCCTCCCTCCCTCCCCATGGTCAACTCCCTCGTGTGCCGCCTGCTTAGACATTTCCAGGGACGAGGGTCTTCCACGCTGCCCAGGTATCCAGGGACACGTTTGGCACAAGCATTATGAGATTTTTATCCTTTTTGTCATGCTCAGGTGAATGTGGCCCACTGCTTCCAGGGCTTTCTCTGAGCCTCAGCTGGCCCCAAGACCGCACCCGAGGGTGTGAACTGTGGCTTTGGGGACAACCTGGGACAAAGTCCATCAGGGACGTGGTGGCGTGTCCGCTGCATAGGAAGCATCCAGGGCGGCCAGGCCCGTGCTAATTGGCTGCATTTGAACTATAACAACATTCAAACCCAGCAAGACAATTAAAGCTGAAAATGATCAGCTGGGATTAAAAGGATTCAAAGGGTAATTGCTTCATAACATGCTGTGCGGCTCTGCGTACCGGGAAGGGGTGACGGGACTGGAATTAATCATATCGGAATACTTGTTTATTTTTATAGAGTCTTTTAAAATCGTTTGGATTTGGCCAAGTTGTGCCTTTCCCCAGTACTCTGGGCTTTGGTTAACTGCCGAGGCTCTATCTGCCAAGTGCAGCCCTAGCTGTTCTTGGAAACTCTGAAGGCACGAAAACACACTCGCCATTTATCAGCAAGATCAACCCTTTTACTGCCTCTGCAATAACAATGCCTACTTTGGTATAGCGCCTGTAACGTTTTCAAAATGCTCCTACGTATGTTATCTCCGTGTGACTTCACAACCCGATGAGACGGTTTGGGGCTGGAATTTTCATTTGGAGGTGATAAAACTAAGGCAGAGATAAGTGAGGCACACAGCGGACGACCAGGAGAACTCCGGCCGGAGTCAGAGGTGCTGGCCTCTCACCTGTGGCATTTGTGCCTGCGAACTAGAAAAGACGCATCTATGTGCAAGGCGGGCGAGGCTCACCCTCATCAGGAAGAGAGAAATCATTGTGGAGGTTCATGCGAAGTTTGAATCGTGAATGAATTAGTCGTTTGAGAAACGGTGGAAGAGGTCACCATCGATCAGACAGGAGAGGTGCTGGCAATGAGGTTGACGTGGGAAGGCCTGAGTGAGGGACCTTGGTTTGGAGTCAGCAGCCCTGGGGGTTGCGCTCTGCCTCTTCCCTTGCATGGGCATGTAGCTCATCACCTGACCATTCGTTCTTCTGAGGTCTTGACTTTCTCTTCTGTACAATGGGTCTAACGATGACCTTCGCCAGTGTTACAGTTAAGGTCACATGACAACAGGCATGAGCCAGAGCCAGACACACAAGCTACTATGCCCACTGGCATTTTTCTGTCCGATGCCCCTATTTTACTGTGACACAACAAACAGAAATATGGCCACCTTTCAGCTTGTTTCTCAAAAGACTTCCCTTTCTATATCTTAAAGTGTGCTTTTTTTTATGTTTATTTATTTTTGAGAGACAGCGAGAGAGCATGAGCAGGGAAGGGACAGAGAGAGGGGGAGACACAGAATCCAAAGCAGGCAGGCTCCGAGCTGCCAGCAGAGAGCCCGACTCTGGTCT
>NC_043714.1:65630126-65763421 GCF_006229205.1 Suricata suricatta | reverse complement strand
GGAGGTTCTGTGTGCCTAACACCTAGTCCCTTCTGTGGTGACATCTTGCCTCACTGTCATTCAGTATCACAACAAGGAAGGTGACATTGGTCCAACCACAGAGTTTATTCAGATTGTACTAGCTTTCCTTGTCCTCTCATGGGTATGTATGTGTGTGTGTGTGTGTGATTGTGGTTTTACATGGTTGTATCATATATATAGATTTGATTAACCACCACCATGGTCTAGACACAGAGCTGCCTCATTGCCACCCCGCTCCCGCCTGACATTCATTTCCAGCCTGTCATTTTCGTTTTGAAGCATCTTAAAGACAGTGCCGGCTAAACCCATTTTCTGTCTCTCTGGAGCACTTCAAAAGAGTGAATTACAATCCACAAAGGTTTGATCTGTATGCAGTGCACAAGACAGAATGGGCACGTACTCTCAGCTGTGGGGCGCTGGCTCTGAGGCAGGGCTCCTCCCCAGCTGGACACCCTTGACTCACCTCTTCGGGCCCCGTGGATCAAAGGCAGTGATGGTGCTTGCGAGAAGGTGCCCACGGTTGTACTGTGGCCAATAAGCGCCCAGTGAGCAAGAGTTGCTATAATCGAGGTTTTCTCCTTTGGCATCAACCTCATTACCCTGATTTTCTTCCACATGAATGGAAGTCACGGCCGTTCTGGCCCCCTCTTGCCACGCCAGCTGACGAGCATCTTACTGATGAGGCTTTTTATCTCCTTTTGGGCTTCTTTCTCCACTTTGCTCCCCAGCAGGAGTGGGAGCTGTGGCCTGAGCTCATTAGCTGGGGTCTCCCGTCTTCCTCCCCCTCGTGTTTCACACATTTCCGTTTCATCTGCAGCTTGCCAGGGAAGCCACTGGCTTCTGCTGTCTGGCTGGGCCGTCCCTGCCTGTGCCAGAGCTGGCGTGCTGGGTACCCTTTTAAGAGCAGCCCGGTGGTGCCCTGGCTCCAGATCTAAGCAGGGAGGGCCGAGTTGGGGGGGGCCCAGAGCATCCTTCCTGGGGGAGCAGCTATTCTGGGAAACAAACGCTCCAGGCATCTCATTAGCATAGTCTCAGGAATTAATGGCCTGATTGATGTTCCACGTTTCCCCACAGTTTTCTATAAATGATAATGTATGAAAACGAGATGGAGGAAAGAAAACATGACACGACATATATTATTTAGGTGTTTGCAGAGAGGCTGACACACAAACACACACGATTTATCAACAGTCATTTTTTGCACGGTGTTCTGAGCCCCAAGCCTCCGAGATGTGGAATTAATTTCATAGCAGGTGATTCTAGGCTATTTCACACGAGCCATCTGTCGCTTCTTCATCTACCTTTCTGCTGTTACAATAATTAATCATTTCGGGGACTTTGGCCTTGGCCCCAGAAAGTCCATTCTGCCTGAGAGCTCTACAAGAGTGGGTAGCACCGAAGTACTAGTTTTGAAGGAGCGTGTTTCCATGAAGCAGGTGTGTTCAAATATTTCTCTTACTCACTTTTATCTGTCCACACCAGCAGCTCCACAGCTGAGGGCTGCTTCCGGGAATGTTGGATTGTTTGCTGAAACTGTTGAAGAAACCAAGTTCAGAGAGGTGACTTGAATTTTCCAGGGTCACACAGGGAATCTGAGAGAGCTGGGACCAGAACTCAGACCTGTCAGCTTTGTTTTTTCTTTCTTTCTTTGTATAGTTTATTGTCAAGTTGGCTTCCATATAACACCCAGTGCTCATCCCAACAAATGCCCTTCTTCATGCCCATCACCCATTTCCCCCTCTCCCCCACCCCCATCAGCCCTCAGTTTGTTCTCAGTATTTGAGACTCTCTTATGGTTTGCCTCCCTTTCTCTCCTTAACTATTTTCCCCCTCCCCCTCCCTCACGGTCCTCTGTTAAGTTTCTCCTCTTCCACATATGAGTGCAAACATGTGGTATCTGTCCTTCTCTGCCTAACTTATTTCACTTAGCATGATACCCTTGGGTTCCATCCACGTTGCTGCAAATGGCCAGATTTCATTCTTTCTCATTGCCATGTAATACTCCATTGTATATATAAACCATATCTTCTTGATCCATTTGTCAGTTGATGGACATTGAGGCTTTTTCCATGATTTGGCTATTGTAGAAAGTGCCGCTATGAACATTGGCGCACATGTGCCCCTATGTATCAGCACTTCTGTATCCCTTGGGTAAATCCCTAGCAGTGCTATTGCTGGGTCATAGGGGAGTTCTAGTGTTAATATTCTGAAGAACCTCCACACTGTTTTCCAGAGCGGCTGCACCAGTTTACATTTTCACCAAAAGTGTAGGAGGGTGCCCGTCTCTCCACATCCTTGCCAGCATCTATAGTCTCCTGATTTCAGACCTCTTGGTCCTTCTGATTTCTGTCTGAAGTGGGTCTTCCATAGACAGAAAGGGATGTTACCAGAAATAATTAGGTAGTCCTAGGAACCTGAGAGGTAGTGCAAAATGGGACATTTGGAGCACAATCAAATTAAGTGCTCTAAGTTCGTGATTTATTCATCCCAGAAATTAAAATATCACCTTGCTATAAGGTGAGGTGAATATTAGAAAAAATCAGCTCTTTGAAGAGATGTGAGTCATTGGTCTACCACGAATTAACACTGGAAGAGATAAAATACCAGGCCACTTCCTTTATCTGAGATGCATTCACCTACTGACGTTCATTGATTTTACTTAATAATGACACAGATAGTTATTGATTGCCTATTTCTGCCAGGCACTGGGCTAGGTGCTGGAAGCACAATGATGAAGTCCTAACACTCATGGAATTGATATTTTAGTGGAGAATTAAATGAAGAGAATGCAATGAAGAATTGAATGAAGACGAATTGGGATAAGGTTCCATAAGAAGCAAAAAGGGGCCAAGACACAGAAGAATGGGTGGCTGCTTCACCATGTGTGAGGGGACATCTTCAGCGGCGACTGTCACAGGAGGCCCTTGGAGAAAACTGCATTTGGCCTTAGTCCCTGAGGGACAGGGGTGGTGGGAGGGACTGAGCCCAGGCAGTAAGGGCTACATCACAAAGGTCCTGCCCAGGATAGGAGATGAGCCTGGCAGAAATGGAGTCAGCGATGGGGCCACTGCTAAGGAGGAGGGGAAGAGAGTCAAGTGGGAGAGAGGTCATCAAGAGCTTCCTCATGCATCATGGTGAAGAGTTTGCATTGGACTCTAGGGAAGGTACTGGATGGGTTTTAATGGGAGAATGGCAGAGTTTGGTGTACATTGCAGAATCTCCATTTTACAGATGAGGAAACTGAGGTGCAGAGAAAGAGCATCACTTCCTGAAGGCCACTCAGGTTTCTGACTCCAGAGTCCAGGCTCTAAACCAGAGGTTGGCACACCATGTCCTATGGGCCAAATCCAGCCTCCTCTGTGTTTTTTTGTAAATAAATTTTCACTGGAGCACAGCCACGTCCATTTGTTTATGTTTCATTAGTGGCCACTTTCACACTACAATGGCAGAATGGAGGAGTTGTGACAGACACCATATGACCTGCAGAGTTGAAAATATGCACTCTGCGGCCCTTTAGAGAGAGCATTTGCCAGTCCCTGCACTAGACTGTAGCTTCAGTAGGGAGGGAATCATGGCTACCTTGCTCCTGGTGTTTCCCCCAAAGACTGGTATTAGCCAGTGTCCAATACACATCTGTTGAATGAATGAAGAATTGGGGGTGAGTACACAGAACCAGGAGATCGAAGGGCCTGAGACTGGGTGGATAAGTTCAGCATGAGACAGGAAGTGCTGATGTGTGAGCAAAGGCTCTATGTGGATACAGCAGGTGGACCAGCTTGGCTGGAAGGGAGGAGCAGAGTGTCAGGCTGGAGAGCGCCCCCCTGGGGGTAGATTAGGAAGAGCCTTGAATGTCACCATCATTAACTGCTGAGACCTTTAAGTGACTGAGTTAGCAGTCACAGAGGCTCTGGAACAGACCTGCTTTTCCAAGATGAAGACTGTAATTGGTTATTGATGTCCTATTTGTATGCTAATGCTGCTCAATAAAGTAGCTAAACCATAATTAACGCTCCGGCTTCCTCTAAAAAAAGCCCACTGAAAGGTCAATGGATTTCATACAATAAATTATTAAATAATGGGAAACACAGGAAGTTACGCTTCTCAGCTCTAATCATTTCAGGTTTTATTAACCATCATTTATTAAAAGCACTGACAATGTTTGCATTTTGCTCCTGCCAGCTCCAGAAATTTTTGTACTTGGGGTCAGTGTTGAGTGGAAAAATACGTTGTTTGCCAGATTTCATCGCTGGCAGTCAGGACAGCGTTACTTCTGTGATCTGACTTCTCATCTCGTGGTGTCAATGCGAAGTCAAATAGTGTGGCTGCCTATTGGCAGGCCTTCTGCTGAATGGAAACCATGATGAGTAACTCTGTGATGCCAGTTTGATTTGTTTGGCAATAACAAAAATACACCGGGACACTTTGTGGATAAAGTCCTTACCCCTGTCCTGCAAATTCTGCCAGAGGGAAGGTCTCACTCATAGGGAATAAGCACTACAAAAAGATGAGCTTGGGCTCTGAGATGACTGTCTGGATTTGAACCCCCACTTCACCTCTCAGGAGTTGTGGACCTTGGACTTAGCTCTTCTGTGTCTCATTATTTTGCTCAACTAGAATATAGGGGCCTGAGCAGTACTTAGAGCATAGAGATGTGGAGACTAAGAAAAGGCACATAAAATGCTCTGGACAGTGCCTGGTGTACAGTAGATATTCAATGAGTGTTAGGCATTATTAAAAAATTTTTTTTAATGTTTACTTATTTTTGAGATGGAAGGAGACAGAGGATGAGTGGGAAAGAGAGAGAGAGAGAGAGAGAGAGAGAGAGAGAGAGAGAGGAAGATACAGAATCCCAACCAGGCTCCAGGCTCTGAGCTGTCAGCATGGAGCCCAATGCAGGGCTCGAACCCACGAACCACAAGATCATGACCTGAGCCAAAGTCAAAGGCTTAACGGACTGAGCCACCCAGGTGTCCCAAGTGTTTGGCGTTATTATAACTCTGTAAGCTTTAAAATGCTCAAGGTCAATGACCCACAATGAGGCCAAAAGGATTGGTAGGTGTGTCAGCTTTTGATTTTCGCTCCATTCATCCATCAATGTGTTGGTAGTTTACCGAGCCTTGCATTGTGTTTTGGAAAGATGCAAAAAGAGTACAAGCTGAGATCATCTTGGTTGTCAGTATCTTAATGTAGCAACTCCAAGTCCATGTGAAGTTTTCTTCTAGTCTTTCTATTTTTCCTGTCATATATTCAAGTGCAGTTTTAACTGAAATTCCAATCAAATAACACACATAATGATTTTTTTAGGACCATAGAATCAGATATTAAATATAAGCTCAGTTCAGTATACACTCTTATTTTTTCATGTCTGTACAATTTTGTGTCTCATGTTTCCTATTGAATTCAGTACTACATAAGTGTTTTTACGTTGCTGCTTGGTTTTCATAAACATGAATATCGTCATTGTTGCTGTTGAATGTATGAGCTGTCTGGCTTCCCCCTGTCAAACACGGGACATTCTGACTTATTTCTAACTATGTAAATTTCCTAAGAGTAAAGGAAGAGGAGGAGCAGGCAGAGTCCATGAGGATAAAGTCTCAGGTGTCACTGAGCTCTTCTCTTGACCTTGGCCATGAAAGCACTATCAGAGAAGTGTCGCTCTGACAGTCATGGCTGGCGGACTGGACCCATGTCTTCACCACTTTAGAGGCCACCTGCGTGGACTTGGGGCATAGTGTTATTGCAACCATCATGTTAGAACTATCATTTACAAAATATTGACTGTTTTTAAGAGCAGCTTTAGGTGTCTAGAACAGTTGAGGAGAAAGTAGAGTGTTCCTATTTAATACAGTCTGTCAAGGATAGAAATTACATGCTGGTTTTTTCCCCCCCTAGGGAGTGTGTCTTGGGTTTTTCCCTTATTATTTTCTTTACTTTTTTTTTCTTCCTCTTCTTTTTATGGTGGTGGGGGTGGTTATGTTTAATTGAAGTTGCTTTTACAGCACCAAAGACTTAATTATCCATTTTCTATATAAAAAGTAGCTACTTTTTTGCATGGACCTCAAGTATACTGTAGTATAGAGGTGGAATTTAAGGAAAGGTATTAAGGAGGCTGTGTTTTAGCTTATGGGCAAGTAATAAATTATATCATGTATCTTAAATGTATCATAGATGAGCTGCTATATTACAATTGCCACTTCAGATAGCTGTGAAATTAGGTGATTAACTAGTTGGTACCTAACCTTCTAATCTCTGTATAAGTCTAATTACATGAAATAGAAGTGGGGGTTTTGATTTTTTACTTTGCTTTTCTGTTTGGAGTATCATTGAAACTCCTGTATTGTAAATGACGGAAAATAATTGCATATGTTAAAAAATAAATTGTATAAAAAAAATAAAAGTCCAAAAAAAAAAAAAAAAGAAAGAAAGTAGAGTGTTCCTTACACCTCCCAGCTCCCACCCCCAGTTTCTCCTATTACTAGCATCTTGTATTAATTTAGTATATTTGTTACAATTGAAGAACCAATATTGAAGTCCATAAGATACATTAGGGTTCACTCTGTTGTTCCTTGTATGGTTTGCACAAATGTATAATGAGTGATATTCATCAGCTTTACAGGTTTATACGGAATAGTTTTACTGCCCTAAGATTCCTGTGGGCTCCATCTAATTTCCCTTCTTCCATCCCCTCAGGCCCGTGGCCACCACTGGTCTTTTACTGTCTGCATTGTTTTTCCTTTGCCAAGATGTCATACAGCTGGACCGATACAGTCTATATATAGACTCTTCAGATTGTCTACCTTTGCTTGGCGAAACGCATTTAAGTTTCCACCATCGTTTCATGACTGGATAGTGCATGCATTTTCATCACTGAATAATGTGCCATTGTATGGATGTACCACAGTTTATTTATCCACTTGTGTATAGAAGGACAACTTCGTTGTTTCCACGTGTTGGCAATGATGAACAAAGCTGGTATAAATATTTCTGTGTAGATTTTTTCATGGGCTAAGTTTTCAACTCATTGAGGTAAAAACAAGGAGCACATCTGCTGGGTTGAACATTAACATTTTTCCTTTCTTATTTTTTAAGAGTTCTGTACAAAGTTATACAAGAACAATTACACTTGAAACCTTTCAGTGTGTGCTGGGAGGGGCTGGTGGTCAATGTATTATTTCCTATTTCCTTGCAACAGTGAATAAGGGGACAGTCTGGCATGTACACTCCATAAAGACTTTCCAGATCTAAATATTTCAGTATGTACTGTTTTGTTTTTTAAAATTTATTTATTTATTGGGAGAGAGAGAGAAAGAAGGAGAGAAGGAGAGGAAGAGCATGCATGAATGGGGGAGGAGCAGAGAGAAGGAGACAGAGAATCCCTAAGCAGGCTCCCCACAGTCAGTGGGGGGGGGCTGAGCTTGTGAACCGTGAGATCACGACCTGAGCCAAAATCAAGAGTCGGACACTTAATGGACTGAGCCACCCAGGCGCCCCCAGTGCACATAGTTTTGAACTCCATTACATGAGTACACTTTGGCTATTTGGCCATCCAACAAGCTACAAAACTCAGTAGGAAAGTAACATCTTTATTGCCATATGTGAAAGTTGAATAAAATCCATATAAAGTAAATATTCAAATAGAAGTTATCTATCAAATCAATAGCTAGAATCAATCTATTCAAATAGGTAAGTGTGACCCACATCTTATTTTACCTCATTTGATTATCTTAGGGAGAAATTAGTGTAATGAACACTAACGTTTTCATGACGCGGTTTAAACAAATATTGAGGTTTTGCTAGCACTGTTTTATCTATTCCTCAGGGTTTTTTTGCTTTATTATTTTAAAATAAATTCTGCACATGATATGTACATTATTTGCAACAGCTGTCTACTATTGCACATTACATTGAGTGAGTTATGCTCCTGAAATTTTTCCATTGTTGGATAGTAAATAACACCACAGTGGATATCTTGGAGTCTAAAAAGTGTTGGGATTTCTTGAAAGCTAATATATGCAAACCTTTCTCTTCCTCTCATAAAACCTGGTACAATGAGACAAAAGTGCTAGGGTCCAAAAGATTATCAACCATATGAATTTCCCCTGAATCAAATTTCACATCTGTTTTTTTTGCTCAATGTAGAACAAAGCAAGTCTCCCAAAGGCAGCATGGAGAGAAGAGGTTGAACATATGTCTGAAGATTCTTGTTGTGCTTCTTGTTCTAAATGTACCCATTTGCTGAGTCCCTTTCTCCCAGTTGGGGTAGCAGGAAAGAGGGGAGGATTCTGACTCTTCTAGGATATGGAATTTTCCCTTATGAAAATAACCCAAGGGACTGGGAGATAAATGGTACCCCTTACAAAAGATTTTGGCTTAATCTCCAGATGGGGGATTCTCGAATCAATGAGTAAATGCGATTTTATAGGTGCCAAATTGGTTTCCAAAACATACCTTTGTATGTTCCTACCAATCATGAACGAAGCTGCCCAAATTTTAAATTGGCCAAATTGCATAATTACCTTTAGCATTGTTGTACACCACTAATAAGACTGCCGAACAGAAATTGCTGATCGTTCCCTGGTAGAGCTTGCCAAAACCCAACAAATCCAACTGAGTGTTAGCACCCTTATACAGACAGCGGGGGCTGTCTGAACCGAATCAGGACCAATTGGAAAGCATGAAATTACTGACTTTGTTTAAATCTAACAGCAATTTATCTGAAAGAACAGCACTGAAAGGTGACATTTGTCTTAGTGAGTTTCCCATTCATTTCTGGAACTGGAATTCATCAGTCATGCAGCTCAAGTGCATGATACACACAGATGAATATTTATTATAGATGATGGAGTATCCTTCTGGCAACATAATACACTTCTTTCACTTGAAAAGGGAATTCACACGGATCCATGATAGACTGCCTGCGTGACTGTGGGGGCCTTTCACCTTCCTTCAGGAGAAATCCATGGAGAATCTGCCATTTTGGTTAAGGGTGAATCCACTTGGTTAGTGTCCATGTGTAAACTCGCTTTAAAACATCATGTTTAGTTAAGTAATTTGGAAATTGAGGAAATAGTGGAAAATAGTTTCTATCTCAAAAACAATTCATTACTGGCTGGTGAAAAGCCCAGTTATATACCTGAATTCAGCCCATCGTTTTGAAGTATATTGGTTATTTGAATGTAACCTATTGTTTGAATCTCTGTAAGTTCATATGTGAAGACACAGATTTGGCCAGATTCACAGAGTTTCTATGCACTCAAGAAGGAACTTAAAATAAAGCATGCATTTCCAACATTGATCTGACACTGGAGGTTAAGTGCTTCTTTCTTAGGAAATGCAAGATCAAAGACAATGAAATGACAGGAAAAAAATATACTCAGAGCATCATTTTTTCTTTTTAATTTAGAAGCCACTTCTCTTCCCAGGAGAGCTGAGCAGAAAAATCACTAGAAAAATAGCTTCCTTCTGCCCATTAAGCTACCTTTTGTTTTCTTTTGATGACCGATGGGAATCTTACTCATTAAAATTGTATGGATGCCTTCTTTCCTCCCACAGTTTATTTACACATAAAAAATAGATGATTTCAAGAGTACAAACATCACGCTTTCCAGAGCTGCTGAAAACCTCTATGAACAGTCATCTATGTTTGCAGAACCATCGAGAGTTGCCTAAAATCTACAACAGTGTATTCAAGTGGGTGTATTTTTGGAGGCGTGGACCAGGCTGGGGGATATGAGGAAAAGTAGCATTACAACAAACCTTCCTTGTCTTGTTTTAACAAAGAAGACTCCCCCTCCCTTCGCAGTCTCCAGACACATGCCTTTCCCATTATGTGCTAGATGGAAGTT
This sequence comes from Suricata suricatta, assembly GCF_006229205.1. Taxonomy (NCBI): domain Eukaryota; kingdom Metazoa; phylum Chordata; class Mammalia; order Carnivora; family Herpestidae; genus Suricata; species Suricata suricatta. Next base: position 65,753,555 of record NC_043714.1, on the reverse strand, counting down.
ACAGGAGGTACAGTGAGTATGGGAAGACTGAAACCAAAAGTATGGTCACTGAGGAAGATTAAACTCAACTTGACCTCCAAGGCTGATGGACAAATGATGATTAGATAGAGGATATGCATATCTAAATTGCATTTTATCTCTATTATAGTCTAACGACATTATTAACATTGCTGTTTGATAATTCGTCAACGTGAAAATGTGTCCACTTATCTCTGGTTATAAAAACAGTCATTGATTCAACCCCTCAACGTGGGTCTTGCCAAATTATCATGGGCAGATGGTCAGAGCATTACATCAGGGTTGGATCCAAATCACCTCTGTCTTTCCTCCCTCTCTCCATTTCTCCTCTTTTCTTCCTGTCTCCCCAACAAGCATTATTGTGTTTCTGCTACATGTTTAATACGATCTGGTGTCTGGTCATACAGACTGCTCACTGGTGATCATGGCCAAGTCACTTGAAACCTTGAAACTTTGGTTTTTGCTTCTTAGAAACATGAAGATTCAGGTGTCTGTAAGGCTACAGTACTCATTTATGTGTTCACGGAGCACTATGTACTAGAAAGTGGGCTGTATTTAAGGTATGTGAAAATTAATAAAATGTATGTACTCCCTGTGCTTTCTATTTTGTCAGTGTAGTTGAGGGAGACAGATGTATAAGGGAAGGTGGTGTTGGGAAGAACATCCCATACAGACAAAAAAAGAATGTAGCCATGGTATGAAGGTGGGTTGGGTGAAATGGTCATCTTTCGTCTCGTGAGCATCTCGTGCTATTTGTTTGTCTAGATGCTACCCCATGTCTCTGTGTTCCTTGTGACCTGGGCCAGGCCAGGTGAGGTCTATCTAAATGATCTTGATGGATGCTATTGCTACTATGGAATTATCATGTGACTGCTGGTGAAGGATAGAGGTGAAACAGAGAAGCTGAAGGGTGTCGACACAAGATTGATTTTGGAAGATGCCCATTCTCTTGCCTTTGTCCCTTTTGCTGGTGCTTTGGTGAATGAGGGAGCTTAACAGTCTCTGTTCAGATCATGGACTTATCTGGCCCCAGGGAAAAAGAAAACACCTGCAATAGCTTCTCAGATTCACAGCACGAGCTCTCCTTGGCCCAAGGGCACAGACTTTGCAGTGTAACAAACGGAATGGAGTCCAACAGACTGGCTCTGAATCGTAGCTCCCACATACACTATCTGCATGGTCTAGAGCACGTTACTTAAATTCCGTAAGTCTCGATTTATTCTTTGAAAAATGAGAGCAATAACAACAGCAGCAGTTTCCTGTGGTTGTTGGCATACGGCAATGTGTAACACGAGGCCCTGCACATACTAAGCCCTTAGTAAATGCTTCTGTTGCAGGGATTACTCGTTTCCTAATTCTGAGATAATTAGCAGGGGAGAGAAAGAAAAATGGTGTCATTTTCTCCATGGGTGTGTACCACTTGCTTCTTTCAGAGGGAGAATTTTTATCTATTTATCTATCTATCTATCTATCTATCTATCTATCTATCTATCTATCTATTTAGCAAGACAGGAGTCGAGAGGGAAGTATTCCAGCTGTTATACCAGCTGCTGCAAATGAAATTTTCCTGCAGGTGCTTCTGTATAGTTTTCCCAGTGGGTGTTTCCAGGGTGGACTTCCCAGCCCATCTGGTCTGTGGGGTCCTCTTTCCAGCCAGGTAGGCTGTGCTATGCTGCAGTAACAAGCAGCCCCCAACTCTTAGTGGTTTATAACAGCAGAGGCTGGTTTCTTACTCACACTCCCTATCCATTGGGGGCTGGCACAGGGCACTCGGATCACCTTGGGCTCTCTGGCATCCAGCTGAGAGAGGCTCCACGATATTGATTTCATGACTTTCAAGTCAGGAAGAGGGAACGTGGTAGAGCTTGCATTGGTTCTTAATGCTGGTTCTGAGAGCGACACAGATTACTCTTGCTCACACTTCATTGGACAGAGAGGGGAAGGGTGATGCCACCGTGTACCAGAAGGGTAGAGAGCTGGAAATATTTGGTGAACAGCACTGAGTATGCCCAGGGTCTCTAACAGCCCTTTCCCCTTCTTTCTTGCTCATGGAAACCTGACTTTATTAGGATCACAGTGTGATAAGCCATAGGGGACAGATCACTATGGTGCTCATGACATCATGGTGATTCTGTTCATCTGTACCAGTGGTTGGGCTGGACTACAGGTACGCATGTGGCCAGCTCTGACCAGTACCCCACTTGAGGAGCTTCTGGAAAAAGTCTCTCCCTTATTAAAGAAGAAACTGGCACAAAGATAGGTTTTTTTGTTGCAGTTATTTTCACCCCTTTCTCGCCCTTCTATGGATTCTGTAACTGTTACCGTGTGCCGCAAATAAACTGTTATATTATTTAAGCCCCTCTATGTCAAAGTTCTGTATTTTTAGCCAACATAGCTGAATCTCATCTAACTGGTAGACTCTGTCAGTATTTCCCAAACTTCTCTAATCATAAGAGACATTTATTAAGAAGAGATTCCAGGCTCTTCCCTAGGAGATTCCTAGTAAGTACGTTAAGGGTGGAGCTCAGGAACCTGCATTTTACCAAGTGCCCTGAGGTGATTCTTATGATGAAAGTTTGAATGACACCATGCCAGCTATATGTAAAATGCCCCCCTCATGTTTTTTTAAGCAGGAGGCTGACTGTTGTTTCTGAATGTGTATTTGCATGTGCGGTTTGCTTATTTTTAAAGTTCCACAGCAGTGGTATGGAAGATATTCTAGAGGAGCCAGGGGAGAGAGCAGAAGTCCAGGGAGAGGACAGGGGGCCTGGAAATCAAGTCAGGAGAGCCAGGGGGGTGACTAGAAATCTCACACATCAGTTGGGCCTGGTGACTGATCAGGTTTGGGAAGTGAGCCAAGAATCCAGGAGGACCTCCAGGTCTCTGTGTTGGGTGAAGGGGCAGCGTGGTGCCCTGACCAAGGCAGCAGATGCAGATGGAGGGACTGGTCTGAGGAAGCATAGAGGTGGGTTTGTGTGGGACCCATGTGAGACGCCAACGAGCAGAGCTGTAGCCGCCCCTTCCCCAGGCCCAAGCTGAGAGGTGGTTGCAGGGGTAGGGGAAGAGGAAGTGAATACGTCAGGCAATAAGCTTACCATCCAGCACATCTCCTGGTTCTGGCGAGGCTGTTGGCTCTATTGTCTCTTTTTAGTTTAAAATATTTCTACTTCTTTGTGCAGCCATCTTGTGTCCCCAACATTGAGACAGGAAAGAAGGCAATGAACAGGCTGGTTTATCTGGTCACCCATTCATTCATTCATTCATCCAGGTGTGGTGTGCAATCAGTACCAAGAGCTGAGGATGAACTGATGGAACAGACATGGTTCTAGCCTTCATGGAGCTTAGATCAATGGGAAAATGAGACAAAAAGAGAAGAAAAAAATAAATGAAATTCTAAACTGTAAGCAATTCTTTTTTTATGTTTATTTATTTCTGAAAGAGAGTGCGAGCAGGGGAGAGGCAAAGAGAGAAGGAAGCAGACAGAGAATCTGAAGCAGGCTTTCACTGTCAGTGAAAAGCCCAACATGGGGCTCAAACCATGAACCGTGAGATCATACCCTGAGCCGAAGTCAGACACTCAACTGACTGGGCTACCCAGATGCCCCTGGACTATGACAAGTTCTATCAGGGAACCAAGCTTTGTTCAGGAAGGAGACAGGGTAGTGGGGTGAGCACAAGTTTTGGCGAAAAGTGACACTGACTTGGGCTCTTAGTGTCCAGCTTTGTGGTTTCTGACAAGTTGTAGCCTTAATTCCCTCATCTGTAAAATGGGATTCCCTCCGTCCATCACAGTTGTTGTGGGATTTAGGCAAAGTGATGCTGTGGTGACAGACCATGCCCACATCTCCGTGGCTTACAAGAACCAAATGTATTTCTTGTTCACATTTCATGTTGATTGCAGGTCACCTACACCTTTACATGGTGTCCCCTTCTCTCTGAAAGGGACAGCTGGTATTTGGAACATTGGCATTCATTAGCTGGGAAGAGAGATGCTGGAACCACGTGCCTCTTCCTGCTCCTGCTTGGACGCGGTATACAGTTTCACCCATGTGCTACTGACCAGAGAAAGGCTCGTGGCTCAGTCTGAGGTCACTGGGGTGTGATTCTCCTGATCCTGATCCTCCTCCTGTAAGCAGTCAGTTGCTCATTTTCCACTCCTGGATGAATTTTCTTCTCCTTCCAAAGCCAGATTTGAATACCAGGAGGCCAAAGTATATTTACTTGTCCTGGGCGTGTTATTTGCATATGTCTCTTGGGTTGACTTGTCCATGATTAAGTAGCTGCTGAAGGAACAGCTTGTCCAATCCATCATTCATTCTCTTTTTCTTTGTTTTTCTTCCTCACATCATTGTGGACCCAGTGGCCTTTTTCTAAAAAGGCTGCGAGGTACAGACCTGCCAAGGGAAGGTCAGAATGGTGTATGGGGAGCAGGGGGTAAGAATCACAGGCATTCTCGAGATCTCATTTGAGAACACTGATTTAGATGCCAAGAAAACTCTGGCAAGATGATATTTGCCACTCACCGAGTATTTTACCATAGCAAGCATGGCGTGAAGAACTTGAGATAATGAGGTAACTCATTAAATCTTCACTAAAATCTTACGGGGTGGACACTATCGCTCCCATTTTACAGATGGTGGAACTGAGGATTAAAGTTTATCTATTACCCCAAGACCACCTACCTAATAATTAGCAGGGCTGAATTCAAGTTCAGGTTAATCTGGCTTCTGAGCTCATCTTTCTAATGCTAAATAACACTATTCTTCTCTTTCCCATATTGCTGTGTTGTCTGGAACACCGCCGGCTCCTTTCCTATGATAGGATTGCACATCCCCCTCCTCCTCGTGCTTCGTGACCGGTGGTGTCCCCTGTAGAAGGGAGGGAGATTCCTCCCAGCCTCCCTGACCGACTTTGGGTTTGGCCACGTGACTTGGTAGGGAGAGTAGATTGTAAGTACATGTGACACATACCACATTATGAATCATTCCGAGCTTCTGTCAGTGCTCTTGCTTTTCCCAAGAGAGTGGCACTCTCCACACAGCTTGGATCTCCTTCAGCTCAGATCCCAGCACAAGAGGACATGTGTAGCAGAGTGTCTCCGTCTGTTCAGGCTGCTCTAAGAGAAATATCATAGATTGGGTAGCTTATAAACAACACACATTTATTCTCACGGTTCTGGGCACTGGAAAGCCCATGATCAAGGGACTGGAAGATTTATTGTCTGGTGGGAGCCTGCTTCCTGGCACATAGGTGTGTTGTGTTCTCACACTGTGGGAAGGTTGAGTGAGTTCTCTGGAGTCTCTTGAGCAAATTGGGGAGGTGCAGAGAGAGAGAGAGAATCCCAAGAGTCTGTGCTGTCAGTGCTGAGCCCAACGAGGGGCTGGAACTCACAAACTCTGAGATCATAACTTCAGCCAAGGTCAAGAGTTGAACACTCAATGACTGAGCCACCCAGGCACCCCTGGAGTCTCTTTAATAAGGGAACTAATTCCATGCATGAGGGTGCCACCCTTGTGATCTATCACCCCCAAATTTCCCATCTCTAAGTGCCATTACATTGGGCATTAGGTTTTCACATATGAATCCTGAGGGGACACAAATATTTAACTCACAGCACAGAGCTACCACCGCTGACCTTCAGCCACCAACATACAACAGGAGCTAGAAATACGTTTCTGCTGCTGTTCTAAGCTACCAAGATTTTGGTGCTTTTTGTGACTGCTCCCAAATCTGACCAATATGTCCAAGGATATTCTGAGACACATGGGTCATATAGATAATAATAGTCTCAGGGAGATGGTCCTGGATTTGATTCTTATCTATGCCCCTTGGATAGGTTGATAATAGTACATGTGGGAATTAATGTAAGTACAGTAATAGTCATAAAACACTCATCAAACCATACATTTCATAATAACATTCGTTACCCCAGTAAGCACTGCTCTTCGTGGAGTGGGACTTTGTTCCACTTACCTTAATAAAGTTCATGAACACAGGTGCCATGTCTATTTTGTTCAAATGTATGCATATCACATAGTAGATGTTCAATAACTATGTAATGAATGAATGGTCTAGGAGGTGTTAGGCAATGAGAAGAGTTCGGTGAGCAAATACCATTTTGACCTGCTCAGTGGAACAAGCTAAATTCTTGTGGAAATTCTTAGAGCCTTCAGTGCATTAAAATGAACTTCAGAGGGGTGGTGGGGCTAGTGGGCACCATTTTACTAAAGTATGTGACCATGAAACCCTTTTCTTCCCAGGAACTTTTTGTGGGCTGAGATGCTTTGTTTCCCACCTTAGCCTATGGACTAGATTTCAGGTACAGCCATCATCTGCAAGCTGATCAGAATCAGAAATGGATGGTTGCATTTCCAATCATTTCTGTCTGAGAAGAGCCTCTGTATAACACCTCACTAATCTGTCCTTGAATATCCTAATCTCTCCAAGGGGAAGGTCTTCCTTGCCTGTCTCATGTTTGGAGGAAAAAACAAATGAGGCTGTGAAGTAGACTGAGCCACTCGAGAACAGAGCCTGTGGCTTATTTCCTGGGACTCCAAAACTCATGAGCTGTTGCGTGATGGAACACAACACGTTTCTGTTGAGTGAATTCATGGTACAAACTCAGAGCGAGCAGTGAGACCAAGATGGAGCTGGGCCTGCACAGTGAAAAACCAGCCAGAGGTGACCTGGTGACATCTTCTCAATAAATCAGCCAGCTTTTACCTAGGTCTACCATTGCAAGAGTTTCACTGTAGGCAGTCAGCCTACGTCATTTAGGAGAACAGTGAGTTTGTATAGTAGGAAGTCACAAGGGGTGTGGCAGATGCCACTGATTTGTCAACTTAATCTATTCCCAACACTTCTTCCCTGCTAACGAAGCCTTGATTTTGTTCACCTTTCTTGGAGGCTGTGTCATCCAGAGGAAGGGATGGTCAGCAATGAAGGTGGTCTCATTTTCCTTGCCAGGGATTGATTTGGGTGTGGACCTGGGAGGCATTTCTGGCCCATAGGATATGAGAAGAAATTTGGATGACTGAGAAAGGCTTTTAAATCTTAAAAAGAGACATGAAAGAGGGGTTTCCCACATTCTCACATTTCCCCTTTGCTGACCTTGCTGTGTCCACGTGTAACACCTGAAACTGTGGCCGCCATCTTGTAATCACAGTAGAGGCACTGTGAACAGAGATGGCTGAGTGGGCCTCTGGAATGTGCTGGCTTCTTGAAGAGCTCATCAAAGTCTTGAACTAAGCAATCCTAGGGTTTCTGCACCCAACTTTATATTATTTTGTGAGACAAAGATGTCTTTATTGTTTGACCATTTCGTTGGGTTGGCTTGAAGCTTTCTAACAGATATAAGATGATGCAAAGTGAGCAAACCATGAGCCTATCTATCCCTCCATGATCTCACAGCCTGGTTTTAAAGGCTGCAAGGCAACAATTAATGCCACTGTAGTCCAATTTGTACCATAATACAGTTATAAACTAGGTGCTTCAGGACAGTACAGGGGAATGAGCTTGGTCTGCCCTGAAAGGGTGAAGAAGGCTTTAGAGAGGATGTGGCTTTAGGTGGAGGTTTGAGTTATGGGCTTTGCAATCCAGGAGGAAGGAGTCATGCATTCAAGGGCAGAAAGATCTGAGAGTGTTATTTGATTAAAGCTTGATTGTTTTAGGGCTACTGGGCTGGAAAGGAAGCAGATGAAACTATGATCATGAAGGACCTGGTGAAGACTCCAAAGGGGCATTGATGGTTAAGGCATAGGCATATCAGGTCTTGGGGACAGGGGGCCTGAGTCTTAGGCATTCAGGAGGTCAGCAGCATTTTTGAATGCTTGTTGTGTAGTAGCCCCCGAGTTGGGACCTGGAGCTACAGTACTGAAAGCGGGACTGTAATGTCCATAGGGTCCATTTCAATCATCGTCACCACCTAGTCTCCATTGGGGGCCCAGAGTCTGGCATGCAGGGGACTCTCATTATTGTTGCCCAAATGATCTATGCAAACAGGATCCCTAACCTGTGGGGACTCTGCTGACCAGGCAGAAAAGAGGCATTTAACAAAAAATGAAATGGATCATTGTACACAATTTTGATATGTATAATTATATGCACATATTTCGGTGCTCAGAAACCAAATTCCATGGGAACCTAACAGAGTCAGGAAAGGCCATCCGAGAAAGGGGCCAATAAACATATTTTGGTCTCGATCTCTCTGGGCCTCAATCTCCTTAGCTGGAAGCCAGAATAATTCTACTTATTCCCAAAGGTTGTTGAGGGGTTTGAGATAATGCATTTAATATTTTAAAAATGCAGTTCAGGGAAGTCTTCAGGAAAAACCACACATGGGGGAAGTACTGCATCATGGAATTCTCTTCCAAGCCTCTATCCAACCCGAAAGCCATGATTTTAAAGTAGCATGTGGTGGTTCCTCCAAACTCATTTCCGGACGATGCTGGGAAAAAGGAAGGGATTCTTACATTTCATAATGAAAAAACCTTTTGTGAATTGGCTTGATATCGAGTTATTCCCTCGTTAGCTCCTGGCAAAAACCAAGCTAGCCACTGAACATCTGTGTTGCAGGTAGTCAAAAGGGGATTAATGGATTAAAAGGAGCATTCAAGGGGGATGAAGAAAACTCAGTTTCAGAGGAGCAAATGCAGGGGCGGGTGGGGAAGGCCGGTGGCTTGCGTTGCTTTGTTTGCCATTAAAATGACTGGTTGGTTTTCATTATGGCCAGGACCATGGAGGGGTTGCCAGGGGCCAAGCTGGCAGAGCTGGAGCATGGAGGGGGGGAGGGCTCTTATACCAAGACTTTTGGGTAAATTGTCTTACCTTGTCTTCTGAATCCTGATCCATAAGTGTCTGTGTCTGAGTGAGGCTCCCAAGTGAAACATAAGTGCTCCTTAAGGGATGAGCATTCAGAAAGCACTGCTCAGCGTTCTCTGTGCCAAATGCATGCTATCCTGAAGGCTGAGGGCCAATTGCATTGAAAATGGGAGACAATGAACAGCTTCTTAATGTCATGTGCCACTGTGCTGGATGCCTTACGTGTCATAAACTTTGTGATCTCCATGGCGACTTTTCAACATGGGTACAGTCCCCAATGTACAGATGAGAACACTGAGGCTGGGAGGAGGTAACCAAATCACTCCCTGTGATAAACGCAAAAGGCCACAGAGCTCGGATTTGTAACTTGCCACATTTTTTTGCCCTTGAAATCCAGTAAAGGGAAGGATTGTGGGCATCTTTCCCATAATTTAATTTGAAGATGTGTCTAAAATGGGCAGACTTGCGTTATATTATTTCTGTGAACTCACTGGGCTGTATGCTCCATGAGAGTGGGTGGGGTCCGCTGTGCCATCTCCAGCTGTGCCCCCACCACCTGCATGGAGCCCAGCACAAACTGGGCTCTGGACCAGGGGCGTTGGCAGACGAATAGACGAGCTTCTCAGCTTTTGTTTTCAAGAGGTTCCTTATTCCAAAAAGAGCTCTCCAGAAGGGAAGCCTGGAGAAATAGAGACATTTAGAATCACAGGGACTTGGGAGGCTTTCCGGAGCAAATCCTGATCGACTGCATGAATCCTTCGATGACTCATTTTGGGCCTTTTTCACAGAGAACACAGGACAGGAAGTGACAGACGTTCAAGACATCTGGGCCATAAGTAATCACGCAGATTTTACAAAAAGCATTTGATTGAACCTTAAGAGGTTTCTCCAGAAAATTGATCTTTCAGCAAAGGTACTGAGTCAGCGAGGAAGGATTAAAAAGACATCTCCTAGGACTGAACGGGAGGGAAGGGCCAGGCCATAGGCTCACTTGACCTGTCTGGTGGGTGAATGAATGGCCTGGGGGCTGGTCCACTGAGGCTTCTGGTTCCATCTCCTTGGTCAAAGGGCTGCAGAGTGAGAGGCTCTGGAAAAACGGAAGGGCCTACACCACCCAAGCTAAACCCTACCCTTGATCATCCACTTGCTTGGCCATCAACGAGGGGACGGACCTTACCAGCGGACAAGAGGCCTTTTCCCAATCCTGGGCTGATTTAATTGCTATTATTAGTCCCAGAAGCAGCTGCTATTTACTGAGTACCTGTGATGTGACGACAAGAATAGCATCCATGTCACTGAGTTATTGGAAAGTGAAAGCATGTGAATAGCTTAGTCCAGCCAGGTCTGCTAGAACACAACCTATGCACTCCTGAAAATCACCGTGCTATGCGAAAACACACAATAAAACCACAGGGCTCAGGGGAAAATGGGGTGAGGGGAAAAACACTCACAAACTTCACCAGTGACTCACACACCCGTACCCAAACATATGAATATGATAGCAGCCTAATAAAAGGGTGGCACAGGTTTACACACAAAGTGGTAGACTGCACAAATACTGCGATAAATATGGCACTTTATTTTCAGAGAGACTTAAGGTTTCCTCACGTCTGTGGGTGTCAGAGGGCTGTAGCTTGTGAGACATTATAAAGCAGTGATAGGAACGTATTTGAAATCAGATGAGAAGTTGTCACACCAGATGTGCATGGGTGCGGCTCAAAACACACACCTTGCGTTTCCACCTGACGTAGCTGGTAGTATTTGAAGTGTGTTTGGGTCGCCCCTACCTAGTGTGGTTGGGCTGGGCGTATCTACTGTTTCTCACTAACGAAATCCCCCATCAGCAAACACGAAATTTGCATTATGGTCGAATTGTTCCCTCATACATCAGTTGTGCTGGCACAAATGAGTGTTTTCAAAATAATCATTGCAGCAGCACTGACTATACAGGATTCACGGCAAATGTGTCGTAAATGATAGCGGTAATTGTTACGTAGAGCGTCTCTCAGCCTTTTCATTAAACTCAGTAAGGTAAGGGTAAGGAATCCCATTTTACAGGTGAGTAACTCAGACTCCTAGAGGTTAACTCCCTTACTCAAAGGCACAGGGCTAGGAAGGGGCAGGGGCTCTAGCCACCCCCCATATGTCTCACCATGGGGTGAATCTCCTTTTACATCTGATATGGGATACTGTGCTGGTGGTAGAGGAGGCCACAAGATGAGTATATGTCTCTGGGTCCTCATCTTTGACAGCTCAAGGTACTGTTGCATAGAACACAAATCCACATGATTCTTTTTTATTTATCTATTTTTTAAAGTTTATTTATTTTGAGAGAGAGAGAAAAGAGAGAATGTGTGCCCTAGTAGGGGAGGAGCAGAGAGAGAGGGAGAGAGAGAGGATCCTAAGCAGGCTCTGCACTGGCAGCACAGAGCTAGATGTGGAGCTTGATCTCATGAACCATGAGATCACAACCTGCATAGAAATCAAGAGTCAGACGTTGAACTGACTGAGTTATCCTGGTCCTCCCACACCTGATTTTTAAAGACCAGACAAATATCTGAGACACGTCTGGTCTGTGCTGCTACCTCAGGGGGTGTATTTATTCTCCTCTGTTCTTGGGCCAGATAGAGTCAAAAATGTTGGGAAGCTCTTTGATGTCTCACGCTACCTGATGATGTGAGGAAAATCCCTGTATTTCGCCCAAAGCTGCTTCTCAGGACTCTCCACCACTGTGTCCTTATGTGTCCTTAACTGAGCCTTCTTTGCTCCCGCTTGAATTTGGCAGTGCCTAGCTTACTTACCCGTGAAAGTTCTGGGGTCCAGAAATGAGCACACTGCTCCTGACATGCCTTAGCAAACCTAGACACAGAAGGTCCTATGAGGGCAATCTTGGCGAGAGTTGGGCTTGACTTTTATAGCAGATGCCTCACGTTCCTGGCTTATACTGATCTTGGGGCCAACTAAATCTCTAGACCGTCTTTGCATGAATTCTTGTTTTTTTGTTTAATTTGCATGAATTCTTGACACTTGCTCTTCGCTCCTTATTCTGAGTTCAAATGTAGGGTTTACATTTATGCACATTAAAATATCTTTTTGCTCACTTTATCCTATCAAAGTCCATTTTCTATCACCTTTGTATTATGGAAGACTTCCAACTTATTCAAAAGGAGAGAGACTAATAGCATAATGAACTTTCATTAACCACCACCATTAACTCTATGAATCACAACACATGGACAATCGTGTTTTGTGAAGACTCCTGTTCACACATGACATTGGATCTCCAATTGTTTTTAAGAAAAACCTAGATACCATGGTAGTTCACCTGTATTCCAGTATGTATCTTTAAGATAAAGACTCCTCATTTGTAGGAAAGTGGATGGACCTTGAGGGTGTCATGCTAAGCGAAATAAGTCAGGCGGAGAAGGACAGGTACCATATGTTTGCACTCATAGGTCTAACAGGAGAATAGGAGAAACCTAATGGAGGACCAGGGGGAGGGGAAGAGGGAAAGAGAGTTGGGGAGGGAGAGGGTCACAAAACTTGAGAGACTATTGAATACTGAAAACGAACTGAGGGTTGAAGGGGAAGGGGGAGGGGGGAAAAGAGGTGGTGGTGATGGAAGAGGGCACTTGTGGGGAAGAGCACTGGGTGTCGTATGGAAACCAATTTGACAATAAACTATTAAAAAAAAAGAACTGAAAAAAAATAACTTAAAAAAAAAGATAAAGACTCCTAAAAAAAAGAAAAGATAAAGAGTCTTTTAGACTTTTGAATGCTGAGCACAAACTGAGTGCTGAAGAGGGCGGGGTGGGGGGGAAGGGGAAGGGGGGTGTGGTAATGGAGAGTGGCACTTGTGGGGAAGAGCACTGGGTGATATATGAAAACCAACTCGGCAATAAACTATATAAAAAACCTTACTTGCAAGATCATTATTATGCCAAAATAAATTAATAGTACTTCCTTGATATTGTTAAATATCCAGCCAGTGTTCAAATTATCTCAATTACTTTGTTCAAATCAGGATTCCATGTGGATATGTCTTTAAAACCTTTTTTAGTTAATAGGTTTCATCTTTATTTTTCCCTTTCTGCCTTGAATTTTTGTTGTTCTTTAAGGAAGCAGGCTGCTTGTTGTTTGTTGAGTTTCTTAAATTAAGAAGTTTTGCATAGCACCCTGGAGGTGTCATTTAACATATTATTTTGTCTCCTGGTTTTCCTGTAATTTGGGCATAGCATTCAATGGCGTGATCAGGTTTGGTTTTGATTATTTTAAATTCTTTTTTTCATTGTGGTAAAATACATATAACATTAAATTTATGTTTTTTAAAAATGTTTATTTATTTATTTTGAGGGAGAGAGTGGGAGTGAGTACGAGCAGGGGGCGGGCAGAGAAAGAGAATCCCAAGCAGACTCTGTGTTGTCAGCACAGAGCCTGAGGGGGTGCTTGATCCCATAAACCACGAGATAATGACCTGAGCCAAAATCAAGGGTCAGATGCTTAACTGACTGAGCCACCTAGGTGCCCATAAAGTTTACCATTTGAATCATGTAAGGTGTACAGCTCAGTAGCTTTAAGTGCATCCACAGTGTTGTGCAATCATCACTACTTTCCATTTCTTGAACCTCTTCATCATTCCAAATAGAAATTCTAATAAACACTAACTCTGCATTTCCCCCATACCCCAGTCCCCACCTGGTAATCTCTGCATTATTTCCTGCTGCTCTAAATTTGCTTATTCTAGGCAGGTGAGTGGACCTCATGTAAGTGGACCATACAATATTTGTCCTTCCGCGTCTGGCTCTTTTCACTTAGTATAATGCTTTCAAGGTTCATCCGTATTGTAACAGGTACTAGAATTTCATTGTATGGATATATCACATCGTGTTTATCCACTCACTTCTCGGTAGACATTTGGTTTATGCTTCTGGTTTTTTGACAAGAACACTCCATTAATAGTAGTTGATAAAGAAACACATAATATCTGGGGCACCGGGGTTAAGCCCCTGACTTGGGCTCAGGTCATGATCTTGTAGTTTGTGAGTTCAAGCCCTGCATGGGGCTCTGCGCTGACAGCACAGAGCCCGCTTCGGATCCTCTGTCTCCCCGTCTCTGTCGCTCTTTCAAAAATAAATAAACATTAAAAAAAAAGAAACCCATAATATCTACACATCCCTCATTAAGGATTCCAAAGTAGATGTTTTCTACACATCTATGTCTTCTGTGCATTCCATATTTCTGTGTTCTCTCACAAGTCTTTGCCCTCCCGTTACTATTCTGCATTCAGCCTCCTCAGGAAAGGTTGCTCTCGCCTTCAGAAGACTTGGCTTTCTCGGGATAACCTGCTTCCGGTGCGGTGCTCCCGCCCACCACGCAGCTCCCAGTGTGAGGGTGGGTTCCAGTGCCAGAGCAGCCCCTCCCTGGCCCCCACTCCCAGGTTAGGCTTCTGTTGCTGCTTCCTCCCATCATGCTGCCTTCTCCTTGGAGGCTCACCCTCTCCTGTGATGGCCAGTGTCCCTTCCCCACTGCTGGCTGGAGACTTTGGTCCTGACTCAGAGCTTTTCCCTTAACATCACCATTTTCATCATGACCATGGACCTCACCGGTCCCGGAACGCTGCCCACTGCAGCAGTCCTTCAGCCTTTCCTGCTGTCGCCTGGCCCCTGAGCACTGGTGGGGCAGGTCATGCTGCTGTGCTGATTGCTGGCACCACAGTTTTGCAGCTGTGCTGGGGCCCGGGGTCTCCTGACATTCCTCCTGTTGGCCCTTGGCCAGCTGTGTCTCTTATTCAGCCCCAAACTGTCCCTCAGTTCCCATGTCCTCCTCACCCGTATTGTTATTTGGGTGAAAATAGAGTCACTGCCCGGAGTGGGATTTCCCTCAGCTTCCGCCCTCTGCACAATGAAAACTTCGTCTTCATCTGTACCTCCACCTCCTTCTTTTATGTTCTAGGGGCTCTATGACCCTTGTCATGTCAGAAACTGTAGCCCTCCTAGCCTCTGTGATTAAACAGAGTGACCAGATGACACGGGGCAGGTAGGACTAAGAGAAGAGAGGGAAGGAAGGAGGAGGAAGGGAATGAGCAAAAGAGAAAGCCGGTAGGAAAGTCAAAGTGGTGATAGAGAGAAGAAAAGTGAGAGGTACTTGGCCCTTCCCTCCACTGTTCTGAGGGTGGTGGTGGTTGTTGTTGGTTTTGGTTTACCACTGAGTGTTCTCTCGATGGCCTTATATTTCCCTGCTTCCCTTCGAGTGTTGGGGGCAGATTGCCTCACCCAGCTGCCTCATAGGGAAGTTATGAAGATTGTGTTGACAAAGGTCTTTGTGCTCTGTCCCACAGGTGCCTGCATAGAGGCCCTAGCCTGGGAATCTTGGGGGAGAGGGGGGAATCGACCTCTGACCCCAGGTGCGCTGGCATTTGGCATTCGCATTGTGGGTTCGCACGCAACACCAGAGATGCGGAATCCTCCGTCTTCAAGCTCTTGATACTTTTGAGTTGTGGTGCCAACACAGAGGCTCTGTGGGGACCAGACGGACACCTGTGAATACGTTTGCTTGTTTCCCGGCATCATTACAGAGTATTGGCAAGACATCCTGTTAGAGCCTGCTTTTTGTAAATGTGCTTTTTGTCCAAAGAATCCACTGTTCAGCCACGTGGTCACTCGGTGGATCTTGATGTTTTCATTCACGTGCCAATGAAAGAGGCCCGTAAAATCCCGAGATACAAAGTTTTTTCTGGCTCTACCTGAGTCCTTAGAGCTGAGAGAAGTCTCCTCTACCCCCCTCCCCACCTCCATCCCCAGGATACACAGCTGCCCTCTAACAGCTGGCTTCTATTCACCTCTGTCCACAGCAGAGAGTCCACTACATGAGGAGAGAGACTATGCCACCACCAGCGGTCCTTTTCATTATTGGAAAGTTCGTCTGAGGTTATCTGGTGCGTGTGATCTTGGGCAAGCCACTTCCCTTATCTGGCCTGCAGATTCCCATATGAAAACAAGGCATTTAAGCCAGTGGATCTGACCTAATTTTAGACTTCTGTTTACTTTGAGTCGATGCCCATTTTGCCTCCTGAAACATCCCCAATCCTCCTGGTTTTCATCCTTGGTTGTTAATTACATTTTCTTTCTCTTCTTTCTCCTTCGCCTCCTCCTCCCCCCAGCCTCGAAATATTCCTCAGGGTTTGGTGCATTTCTCACGCTATATTTAACTTTCCCACTCTCCACTCCAAGCCAATGTGATTTTATATGTTCCCACATACCACCCCCACGTGAAGGACTTTTGAGGGCAGGTCTCTACCCAGCCTTTGCGTATCTTCCTGATATCTGCACTTGGATGTCTCATGGTTGTTCAGCCTCACAGTGCCCCATCTCGATACTTGGTTTTCCCCCAGCTGATTTTCTTCTAGCCTTCGAAGTCTTAGGAAATGGCTCCAGGCAGAAGACCATTTTGAGTTTTCCTTCATCTCCTATGCCAATCTATGGTCTACTGGGTCTACTAACCAAAGACTTCTCTAGGCTGTTCATTTTCGTCCACCTCAACATCATATCAGCATATCTGCTCTTCTCTGAGTTTCTGCTGTGAAAGCCTCCTGGATTCTATAGTGTTTCCTCTATTCCTGTCCCCTCTTCCTGGCCATTCTCTAACCTGCACCAAGATGAAATTGGAATCAGGTCCCATCTCTGCTGAAAATGCCTTCATGTCTTACCCTAGACTAAAAGGCAAAGCCTTGACTAAAGAATATAATCTCCTACTTGCTCTGGAACCCTCTACTTGCTCCCCGAGTTCATCTTAGGCCACGGTCCATGTGATCAGGCCACACTGACGTTCTCTGCTCCTCTAGCACGCCAGTCCCTGCCCCATTTTATGGCCTCTGTATGGGCGTTTCCTCTACTTGGACTTCTCTTCCCTGTGCTCTTTCTTCAGCTGCAGCCTCATCTTTTGGGCTTCGGCTGAAATCACTTTACAAAAGAGGCCTTACCCCATTGCCTGATTCCTCTGCTTATTAACCATAAGACTTTGGAGAAGTGATTTCCCCCGCTCAAGCCTTCTGTTCATTTAATTTAGAAGGTGAAAAAAAATGACAATATTTATTTGGCAGTGAGAATTCGATGCAATTGCCTGTTCATTCATTCACTTATTTATCCACTGAATTCATAACATAAGTCACCAAACTTGGCTGAATGATTTCTGGGCCCTGTGCCTGGGGTGGGGGATGCAGGGATGAGAGCATGACCGCAGGCTGCGGGCCTGTGCTTGGCGCAGAGCAGGCGCTCAGCGGAGATGTACGATTTCTTGTAGGCACCTCCTCTCTCACGCTCCAGCTGGCCTTTTCAGACACCTTCTGCCTCCTCCTGGGGAGTTTACATTTGTAGTTGCTCCAGCGGCTCCAGTCATAGCAACAGAGCTGTAGAGGGCCTAGCATACGTCCAGCGTCCCACCCACATCTTTAGGATCCTCTTGAGAACCCTGCAAGGGAGGCATGACCACTGTCCCTGTCTTGCAGCTGAGGATGGGGCTCCTAGGGCGTAGGATCTGTGTGGGACTCCTCCTACCTAATGACAGGGAGGGTTGGGTTTTGGATTTCAAACCATCCCCACATCCCATGAGGCCATGCTGCCTCACCTGATGCTTCACTGCCTGTTCTCATCATAAGGCTTTTCTGGAATTAAGGAAAACAAGTGTTCACCATGGCCCAGGGTTCAATAAGAACAATAACAAAACCTGAACCTGACCTCCTGTGCTCTATTTCCCATAAGCTCATGTTATTCCTTCACATTCGTTTCCCACAGGACCAGTTTTTGCGACCCAAACAACTTCTTGGTCTTGAGGTTGTCCACTGGCAGCATGGAAGAGGTTATCTACGAGGACCTGGCCCTCCCTGTTGGCCGTGTGACTTGTGGTCACACAACCCTGTGGCTCAGTTCCCTCAGCTAGAAAGTGGGGCTCTGAGGCCTTGTCTCACACTCGTTCCTCAGGGGAGTTGTGAGGATGGGGTTTGCGATGTGCTTTGTTTTGCTCTGGGTCCTTCAGTCACGTAGTCAGAGCTCTCTGACTTCCACCCCAAGCCATACCAATATTGTCCTGTTGTGGGTGGTAAAATGAGTTGGTCCAAATTATCTCTGAGGTTGTTCCCAAGTCTGGCATTTTTTGATTCACACATCTCATCACGGATTGTCTTTAGCAGTTTTCTGTGGGTGTCTGGAGAGCAAAATAAAGGTCACCTTAATTGTAGGTTAGAGTTCTCTGAAGAATAATAACAAGAGTGGCGTGGAAGTTTAGTTGCTTACTATGTTCCAGGCTCCATGTTTGATACTTAATAAGAATCACCTCATTTAAGATTTATAACAATGCATATTGTAGAGACAAGGGGGTGGAGGCCCAGAAAGATCAGATCACACAACTAGTAAGTCATGGTCCTGGAACTTAAACACAGGTAGTCTGGTGGCCTCGTCTGCGGCCCCAGGTCCTATGCTAAGCAGTGCACGAACTGGGGAGATGGTGGCACAGAGAAGTGGGTGAAGAGCACAGTGGTAGGAATTATTGGGGTGTCAAAAGGGAATCTCTAGGAGCTCCAGGGGAAGATTTCATTCCTTGTCTCTTTCAGCTTCTGGTGGCTCCTGTCATTCCTTGGCTTGTGGCTGCATCACTTTAATTTCTCCCTTTATCCTCACACAGTCTTTTCCTCTGTGTGCGCCTGTCTCCCTGTATGTGTCTTTCATAAGGGCACTTGTCATTAGATCACCTCTGCCAAGATCCTTTATGAGTAAGGCCACATTTGCTCATTCTGGGGATTAGGACATGGACATATCTTTTGGGGGGTACCATGTAGCTCCTTACTCGTACTGACCATCTCATTCTTCACAAATTGCCCTTTATACACACACTTCTTTGAATGCAGCTTCATGGTGGCCCACGGAGCAGCCAAGGGAGTCATTGGTGCCCCCACTTGGCAGGTAAGGGAAGTGCAGTGAAACTCACGCTGGGTAGCGAGGCATCCAAATCTGCTGACCTAAGCCAGTGCGGGAAGATAGAGTCCCTGGTTTGGGGTCTCATTTTTATGCTGTGAAAGTGTGAGGGACACAGATATAAACACGTGAGCTCGCAGACCTTTGGAGAACAACAGACAGAAGTTTGCAAATGGGTGACTTGGGCCAATTGGGAAGCACAGAGGGGAGTTGTTTGCCTACACTGTATTTTAAGAAAAACTTTTGAAATAATAAAATTGAAAATCAGAAGAAAAATCTAGATATTCCCGTTCTTTTGAAAAACTCAGAGTACTTAGCTAATCTAGGTACCCATTTCGCTGGGAAAGGAGGGGAAGCTGAGTAGTAGTTGGCCTTTAGGGAAGGCATGTTTTGGTTGCAGGCAGCTGGGTCACCAGTTACCCCCAATCTTAGTGCTGGGTCACCAGTTACTCCTCATCTTAGTGCAACCATCTTTTTATGCTCACAGATTTTGTGGGTCAGGAATGGAATGCATTTCTTCACGATGTCTGGGGTCTGAGCTGGGGAAACTTTCTGGAGGTCACTCCAGCTTTTGGAGGCTGGTGGGACTGTGGTCTGGGAGGGTCTCTTCCAATGTGGCTTCTTGTGTCTGGTGCCCTTGAAGGTGGGGCTCAGCCAGGACCACCAGTTCCACATCTCTACCCTGCTTCTCTAGGTGTCACGCTGCGTGGCTTCTGGGTTCGGACTGGAGTATTCTGCGAGGGAAAATCCCTTCCAGGGCCCGGCCCCTAAAGTCCCAAAGCATCATTTCTGCTGCACTGACGGAAGGAGTAAAAAAATTGGAGGCCTTTCTCCCCCCAAATCTCCAAAGAGCAGGTACTATTTTATTCGTTTGACCTGATTCTCAGATGCAGCTGGTGGAGTTAATTAAACTCATTTAATTGCACGCGGCCATCCTCACACCACTGGTCCCTGCAAAACCCGCTTATTTATGTTTGCATCTATTTATCTTCTTATTTATTTTTCCCCTTTAATGCCCATCCTCCTTTCCTCATAGGCAACATTGTCATGTATGTGACATTTATCTTTCTGTCTGTAGGTGTTCTGGTATGATATATAGCGCTTTGTGTGCACACAGTTTAATTTACATAAACGGTGCTATTTCAGAGATCTCATTCTGTGTCTTACTCTTTGGATTCAGCCTTGGGTTATAAGGTCTAGTTGTGTGTGTGTGTGTGTGTGTATGTGGGTGTGTGGGTGTGTGTGTGCGTGCGTGGGTGCACGTGCCACAGCTCTGATTGCTGCTGGCAATGCTGGGGTCAGTGTCCACTGTGTACGTCCACTCCCTCCTCCAATGACCCACAGAGGTGCTTTCATTGTCTGCCATCTGCTGTGATAATCAGAGCAAGCCGTGTCCCCTGCTGGACCGGTGGGAGGAATCCTCTGGGGAAACACATCCAGGGGAGGGAGGGCTGGGTCCTATGGTTGCATGTGTTATCTGATTCCCCCCTCGGAACAGCTGCAGCATTTCACTACTCCGAGTGGGGAGTGGTCATTCCCCAACGCCCCTGAGACCCGCCAACTCTTGGTGTTTCCCAGCTTTCCTGAGTCTCATTTGATTTTTTTCTGATTCCTAATGAGTTTGAACACCTCTTCATATGCCTCCAGGCCATCTGCACATCCACTTTAGTAAGTTACTTGTCGTATTCTTCGCTCATCTTTTTATTGTGGTTCCTGACTCTTTTGGTTTTGCGGAGGCAAGTGCCCTTAGGGTTTGTACTGCATCCACCCAGCCAGGACTCATGTGGATGTTCCTTACTGTGCCCTGGAGGTAGGGAATTGGCATCCCCTGTGGGGAGAGTTCTGCAGGAACGGAGCAGGGATTGTAGCAGGGACCACCTGCCTGAGGCTTGGCGGAGGCTGGTGGGGTGGGTTTTCCTGTTAGTTTCCTTTGCTGTTTGTAACAAATGAGCACAGATTTAATAGTTTAAAACAACAGAAACGTAATCTCTCACAGTTGTGGGAAATCAGTAGCACGGGGCTGATGTGTCCTGAGCGTGGAGCTCCTTCTGGAGGCTCGAGGTGGGGTGGATCCTTCTTGCCTCTCGCAGCTTGGCTGCTGGTAGGTGGTGTTTGTTTTTGTTCTTGTTTCTACCTGTGGCTGCCTCACTCCAATCTCTACCTCTGGTCACATGGCCTCCCTTCCTACCTTTGCCTCCACCCTCCTTGCTTCTCGCATGGCATTTTGGGTCAGCACAGGTAATCCAGGAGAGCCTCTTCATCTCCAAATTCCTAATTTTATCGCATCTGCAAATATTCTACCATATAAGGTAACATTCACAAGTTCTGGGGTTAGGAATGGATATTTGTGGGGGGCAGGGGGGGTAAAGGTTCCGCTCAGCCCACTCTAGGAGGCTGTGCTTACTTTGAGCCAGGAAAATAAGAGTAGAGGGAAGCACATTTCTGTTAAAGTGACAGGGTGCAGGGAGACATAACATAGTGTGTGGGGGGTGGATCTGAGGAGTTGGGGGTGTCTAGGGCCAAGGGCCTGAGCAGGGGAGAGGGGGGTCCATGTTGGAAGCAGAGGAGGTATGAGAGATGGGAAAATCTCGCAAATTTGCTGAGCAGCTAGAGACGGAACAGCAGGCTCTTATAAAGTGGACTTAGGAGAAGTGGCTTTATTTGTGTATGTGTGTGTTTTTTTTCCTATCTCACTAAAATGTACATCCCTAAATATGCAGCGTCTCAAACAATGTCGTAAGTGCAAAAACCACCTAATGCCCCTTGAGATAAACCCAAGAATCAGTACAGAGAGTCCCGAGTGTTTGCAGGGCTTCACTGCCCATGTTTACCGCTTGTAGTTGAGCAGAGCTTAATTTTAAAAGTTTGACCTCCTGAGGATGCTAGAATTTCTTGAAATATTTGGTACTGGCCAAATAAACAGAATTTTGTTGCCATGGGGCAATGTTTTGGAGCAGCCATGGTGTGTCGTGCGCCATCCTGGGGGATAGAAACGTGAATGTGAGCGAGTCCGAGGCCCCGCGGTCCTGGGTCCTGTCCAGGGTGACCGGTGCTATAGAGACAACGAAGCCGTGTAGTTGGCATATGTGTTGGGGGGGCAGAGGGGTTGTGCTTTATAGAGGGGGTCAAGCTGTGAGGAAGACAAGCCAAATTTCTACCACCAGCTCCGTGACCTTGGGTGAGTGACGTAACCCCCCGTGCTAATTTCCTTCCCTCTGCAAGTAGATGTGGCACTTTGGAAAAGTGGCTGCAAGTCCTTTGAGAGGTCTGTGTCCCATTTCCTTGGATTCTGGTGGCCTTGTACTGACTGCCTGCCTGACACAGCCCAGCAGAAGTGACGCTGTGACTACTGAGGTCGTGTGGCAGGATTCTCGCCCAGAAAGTCATGACACCGAGGCTCTTCTTTCTAGGATGCAACATTAGTCCTGCTGGCATCGCCCAGCTGGATTCGTACCCAAGGAACTGAGCCCTGAACACCACGTGGCGGAGTTTTTTAATATATTTTTTACTTCTTTGTCTCCCATATATGGTAACACAAACATGCAGTCTGATTAAGTGCTCTCATGTTACAAGGTTACGAGGGATATTGTCAAGTAGACAAATAGCAAGGTTGCCTTGAGGTGTTTTTCTTTTTTCTTTCCTTAGGGAGGGGACTCTACTATAGTCAGGTCATAAAAGGCCATGTAGCTTCTGTCTCATTTGCTGGGACATTTGTTCACGGGGCTCTAAGACGCAGATGAGCAGGCAACCGCCAGGACCATGATGAGGACATTGTGGAGGGGCCTCTGGTCAACAGCCTACAAAGCCATCCCAGCCCAGGAGCCAGACATGTGAGTAAATAAGCCTACAGATGATAGCAGGCAGCCCCCAGCCATTTGCCCCTAGCCATTTGATTCCTCCCAAGGGAGGCCCCAGACAGGGGACAGAGAAGAGCCTTCCCATGAGATGCCCCATGTGTGTCCTGACTCACAGATGTTGTTTGCCTAATAAAATAGTTGTTGTCATTTCCCTATATTTGGAGATGTTTGTTACACAGCAGTATGCACGGGGCAGTAGATGCATACATCACTGGGCTATTGTGTGGCTTCAATGGGTTAATGGATGTAAATTTAAAGGAAGTATGTAAATCCAGTGACATCAGCCTTTGTCTAATTTAGTGATTGCCAAGGTGAATGTTTCTCTTCTAACAATGACTTGGTAAGATTTCCAGAATTTTAATTTTGATATTTTCCTTGTTCTATCTCCACTAAAATAATTAGGTCCCTATATTCCTCTCTGGGAATATTGTAGATAATTGGTGTGGTGCCGACCTCAGCATGGGACACTTTTAACATGGCCTCTTTGGTCTCTGTCACCATGGGCAGTCCAGTGTGTCACATCCAAGGAAGTGTCTCATTACTCTAGACCCTTACATAATTAAATAGTCAGCATGGATCAATCAATAGATTATTTCTAGCCCTCAGAAATTAACATTTCTTTTCCACAAGTGTTGTCTTTGAAAAATAGTACTAAAAGACATTGGAGTTTGTCCTTGACTCTGGACACCCACCTGCAACTATCCCATTTTCCTACAGTTGTAGAAAAATTCTCGAAAGAATTGTCTGGACTTGTCAGCATTTCCTCTCTTCCCACTCCCTCTCAACGCATTCCAAGCAGGCCGTGGCCACAGGACTCCACTAAACCCAGCTTCTATCAAAATCACCAGTGGCCTCTCTGTTGTTAAATCTAGTCATCAATTCAGCATTCTTAGCCCCAACCTCGGCCTCCATCCACAAGGGGCCTCACCTGCCCACCTGTGCCTCATGTGGCACAACTGATTGTCCTCTCCTTGTGGAATCGCTCCCACACTTGGCTGCAAGAGCCTCCCTCTCCTTGGGTCCTCCTCCACCTCGCGGGCTGCTCCCAGTAAGTCCTTCGCACCTCACCTTCTAGATCCTTAAGTGTTGGAGGGCCCCAGCAAAGGTGTCTTTACCTTTCTTCATAACTCTTCTCCTGCTTCCATTTGTGTTCCTTGGTGGCCTATTCTCTGGGTGACAGTTTGAAACTATGTATTAGACTGTAGGACTCCTGAACTCAAAACTCTCCGGTATCTTCTTATCACATTTCAGAGCAAAATCCAAAGTTCTTACAGTGGTTCTCAAGGTTGACGAGCGCCCTGACTCCCTGCTACACCCCCAAGTTTATATTCAGGTTCTTTCCTGCTCTCACTGCTCCAGCACATGCTGCCCTGGCTGTTGTTCAGGCCGCACAGTCACTGCTCCCTCTGCCTGGAATGCTCTGCCCTTGCATTGTCCCTGATGTTACTCATATCTCTGTTCAAATGTCCCTGTTCAGGGAGGCCCTGTGAACACTCATCTGAAAGAACTTTCTCTCTGTCATGGTTAGTCTCCTTTTCCAGCTTCATTGATCTGTCCATCATCTGTCTCTCTATCCATCCATCCATCCATCCATCATCCAGCTATCATTTCAAAAAAAATTTTTTTATGTCTTTTATTTATTTTTGAGAGACAGAGAGAGACAGTGTGAGCAGGGGAGGGTTAGAGAGAGGGAGACACAGAATCTGAAGCAGGTTCCAGGCTCTGAGCTAGCTGTCAGCACAGAGCCTGATGCGGGGCTCGAACCCACGAACCGTGAGATCATGACCTGAGCTGAAGCCAGCTGCTTAACTGACTGAGCCACCCAGGTGCCCCCCAGCTATCATTTCAGAGCAGTTTCAGATTCAGGGCAAAATTAAAAGGCAGACCCAAAGATCTCCTCCCCATTAGTAACACTATCACTGCAGAGCGGTACAGTTATTACAATTGATGAACTCATACTAATTAATGCATCTTTATCCCTCAAAGTACAAGTATACGTTAGGGTTCACTCTTCATATTCTACATTCCATGGGTTTTCACTGAATAAAGATGTACCCTCCATCCTCATAGCATCTGGAAGAGTTTCACTGCCCTAAAACTCCTCAGGGCTCTGCCTATTTATTCATCTGTCCCCCAACCCCAAGCCCTGGCAACACTTTTCACTGTCTCCATAGTTTTGCCTTTTCCAGAAGGTCATCTGTTTTGAATCCTACAGTATGTAGCCTTTCAGACTGGCTTCTTTTACTTGGTAATACACATTTAAGTTTCCTCTATGTCTTTTCATGGCTCAGGTTTTATTTATAGAGATGAACAGAACCTGACATATATTTATCGCTTATCTCCAGCCATTGTATTATACACCCCCTGACAGAGGGATCACTTTACTTTTAGACAGCTGTGTCCTCTGCAGCTAGAACTGTGACTGGAACATGGCAGGCATGCAGAAGCAATCTGTTGAATGAGTAAATAAGTCAATTAATGAAAAGATTCCTCTTTGCAATGGTCCAAGTTTATAGAGTATTCTTTTAGATAATGTAGAGGAGAGACTACTAGGTAATGTGCAGTGTAATGTAAACTGCAAAGAAGTTTACGAATTTCAGTATTGTTGCTGCCTCTTGGGAAGAGTCCTTGTCACCATGTCAAAAGATGGTAGAATGTCAGATTTGAAAGCAACCAGAGGTGACCCTCATAACTCTCTATGATCCCAAAACATCTCCAAATATTTCAAACAAACCATGGACTGAAGGGGGAGGGCAAGGGAGGGAGGGTGTGATGGTAATGATGGGGGGCACTTGTGGGGAGAAGCACTGGGTGTTATATGGAAACCAATTTGACAATATTAAAAAAAGAAAAAAAAAAAGAAACCCATCATCTACCCCTTTTACCAGCTCAGTGTCTTCATTCTTATATGTGGAGTTGAAATCTCCCACCCTGTCACTTCTAGTTTTTGATCCTAACTCAGCATCAGGAGCCACAGAGCACTGTGTTGAATCCCTGTCTTCATGACAGCCCTTTTCAGTATTGAAGAGAGCTGCCCTGGTTTCTTTTGCATTCAGTTCCCCAAGGAAAATACCTCTCATTCCATCAACTGTCCCGGCTGTGACATGACTTTGAGATACTGTCCCCTCTCCTAAGTGCAGCTGAGTCTGATGCTAGTTTCCTCCATGTAAGCACCCCTGGAAATGAACCTGGCACTCGGGTCCTGTCCTGATTGCTCCAGAGCTCAGGCCTCTCTCTGGATCCTTGTTAAGGGCTTGCATGTTTGATAAATATTAGTAGGATTTGTTTAGTTTTGGAGCTTCTGTTTCTCATGGTTGACTTGCATGGGGCATGCACTTAAACTCCAAGTCTCCTTCTCTTTCTCCTCCTCCCTCGGTTCTTTGCTTCCTTTTATTTCCCCTTGCTCTTTATCCTTCTTCTTCCTATTCCTCTTCCTCCATGAAAATTGTGAAGTCCTCTCATCTAGACCTTAGCTTAAATTAAAATACGTGGGCAGACCATTACATCAATCCCTGAACATGTAAGTTTGTCTCTCCTTGCCACTTTGACAAGGTATGCCATTTTGAACATTTCTCTGTCAGGCATTCCATGTATTTGCTTTGTCCTCTAAGTTTGGAGTCACCTGCCTACCGGACAAGTATGCCTTTTTTTTGTCTTCCAAACTAATAAGGAAACCGATGGTGAGTTTAAAGCCCTGGCTTAGTCAGTAGGTGATGGCCACACAGATCTGTTGATGGCTCTCTGCAGGTACATTCTTCAACCTTCTGTGAAGCCACCACCTGCAACTTTGGGAAGATCACAGTTCTCTCGCTTGCTACCAGAATGTCACAAGAGACCTTAAAATCTTTGATTCCTTTGTGTAAAGCATTTCTGGTTTGAAACCCCATTAGGAGAGGGAAATCCATGCATTTGCCAAGCCTTACTGTAGGTAAACCAAAAATAACTTCTTCCAAGTCACTGTGGCTCTTTGAAGCTCCTGTGACACCATCTGGTCCTGGCACTCAAGAAGGGAGTCTCAAACACACACTTGGCCCACCCACCTTAACAACCATAGTAGTCCCAATTGCCAAATACTGTTCTAAGTGCTTTGTACGTTGTTAACTCAGATTCCTTACAACAACTCTAAGAAGTAGTTGGTGTTTTATTCCCATTTTATGGATGAGCAAACTAAGAAACAGGAACGTGAAGTAACCTGCTGAAGCTCATTTGGCTAACAGACTAGAGCCAGAGCACTCTACTTCTAGAGCCCAGTATCTTTTCCTTTTTTGCTTGTTGTTCATGCTACCATCTCTTCCTCTCTTCATCCTGGCCTCTGGTCTAGTTCCTAACCCTCTAATCTGTGTAATATGACAGAGTGATTGTCAAGCAGGGACTTAGGAATTCAGGAGCGACCACTGCTAGCTGTGTGACCTCAGGCAAGTCCTTTAATACCGCTGGGTCTTGCTTTCTGTCTCTTCATTACACTGGTGATTAAAATAGCCAGTCTGTCGGATTGTGATAAGGAATCAGTTGACTCACCTATGAAAAGTATATATATAGCGCATACTCTCAATGCACCACACCATCAGTGTTGTGGTTGTTTTGTTGTTATTATCTTTGCTGTTCTTAGCTAATGTGCAGAAGGTCTATTTAAAGCTGAAGCTGCAGGAGGGACTTGAGTTGATCACTCTGCTCATTGACTCCGACCAGACCCCTGGGAGCCCTTCCTCCAGACCGCCTCAAAGATGTCCAGCCCTAGTGTTTGGCCATCCATCCTGGCCTCATGAATTAGAACTGGATGGCCCAATGCTTGCCATCGGTAAGCAGTTAACTTTTTTATACTATATTCTGAAAGTTTTTTAGCGTTTGAAATCCAGGTCACTCTGGCTTTTGGCCCTAGTGTCAGATGCCTGGAAGTAGCCTACTCAGGCTTTCTCTGTTTGCTTTTCCAGCTCAGTGGTGGTTTTCTCTTTGGGATTTGAGCTCTGTGAATTTGGCGGGGTGCCCTTCCATAATATCCTGATGTATCTTTCCTTTCCTTCTTTCCTTAGCATTCTTGTTCTATTGTTCGTGGGAAGAACATGGTAGTGGAGAGGGGGAGAGTCTGTGGGAGAATAACCCAGTTCTCCCTAAACCTTTGGAAATCTACTGCCTCTGCTTTTCCCAAAATTCTTCACAAGCTTCCAGCATTATTTACACTCCCCCCTCTGATCCTTTCCACAGGCTCCCATCCATGGGGTGAGGTCCATTCATACTAACATTTTCCCATTTCCTTAGAGATTTTCAACAAATATTTTGGTTCCGACATCACCAATTTGTTTTTAATCGAGAAAAGAAAATTCGTAAGTGCTCTTAGCATAGTTTCCTCCTTGAGATCTGGCACTCTTTCTTGTTTGTTTCCTGGAGTTTCAGAATGGGAGATGATCCTTCAATAAAGATGCATAGGGATGTCAGGCTAACAGCATGCTCTGTAGAAAGAGAGATGTGGGTCCTGTCTGTCTCTCACTAGCTTTGTGACTTTGAGCAAGACACTTAAATACAATTCCTTGTGTTAAAAGCAGGCTGACTTTTCCCCTATCTTGTGAGTTTTGTACAAGAAGTATACAAGATCATGCCTATAAAGCAATTGACATAGACTGTGTCATTTCATGAGACCGGCAAGCACTCAAATATGGTTTTAAAATTATAATTATGATCATACGTCAATTACCCACTGTGTGATAAGCCCTGTAGCAGATGCTTTGTATCCACTGTTTCCATGAAACTTCATGTAAACGTTACCATTTAGGAATGATGGTATGTATTCAACAACAAGAATGCTGAGAGCCAGAGAGTTTAAGTGATTTGCTTCTGGTCCACAGTTAACCTTAGGGACAGAGCGAGGTGTCCGCCTGGACCCATGTTTTCCTGGTGCACATGCTTTTTCAATCTGTTCCTCAGTCCGTCATTTATAGTTTTCTCTGCTCCAAATATGTCTGAGCTTTCTTCTAAGCTTAGCTCCTGATCCTCTCCTCAACAGGCTCTACTTCAGCCAGATTGATGTCCTAGGGTTTGAGAAACATGCTGTGCACATTTCTCACACATTGGTCAGCTCTTTAGTTCTTCATTCAACCAAGACTCTTGAGCACTCTGTCTGGGGCTGGGTTACAGAGATGGAAAGATTGGGACTTTGCTCAGGGGGAAGTTACAGAACAGTAAAGGGTTGTATAAAAGGATGTGAACACGAAACTTTTGGCTGAGACCCTAAGGGAACAGATGATCACATACCATAATGTGCTATGAGACGGACTGCCCAGAAAAATCTCTGCAAAGTAGGTGGTCAAGAGTCAGTTGGTTACGTTGTAAGCCCCTCACCCCCATGAGGATATGAAGGTGCGGCAGGGGGTGGGGGGGAGAGGAGAGGACTTGATGGTACAAGTAATTTGCGGGCTGGGCTCTGTGACGCTCGGAAGGGGCAGGAGTGAGGTGCTTTCGCTCCCCTGTGTCTGTGTGTGTCTGTGGAGATGGGCTTCATCAGGACCATTTGGACAGGGGCTCACTGAGTCCTCACACTGAATTGTTACAGGAGAGAAAAAATAAGCTTCTTTTGTGTGAAAGCATGGACATTTGGGGGGTGTTGGATAACAAGCTGGGGATAATGACCCAGACTGAGTAGTCTCTGAGGAAGAAAAGGAGAGCATCCGAGTTTGTTTCCTTCATTTTTAAAAGTTTATTTATTTTGAGAGAGTTGGTTTATTTTGTGTGTGTGAGTGGGGGAGGGGCAGAAAGAGAGAGAAAAATCCCAAGTCTTTGCTGTCAGCATTCAGACTCACGAACTGTGAGATTGTGACTGGAGCCCAAATCAAGAATTGGAGGTTTAACCAACTGAGCCACCCGGGTACTCCATTTTGCCCTCATTCTTGTGCATTCCCCTCATCCATTCCCAGATCTCTCCCTTGTGCCTCCAAACCTCTCACTTATTCATTTTGGGGAATGGAGAAAGGGAACCATTCCGCATCTTTTCCCCTTCTATTGCCTAAGCCCTCAAGGGTCCTTGTCATGTGTGTGGGGGTCGTGCTTCAGGATAGGGGTTCAGGGCTATGTTGAAAGCTTATTCGTTGATTATATATGCACTCTGACTTTAGTCCTTTGCGTGTGCATATGTATATAATTATATATACATAAACATGTGAAAGATTTAAAATATAAATATATTATAATGTTTATATAAAATTTGTGTATATAATTAACATGATATAATGTATGACAACATATTGTATATATTATAAATTATATATAATTTTTAAAATGTAATTTATTGTCAAATTGGTTTCCATACAACACCCAGTGCTCATCCCAACAAGTGCCCTCCTCCATGCCCATCACCCACTTTTCCCTCTCCCCCCACCTTGCCTCAGCCCTCAGTTTGTTCTCTGTATTTAAGGGTCTCTTGTGGTTTGCCTCCCTCCCTCTCTGTAACCTCCCCACATCCCCCATGGTCTTATGTTAAGTTTCTCAAGATCCACATATGAGTGAAAACATATGGTATCTGTCCTTCTCTGCCTGACTTATTTCACTCAGCATAATACCCTCGAGTTCCATCCACATTGCTGCAAATGTCAGGATTTCATTCTTTCTCATTGCCATGTAGTATTCCATGGTATATATAAACCACATCTTCTTTTTAGCCTATCTAGCCAATAGATAATTATTTGATGAAAATTTCTGGCTTCTGTGAGTTGAGGTTGGGTTCATGGTCAGGGAGAAGGAAAAAAAAGTGAAATGGACAGAATTGGTAAACATTCTCATGGGAGAACAAAAGGCGAACATCACAGAAGGAAAATCCTCCTGCATTGTCTCTCTGAAGGGCATCTAATGGGCAAAGCGTGGACAGCGGATGGATGCAAAGAGGCACACAGCATCTAAGCACAGAGTAAGGAAAGCTCAAGATGTTAGTTAATGGAAACTTTCAGAAGTTCAGAAGCTACAAAAAGACCTGTATGGAGTGTGAGTTAGATGTTCTTAGATGTTCTGAGGCAGAAAGGGACAGGGGTGGCCTAAGAGAAGGAGCACAGGGTTTGGGAAGCAAACTCCATTCTCGGTGGGGTACGCCTTTGACTGTCCCATAAATCCTTGAAGTCACCCAATCCCCCCAGGCCGCTCTTCCCTTTTCTCTCCTGTAAGACCCACCTTGTAGGGCTGCTGCTGAGACTTGTCCAGCACTCAGGGCTGTGACATACCGGAGCCAGACCTCCGACGTGGCGCCTCCTGCTCTGGTTGCTGTAATCTTGTGGCCTTACTTTTGCCATCATGATAAGTTCCCTAGATTTGGGGCAACTTCTGAAGGATTTCGACAGCCAGGTTGAGGAATTTAGACATGACCTGGAGGGAAAGGATGAACTTCAAAGACGAGGAGGATCACTAGAGCCCTGCAGAGTTGGGTTTATTAATCAGGGTGCCTGGGGCACTTTCTGGATTTGTGGTTATCTTTGCTTTGTTAGGATGCAGAGAACTTTTGGAATTCTGTACTCATTCCCCGAAGGCTCACCTCCTATCCTCCTAAAACGTTCCTTTGGGGATTTGATCACTGCCCCTCCACCTCATCTGGATGCAAAGAGTGTGATTCCTATTGTCCTGCCCCTTTGGCCTTATTTTGGACTGAGCCACAAGTGTTCACTGCCATCAAGGATGCCCCAACGTCTAGGACATGGTAGGGGCTCCTCCATGGCTTCCCAAGGTCCTCTGACAGGTGTGACAGGTGTCTGCGATGCATCAGGCCTTTGGCCAGACTAGTGAGTAGAATCTTCAGGTGAAAGTCAAGCCCCTCATCTCAAAGGGTCTTACTGCCAAGACAAAGGAAGCCCACGGGCTTATGAAAGCCCCATTGATTTCTTTATGACCTTCATAGCTATTTAGAACATACAACGGAAGACTTCTGTATGGATATGGGAATCTCAAGCAGAAAAGGGTCAGGCTTTAGCTAATGAAAAAGCCTCAGAGTGCTCCATTAGCCCAGGCCAAACAAGACCCATTGCTGAATCAATACAATGAGGGCTTTTTCTTTGTTTAAGCTCTTGAAAAGTATTGTGAATTTAAAACACAAACAATTGTAAAAGTCAAAGGTATAGAATCTTCCTGTTACTTCTTAGCCCCTTTGTAGGCGTGCCTGTAAATGCTGAAGCTAAAAGCTTGGGTTCAGAGGGGCCTGGATTTTGAGTCCCAGTTACTGAGCCTCAGGTGTCTTGACCACTATAACCATCCCAGAGATAAGTGGGATTGTGATGAATGGGAGGCACACTCGAGATTAATGGCTATTCAAGAAGCAAAGGAAAGGGTAGGTCAGCTTCTGGGCACAAGGATGTATTTTCGCTTTGAAGCCATTGCAGGGAGGTCAGGAGAAGAAGGGAGGTCTTGTGCCACTGGACAGACACTCACATTAAAAAAAAAAAAAAAGCACCTGCTTTTGTTCTTGGTGTCATTTAATGGGGGGCGGCCCTGCAATCCACTTGTCTCAGAGTTTTAACATAAATCTCCAGCTGGAATGGCCCAGTTTCTTTTGTCTCTTGATATTAGTTGCTAACTTATGTTGTGTGCTCATGATTTGCCAGCATTGGCCAAGAAATGTCTAGATGTTATCTTATCCCCCATATAGGGTACATACTTAACAAAAATCCCACTTCAGGAATGAAGAAGCTGAGACTCAGAGATGTTTACCATAGTTCAAGGTCACTCAGCTGGTAAGTGGCAGAGCCAGAAACCCGGGTGTTGTGAGCTACCCTTCTCTCCGCCATTCTTAAAATGGTGTCTGACACAGATAGATCTTCCAAAATATTTTTTTTAAACATTTATTTATTATTGAGAGACAGAGAGACACAGAGCATGAGCTGGGGAGGGGCAGAGAGAGGGGGAGACGCAGAATCCAAAACAGGCTCCGGGCTCTGAGCTGTCAGCACAGAGCCTGACGCGGGGCTCGAACTTAATAAACTGTGAGATCATGACCTGGGCTAAAGTCAGACCCTTAACCAACTGAGCCACCCAGGTGGCCCCCAAAGTACTTGTTAAATGAAGGATGGAATCTGACTTCAGGGCCTTCATCATTGTGCTTCCCTGTCTCAGAGCTGGCAAGATCTTTCTAGGCACTTATCTGTCAGGGGAGGAATGTGACTCTTTAACTGCCCTGGGTAGTGGGACTCGCATTAGCCACACTGCTGGGTTGTTCTGACTGGTTGAGGCATGCCCTTGTGTAAGGAGGGATTTTAGAAAAGGGTAACTGAGAGAAGAGAGGGGGTGGGTAGAGTCAGCCGGTAGGCAGGAGCCTGGGGCTATCCGTCAGAGTCTCCCAGGAAAGAACTATGGGTGTCTAGATGTCACATTTCCTTTCAAAGCCTGGTTTGGATGATCTGAAATATGATTTTTTTTAGCTACTCTTTATTAGTAGCCAAGAATCTAGGGGATCTCTTGAGTCTCTCCAGGAAACCCAGCCATCATTTCCTCCTCCGGGCATTACCCAGGAGACCACAGCACAAGGTGCCTCACACATATATGGCCATTTCTCAAAAGCACATGGATGAAAACTTATGTCCACACAAAGCTGCACACAGATGTTTGTAGTAGCTTTATTCATGATTGCCCAAACTGGAAGCAAGCAAGATGTGTTTCAATAAGTAGGTGAGTAGAATATTATAGATATTAATATTATAGATAATAGAAGGGAATATTACCCAGGACTAGAAATAAATGCACTGTCAAGCCACGAAGACACGGAGGCAGCTTAGGTGCATCTTACTAAGTGAAAGAAGCCAATCTGAAAAGGCTACCTGTGACATGATTCCAACTACATGTCATTCTTGAATAAGCATAACTATGGAGACAATAAATGATCGGGGTTACCCAGGGCCGGGAAGAGGGAGGGATGAATAGATGAAACACAGAGGACTTTTAGGGCAGTGACACTACTCTACAGCATACTATAACGGTAAGGATACATCTGTCCCAACCCATAGAATGTACCACACCCCGAGTGAACCCTTCCGTAAACTACAGAGACTGGGTGATCATGATGTGCCCATGTAGGTTCATCGCCTGTAACGGAGGTCCCACGCTGGTATGGGACATGGATCATGGAGGAGTCTGTGCATATGTGGGGGTAGGCAGGATATGAGGAATCTCTGTATCTTCCTCCCAGTTTTGCTGTAAACCTTAGACTTTTGTAAAAAGTGGTCTATTAAAAGAAAGAAAAAAGAACCAACACATGGACACTGTGTTGACAAAAACACACATTCATTTATATTTTATAGGATTTAGAAAAAGCTTTTTGCTATGATGTACCAGTAAATTGACAATAGAGATATGAGTAAAATCATGAGGAAATTATGTTGAAAAGGCTCTCTTACCTGGAAACATGGTGGATCACTGAAGGAGACGGTCTCGGTGCGCTCTCCCAGCTTCCCATCCTGAGGGGGGCTCCCAAGGGCTGGGAGGCGCTGTCTGTAATTACGGGAGCTGCCAGGTGACCTGGCTAGGGTCCCTGTCTATTTAGTTTTGTCCACTCGCCTCATTTTCTTCAGAGGAATGGGACAGTGTGTGTGAGCATCGGCAGTGGGCCAGGCAGACATTTAATCCCCATTCCAGAACTGCTTTGCAGGTAGATCTCTTTCCCTTCTCAGTTTCTAAATCACGCCCCCGCCCCCTTCCTGTCCCAGGTCTGGCTCCGGGGGTGTCTATTCCTTGAGGACTTTTACAGTCTCCAGCCCACCTGGCTGACTCCTTTTGAGGTCCCCCAGTTCTCACTTCCAGGAGCACCCACTCTGCCCTGGAACTAGAGAATTTGATGTCTCCTGGGGAGTCCTGAGTCCCTCTCCTTCCTTGTGCAGAAAAGCCAGCTGAGGCCACTTGCTCAAATGTGGTGGGTCCCAGGGACAGAGCTGTGGTGGAATAACGTATCTGAGAACCAGGAACATGTGTACTCTTCCATGTGTGTGTCTGGAATGTATCCCACATACCTTTTCATTCCCCTCCCCCTCAAACAAATCAGAGTAGGATCTGAGACCTTTTAGTAGTATAGGTACTGGAAGATTAAAAAGCAGCAAACAAAATGCTATGGCACCTTGCCCTTCCTGTTAGCAGAAGGATCTTTCTCTCTTTCCCTCCCCTTTTCCTTCCATCCTCTAAATTAGGGTTTCTGAACTGCAGCGCGATTGGCATTCGGGGCCCAATAACTCTTTAGCGCGGGCAGCTGTGGTGTGCATTGCAGGATGTTTAGGAATCCTTTGGGGCCACCCATCAGATGCTACTAGCACCCATGCCTCTAGGTGGTAACAATCAGAACTAGGTCCGCACATCGCCACATGTTTCCTGGAGAGCAAGGTCATCCCGGCTTTGGCTTTGGAACGTCTGCTCTAAACGTGAATCAAAACCTGCGAAGCACCTCTCGCTTCCCTTCTCCAAACCCGCATGGGGCCTCCACGCCACCAGGAACGGCATTCTAACGGCTGTAAAGCTGCTGGGCTTCCTTCCGTCCCAACTCACCCACTTCCTTTTGTTCCTCTTATAAGAAACCATGGCTTTGGGGAGAGCTGCTTACGGGAAACCATAAAGTCATTCTCCATGCTCTCACCTTGGCTGTGAAGATAACACAATCAGCCCACAGAGGCAGGGTTTTGGGAACTTCAAAGGGGAGCCGGAGGGAGTGGAGGGCCAGGAGCCAGGGGCTGAGGTCTTATCTGTGGCTTGAATGTTCTCGCCCTTATCAATCCACTAGGAGGGGTCCTGCAGGAGAGCGAGGGGGAGTCAAAGGCCAGGTTGCTTTCTTTTCCCACCTGTCTTGAGACTGAAAGGGACCTGGGAATAAGGGAGGGCTGAAGGCAGGAAAGCAAAGTAGGAAGAATCCCGATGGGGGAAATTATAGGGGTGAGTGGGTATGGGGGGAAAACCTTTTCTGAACTTACATGGACTCATGCTGACCTGGATTGGACACTGGGGTTCTAGAACCACGGAATCCTGAGAGTTAGAAGGTATTGGCATTAGTTTCAGGAGCACCACCCAGATGATTTCTGGGGCTCTTCCCTGGGGAGGTGGGAAATGAGGGGCAGCTGCTCCGAGACCTCCTGCCACAGATAATGAAGGCTCGAACGCAGCCAGTAGCGGCTGGAATGGATAAGTGAGCATCTCAGCAGCAGGAATTAGCTGCAGTTGAGGGAAAATCATTTGTACAGGTTTGAGGAAGGAAGAAGAATCTGAGATAATAGTAATAAATGCCAACCTTTACAGATCACATGCAATGTGCCATACACGATGTGTGTGACATGCTTTTTGTAACTATTCCCTCATTTCCTTCTCCCAACACTTCTATACAGTAGATACCCCTAAAGTGCCCATTTTATAGGTGAGAAAATTGAGGCACAGAGATGTTTAGTAATTTACATATCACAGAGCAAATCAGGAGGAGAACTAGGACCTGAACCCTGATAGCCCGTTTCTGGCACTTGTGATTTTAACCACGGAGCGAACTATAACTTGGATAACAGAACTTGGATGGCTAAGTAGATAGTAAAATCATGAACTTGGGTTTGGCCTGCAGGAAGAAGAGGTTTGAGGGGAAAAAACAATGGGTTCAGCTTTGAGGATGTTAGGTCTGGCATGTGCATGGGAAACCTAGAGGCTGTGCTTGGAAGGGGTGGCAGCTCAACTACAAGTCAGCACAGAGGTCTATGAAGCTGTGACTTGGAGCTCTGATCAGGACTGTGTGCAGAGTCCCAGAGAACCCTGGGGAGCACTGACAGTGAATAGCAGATGGAAGAAGAACCAAGAAAAGAGAATGGAAAAACAACTCCTTAGCATACAGCGGTTCCCTGGAACTTTAGGGTAAAGTGAGTTTCAGGAAGAAAGGCAAGGTGACTAGGGACAAAAGCTGTAAAGAATTCTTCTAAGATAAGAAATGAAAAGAGATATTGTTCTCTCAGGGTCTCATGGGTTTTTAATCCATTTCCCCAACCCGTTGGTAAATACCTTGAGGCAGATATTGTATTTAGCACTTTGCTGGTTCTTCCGTGGGTCTCTGCACTAGAAAGTGCTACGCATGCAGAATGCATCCACCAAATAACCTGTGGGTTGATGGTCATTCATTTTGCTGTTGCTTTTCTTTCCCTAAGACAGTGGCATGTTTTATACATTGCCCACACCTGTTGAAGAGGAAATATGATGTTTCAAGTTTCCTACAACCTTGGGTAGCCCACAACTACGGGATGTGGTGTTGCTAAATGCAGAAGATGGGCAGATCTAGAATCTTGGATCTCTGTTCTTTAATGCTAGAGATAAACAGAAAAGCTGTTCTCTGTTGAAGACCTACTGTGTGCCCGACTCTGCACTGCACTAGACATTTAGCGTTTGTAGTTCAAATCCTCACAACTTGGCAAGCTGGGTATTACTTTCTTCTTTTCCAGATACAATGACTGTGTTGAAAGCTTGTTGTCTTGCCAGGTCCACACAAGTAGGCAGAGCACTGCCCAGATAAAGACCCAGGTCTGTATGACACCAAAGGCCTGGGACTCGACGTGCCCTGAACCAAGTTTCTTCCCATTCCCTGAACTGCTGCTGCCTTCTTTCAGATGTCACCACCATTTGGATGGGTTTTGCCAGAGCTTCTTATTTGTTCTCCGCTCTTTCACCAAGCCTCCTTCCCCAGGAACCATTTTCCAAACTACAGCTCTTGTAATTGATCTGAAGGCAACCCTGATCATTTAATAATCCGTAAGTGGTTTATGGGATATGACATTCTAGAGTTAAACCCTCAGCACACCCAGTGGGGCTGTCATCATCTGATCCCATTTGCTATTCCAGGCCCTTCTTGGCTACTGCCTTGTACTCTGTTCTCTCGGGCCAAACCAACCTCCCCCACTTCCCTGAAGAGGCTCTTCTCTCATTTTGCATGTTCTGTCCCTGAAGTTGTGGAACTCTTCTTCCCTTCCATCCTGGGCTAACTCACACTCTTTAAGCTTCAGTTTCCCTTCTCCTCTCAAGTATTCCCAAACCTTCTGCGACCTTATAAATGACCCCCCTCAATGTTCCTCCTCTGAGCACCCCAGCATCCTGAGATTGTCACCTTGCATCCTGCTTGCCGTTTTCTTCTGGTGGTCTCACTTGGTTCTGAAGTCTTGAGGGACAGAGATGGTGTATGACCCCAGGTCCGAGTAGGAGCTAAGGCCTTGCTTGTTAAATAAGTGACTGGGTTCCGAGGGACAGCTAGCACCAAGGTTGGAACGCAGGAACAGGAAGGAGGGCGTAGGGAAGGGCAGACCGTTGGGTGAGCTGGAGTGTAGGCATCACCACGCAGAGGGAGCTGGTCAAGGCTTCTCCCGAGGTTATTTCTTCCTGCCTCTCCTGAAGGCACAGGGGATCCTTGCCTCTACTTCCAGACAGTGAGAATCCTGCTGGACTCATCTGGGCCAAAGCGTTGCCTGGAATCTCATCTTTGGAGCCCATTTCTTTTTTCTTCTTTCTTTTTATTCTTTTTATTTTTTATTTTTTTGGCAAGACAGACAGGAAACACTTGATGGTGAGGTTCTCCTCCTATGGAATGCGCGTTGCGACAGAACTGAGGTCCAGATGGAAAATGCCTCCGAAGTCCTAAGCCAAGCTGGAAAGATAGGCTGATGATAGTGAAGTTTATCCTTCCATTTTAAAAATAGTTGGCAGGGAAAGTAATCCAGACTCATGCATCTGAAGTGTTGTAAAAATTAGCAAGACTCCAGGGCTGAAAGGAAAATAGCTGTGGTAAAGAGAAAGAAAGCTATTTTCTCCTCCCTTATCTCTACGCTCCCATCTTCAGATCAAGGGAAGCATTTCTGTGTTAGTGGAAACACGATGCCTTTACTGAAAGGAATGTCTAATGGTGGAATTTTCAGACAGTAAAACAATAAGGGAGACTCTTTCTGAGCAATCAGGCCCTTCAAATCACACTCAAGGGGGCAGCCACTGACTTCTGCTTACAGATTCAGCTGTGTGTGTGTGTGTGTGTGTGTGTGTGTGTGTGTGTGTGAGTGAGTGAGTGACACCATAGCCCCGAACGTTTGATGGAGTTCCAGCTGGTGACGTACTTCCACAGACATCGTCCGAGTTGCTCCTTACAGTTGTCTGGTAAGGAGAGGATTACCATCTCCTCTCCCCCATTCTACAGAAGAGGAAACTGAGGATCTGGTTTTTCTAACATCTCACCACCTTTCGGGCATCCTTTTATTCTCTCATTGGCTATCCAGCACTGCCCCGGCACTGGCTGCCATTTTAGTCCTGGTGACACCATGTCTCATAAGGCACGTGGGATCCATGTCTTCACACCGCTTACATTCGAGTTGAAGGAACAATAAACAAGGGACTAAGTAGATAAATAGGACTGTGTGCTTTAATTTTTTTAATTTTTTAAATTTTTAAAAAATGTATTTATTTATTTATTTATATTTTTTAATAGTTTATTGTCAAATTGGTTTCCATATAACACCCAGTGCTTCTCCCCACAAGTGCCCCCCACCATGACCATCACCCCCTCCCTCCCTCCCCCTCCAGCCCATGGTTCGTTTTCAGTATTCAGTAGTCTCCCCTGATCTGTGTCCCTCACTCTCCCCTGCTCTCTTTCCCCCTTCCTCTCCCCATGGTCGCCTGCCAGGTCTCTCCTGTTAGACCTATGAATGCAAACATATGGTATCTATCCTTCTCTGACTGACTTATTTCGCTTAGCATCACACTCTTGAGGTCCATCCACTTTCCTAAAAATGGCCATATTTCATTCTTCCTCATTGCCATATAGTACTCCATTGTATATATATACACCACATCTTCTTGATCCATTCATCAGTTGATGGACATTTAGGCTCTTTCCATGATTTGGCTATTGTTGACAGTGCTGCTATGAACATTGGGGTACATGTAATAGGACTGTGTGCTTTAAAGAAAGCAACGCATTGCAAGTGGGTAGAAGGTGCTGGCTGCTAGAGGGTGGAGAGGGGGTGTATGTGCTGCTTCAGAAAGGGTGATGGGGGAAGCCTGGTGGAGGAGATAAAAGTAGAATCTGAAGGAAAACAAATTCTGTGCTCCCTTCTTTACACCCACACAGCAGTGGGCTCCGAGAGGGACTTCCTCCCACATACCCCTTTAAACATTTTTTGTCTTTAAGAAACTTCTAAGCACCTCTCATGGAAATTTCTCAGGGTCCTCTACAGAGGACACTTGGACCTCAGCAGTGACAGCTCAGAGACGGGGAAAATGCAAATGCATGTCCTGCCCTGGCAGCGTGTAGGCAGCTGTTCTAGAAAATAAAAACACAGGCCGTTTGCAGATTCAGGAAGCTGGATTGTTTTATGGACACAGTCATCAAAGGCCAATATGGCCGTGTTTCTTGAAGACATCTCCCAGAAGCTATTCACCTGGATGATAGAAGGCCGAGGAAACTTAACAGTCTCCAAATATTTGGAGGCCTGTCATGGGGCAGGAGGACTGGTCTTGTTTGGAGGCTACAGGGAGGGACAGTAAAGCCAAGGGCAGGAGGTGAGAGGGATGCAGGCACCAGCCTGGTGTTGGAAACAATTTTCTAAACAATTTTTTAAAGTTAATTTATTTATTTTGAGAGAAAGAGAGAGAGTAGGGGAGGAGCAGAGAGAGCAGGAGAGAGAGAATCCCAAGCAGGCTCTGCATGGAGCCTGATGCAGGGCTTAAACCCACTAACCGTGAGATCATGACCTGAGCAGAAACCAAGAGTCAGGCGTTTAACCGACTGAGCCACCCAAGTGTCCTGGCAACCATTTTCTAACAGCCTCAACTGGCCAACAATGGCAGGAGATCATCTTGGGAGGGAAAAAGATACTTCCCTCTGTCACTAGAGATGTGTAGGTAGGGGCTTTAGTTCAATTACTGATCTGTTGATTGATTCATTCCTTTAGTACTTACGAAGCATCTTCTGCGCACTTCTATGGATCCAGTGGTGAACAAGATCCACAAGGTCCCTGCTTTCATGAACTTTCCTTCCTAGGGGTGGAGACAATCAGAAAAGATACAAAGATGGTTGTAGCCAGTGATGGGTGTCATAGCATAACCAAAGGGGTTGTACAAGAACAAGTGTGGGTATGTGCATGTGCATGCATGTATTTTCATGTTCATGTGTGTGTGGAGTATGTTGTAGTTTACATTGCACACTCAGAAAAGCTGTCTCTGTTGGAATAAGCCTTGAGTAAGTCCTACATGACCAAAAGGACCAGCAAAGATGAGCGCCCCGATGGATGTTCTCAGGAATGGAGAGAGGTCCACGCGTCTGGGCACTGTGAGCAGAGGGCTTAGGTTGGGCGGGCACCGATCACACAGGGCACTGTAGGTCATGGCAAAAACGATTGGGTATTTTATGCAAAAGGCAATAGGGGGCCATAGCAGGGACATGTATTTTGTTGGGTGTGAGGTTGGACTAGATGAGTGTTTTTCAACTCTGGTGGAACACTGGAACCAGTGGGATCCTGTGTTTTATATGAGACTTAAGATTTCTTTCATGGTGAAGACTTAAGGTACTGATGTTGGTTTCTCCATGGAATTACACATTTTGCTCAGGACATATGAGAATGGTATGCCCCATAGGAATTGTGCCAACATATTACCTGTGAACCAGTTGACTGGTATAGGTAGGTTCTCAATAAGTTTAGGTTATTTCAACAGTTATTTGGTGGATTGTCTTCTGTGTGCCAATCTCGAAGCATACACAGGGCCTGGCACATAGCAGGTGCTTCATAAATATTTACTGAATAAATCAATGGCTAAATGTGTCAGATGTTCCACTGGGTACTGGGGAAAAGAGACGGAGGAGAAAGAAAAAGATTGCAGCGATACCCCCAGCTTCACTATATCGTAGGAGAAGGACTGCAACAGGATATTTGCAAACTGGTATAAGACGGATGAAAAGATGAGAAATGCAAGGGACAGGCTTTTGGTTTGAAGTTTTGTTTGGGTATCAGGATTCTATGAGTGCTCATTGGGAAGGCAAAATGCAGACGGTTTTGGTTCTTTACTCCCCAGCCTGGTGGGCTCTGGTTTCTGGTTTCTCAGAGGACTTTGCCTCTCATTTGTAGGGATGACCAAGAAAACATGGGGTGGTCAAGAGTAGGGACTTGGGGGCTCCCCTGGAAGTTCAAGCCTCTTGGAACCAGCACCTTTGGGTTCTTTGCTTTGGCAGGAAGATGGAGAATTTGGCCAAGTTGCTCAACAGAATGTCTACAGCTACCAGCCTTGGTCGCCTGTGACAGGGCCCATGTGCTGCCTGTGTTAAACCAGGCAGATGACCACCGTGTGTCTGGAAGCCATGAACCAACAATGCTGCCCCCCTCTATATTAATAATCCTGGGGTGGATTTCTGGAATTGCCCCTCATCCAATAAAACATAAAGGAATCTAGCCTAAACAATCAATTCCTTTCCAGAGCCTCGGGGCCACTCATAGAAGGTACAGTTTTGGTGTCTGACCTTGGATTTAAAATTTTTGCAGATTCCAGGAGGAAGGGAAGTAGAAGGGCTTCCGATTGTTTCTATTATGGTCCAGACACTGCTAGTTGTGAATATCCATCACTCTACAAACTAGTTCTCAAGTAAACATTACTGTCTCCATTTTCAACACAAGAAACCAGAGCTTCAGAGGTTGAGGGAAATGGCCAAGGTCATACAGCTTAGTCAGTAGAAAGATTTGACCCCAAACCTGCCACCAAAACCCAGGCTGTTGTCATTATATCTCTTTCTGGTCCAGGACTTCCCAGTAAGTGCAATGTTTTTCTTTTAATGCCTACACAGTAGGCTGAGCCCCATGGATATCTTGGGAATTCCAAAGGTTAGGGTTTGGGACATTGCTATTCTTGAATGACGGTCTTCCACTCCCAGGAAATTCCTACTCAGTTGGTTTGGGGATATAGCCTGAGCCTTAGATTTTTATAAACTCCCTCATTAAGGATTGGAGGCAGCAACTGGGGGGAAAGCAGGAGCCTGAATGGAAGGGATGGGGCAGAGGTAACTGGGGCTGCTCCATAACTGTATGCAGGCAGTCTAGACTATGGTCCAATATCAGAGTAGTGGGCAGGACCAGATATAGGAGGCTTTAGATGGTTAGTGCTGAGGACAAAGAGCTGTAAAAGCCCTGTGAGAATTCACTTAGAAAGAGGAAGGGGGCATCAGAAGATATCAAGCCTCCTAATGAAGGAGGCAGAGGGTCTGTGGCCTGGAGGGAAGGAGCCCCAGTGAGTTGAAGGTTTTGACTATTCCTGAGAGAGACTGAGACACGGCTTAGCTAATGATTGTGGGGGATGAAATCTCTGGCATTTACTAAGTGCTACAAAAAGCACTTCAGCTGGATTCTCCCCATAGTGGGTTGAATGGTTGCTCCCCAGGAGACCTGTTTATGTTGTTATTCCCAGAACCTGTGACAGTGACCTTATTTGGACAAAAGGGGCTTTACAGAAACAATTAAGGTAAGGATGTCAAGATGAGATCATCCTGAATTATCCAGAGGGGCTCAAAATCCCGTGACAAGTGTGCCTGTCCAGATTGGGAAGACAAGGTCACTTGCAGGTGGAGGCCAGGATGCAGTCACAAGACAAGGTGTGCCTGGAGCCAGCAGAGGCTGCAGTGGCCAGAACCGCTTCTCTCTGTGGCTTCTGGAGGGAGCGTGGCCCTACCGATATCTTGGTCTCACACTTCTGGTCTCTAGACTGTGAGGGAATGAAGTTCATTGTCCTGAGCCCCCTGGTTTGTGTTAATTTGTTGGGTTGGCCCAGGAAAAGGATCCACACCTTAACTTTCACATCTCTGTGGTTGGCATTATGATTCCTTCCATTTCACTGGTAAGGAAACTGAGGGCCAGAGATTTTTGAATGTTTTGCACAGAGATGGCAGTCGGTGGCCACAAGATGCATACCCAGAGAACCAGACTCCAGAGCTGGGGAGCATTCATGATGGTCCATGAGCTCCACCTGGCAGGGACAGTCTCCTGTCTTTCTCCTGGGCTCAAGGGCCACACAGGTGCCGAGGGCTTCTGCCTGACTGGCATGGTGGTTTTTCCTTTTCTCTTTATTTATTTTTGAGAGAGAGAGAGAGAGAGAGAGAGAGAGAGAGAGAGAGGGAGAGAGAGAAGGAGAGAGAGAAGGAGAGAGAGAAGGAGAGAGAGGGAGACAGAGAATCTGAGGCAGGCTCTACACGCTCAGCATGGAGCCAAATGTAGTGCTCGAACCCATGAACTGTAATATCATGACTGGAGTTGAAGTTGGATGCTTAATCGACTGGGCCACCCAGGCGCCCTGGACATTGTGGTGTTTTTGGGCTAATTTCAAGCTAACATGATGATCCTGATTAGCTCAGGAAATGGTGAAACCTCATTTTAAAAAAAATTGAGGTGAAATATGTAGAACATAAAATTAACCATTTTAAAATAAGTAACCCAGTGATACTTACCACATTCACAATATTGTACAGCCACCATCTCTGTCTAGAACAGTTTAATCACCCAAAAAGGAAACCCTGGACCCATTAAGCATTTGTTTCTCATTCTTCCCTCCTCCCCAGTAACCTTCAGTCTGTGTTCTGTCTCTGGATTTACCTATCCCAGATGTTTTGGATTAATGGAATCATACAATATGTGACCATTTGTGTCTGGCTCTTTGCATTTAGCCTAAGGTTTTCAAGGTCATCCAAATTATAGTATATATCAATACTTCCTTCCTTGTTATGGCTGGATAACATTCCATAGTATCGATATACCACAGTTGTTTACCTGTTCAGCTGTTGATGGACAGTTGGGCCACCTTTTGGTTATTGTGAATAACGTGGCAATGAACATGTCCAGGTCTTTGTATGTGTACATGTTGTTTCTATTTCTTTTGGATACATACCTAGGAGCAGAATTGCTAGGTCACACATTAACTGGTAACTCCGTGTTTCACTTTTTGAGGAAGGACCTAACTCCTTCCTATAGTGGCTCATTGATAACATGCCAGACACTGTACTTTGCAGTTTAATTGAACCAGATCCTTGCAGCAAGTCGATAAGGGATGTATTATTGGTTCCCATTTTACAAACGGAGACACTGAGACTGAGAGAGGTGAAAGTTTTCCCCCGAGATCATACTCGTAAGGGGC
Organism: Suricata suricatta; assembly: GCF_006229205.1. Lineage (NCBI taxonomy): Eukaryota > Metazoa > Chordata > Mammalia > Carnivora > Herpestidae > Suricata > Suricata suricatta. The sequence continues at coordinate 65,708,797 of NC_043714.1, read as the reverse complement.
AAGCATGCAAGCACAAAGCTTGTACTCTAGGTCGTGATGTCCCATTGTCCCCCAGACTGTCCCCTCATGTGGAAGCCCTTTGAAGAAAGAACTGGGCTGAAGTCTTTCCTTGTATTTTCTGCATTGCCCAGCACAGGTTTGGATATTGAATCAGCTCCCAGTAAACACCTGCTAAGAGGGCTAAGAATCTATTTGTTATGCAAAATAGCATGTATAGATGGTACTTTTTACTTCTTTATTTGGTACTTTGATACATTTGGGGCAATCTTAACACACACTGGACTTAGCTCAACTCTCTTCTTGTAGGATTAGAAATCTGTTCTTCTAGAACGGCTTTATAAATAATGTTGGCCAATAACTTTCAGGTAATTTAGCAGATCTGTGGAGACCTGTCCATCATTTATAAGACCCTGTTGGAGATTTGGGTTCTGGGTTCACCCTCAAGGCACTTTCATGTTGGAGCTTCAGATATGCATGAGATCCCCAGAAGATAGAGTGGAGAGAAAATATGGGCAGTTGGTTCTTGGCAGAAACTTGGGAGACATCCATGTTTAGAAAGTCTGAGAGAGAGTGAGAGAGAGAGTGAGTGAGAGCATGCATGCACATGCAGGAGACAGAGCAAGAGAGAGTCTTACTGAGAAAGTAGGGAAGGCACAGTCAGAAAAGCAGGGGGAGAGCCTAGCTTGTGCTCAGTTCCAGAATACAAAAAGGGGACAGATGCTGCTGATAGGAAGAAGAAGAAAATAGAGGATGCTCTCATTTGAATGGGCTCCTGTGTGGGTCAGGAATGTGCACCCTGTTCCTAAAATAAATCCGATTTTATCATGGCCCAACCTCAAACTCTTCCAGGGTCTCCGATGGTCTTGGGTGAAGCAAACTGCCCACGAAGCCATGGAGCCTGTTGCTGCTGCCTTCTCCACACTCATTGCACTGAGCTCTTTCTCTAGATCCTGCCATTCATGGTCACCTGTGGTCTTCGTGCTTCCTGCCCAATGGTGCCTGCTGGTCTTGTATTCTCTCTGCCAGGGATGCCCTTCCCCTCCTTGTTCACCCAGGGAACACTCTCCCAGATCCAGCCTCTCCTTCTGGAGGAAGTCCTCTCTGATTTGCCTTCTTGCCTCCAAAGTAGTGCAGACCTCTTGCTCTCTCATCTCACAGGTGGACCTTGGGCAAATCTTTGAAACCCACATCACTGACAAGTGGATCAAGAAGATGTGGTGTATATATACAATGGGATACTACGTGGCAACGAGAAAGAATGAAATCTGGCCATTTGTAGCAAAGTGGATGGACCTAGAGGGAGTCATGCTAAGTGAAATAAGTCAGGCAGAGAAGGACAGATACCATATGTTGTCACTCACAGGTCTGATAGGAGACACCTAATAGGAGACCATGGGAATGGGAAAGGGGGGAAAAGAATTAGGGAGAGGGAATGAGGCAAATCATGAGAGACTTTTGAATGCTGAGAACAAACTGAGGGCTGAAGGAGGGGGAGGAAGGGGAAAGGGGGTGATGGTCATGGAGGAGGGCACTTGTGGGGAAGAGCACTGGGTGTTATATAGAAGCCAACTTGGTAATAAACTATTAAAAAAAATGAAACCCACATCACTTTATACCTGCATTATTTACATACAAGCCCACATCTGTTGGTAGACTGTGAGCTTCCAGGAGGAAAAGCCTATGTCTCTACATTTTGCTTTCTCCCTCAAGGTTCGCAATCAGTCCTTGTTGAAAGAATGAATGAATGAATGCATGAATAAACCACCAGCCCAGAAATGCCAGAGATGAGGGCTGGTAACCCAGGGCATCTCTGCATGATGACAGGATACCAGAGGGCACCTTCTTAGGTCTATCCCACAACGTGGACACACTTAGCCTTCTGCACCCCTCAGACACATTCCTGTAACGACCTTATCTGTCATTTCCATAAATGAGGCAGCGGAGGCTGGCCGTGGCTTGGTGAAGAGGGGGCTGGAGGCAGACAGACTGGGTTTGTCTTCTTCCTCAGAGCCTGGCTGTCACGGTCTATGAAGTCAGGATGACACCAGCTGCCTTTCCATCTTCAGTCAACAGGGAGCGTGTGTCATGATGGTGGCTGCTGGGGCTGCAAAACAAGAAGAAATGATCTCGTCCTTCAGGTGCTCTTGATTCTTGGAGTTCACAGGACTGTTGTGCAGATGAACATCAAAGCGGAGAATAACAGTAACAACTCTTTACTGAATGCTGATGGGGAGCAGAGCGGTGCTTAGGGTGAAGCACTTCATATGTGATCTCCCCCAAGGCCCACAGGGACAATGTGAGGAAGGCACGGTTGTCAGCCCCACTCAGTGGAGGAGGGAAATGAGGCCCAGAGAGAGGCAGGGCACCAGGACCGAGCCCTGGCCCCCACCCCAGGGCCAGGGCTTGCTGGCAGGTGGAGTGCGCGGCACTTGTGGCTGTTGTAGTTTGGGTCCAATGATACCAGAGCCCAGCTCCCCTGCTCTTAGGTAGGGCCATCAAAGTCCATGGGCTGAAGCAACATATGAGAACCAACCCCCAGGTTCTTTGCAAAATTTCCCTCCCTTTCTTTCCTTCTTTCTTCCCTTCTCTCCCCTCCCCTCCCCTCTGTTTCTCCCCTTCCTTCTGCTCCCCTTCCCCTTCTCTTCCCCTTCTCTTTCCCCTTCCCTCCCTTTCCCTCCTTACATTTATTTATTAGACTCTCTTAGAGAGAGCACATGTACACCTGGCAGGGAGGGGCCAAGAGAGAATTCCAAGCAGGCTCCATGCTGTCAGTGTGGAGCCCAGGTGCATGGCTCCATCCCACAAACCCTAAAATCAGTGCTTAACCAAGCCCCCCAGGTGCCCCTATCTTTAAAGTCTTACATCTTCTCTCCCGTGTGATGTGTCCTAGCCTTGGTGTTCCCTGGTCTTGTTGAATTGCCCAGTATGGCTCCACTCTCCCACCTACTCTAGTTCTTTGTGTTTGGAGAAGGGACTTCTCCCTGCTAGTTTATAGGGAAATGGAAATGATTGCTCCTGGTGGTGATCCAAAAATAAGAAGTGGGGAGTAGGGAATAAGAAGCAAGTTTACACACAGAAGCTTGGAGGGTGGAACTCGCTGGCTGGAGCTGCAAATATGTAGGTAAAAAAGGCTTGGAGTTCAAATCTTGTTTGTACCCAGGCACATCCCTGTTTCCGTTGAAAAGACCTGGCAGCCAAGGACCTGGGGCAGGTGTGCAGGGGGCCAGGGGTCTGCTAAAAATAGGGCAGGCTATCAGAGGATTGGAACCCACTCTGTATCTGACCCATACATACTCCCCCAAACTTCTGATGAATGGGGTGGGCAGGAGAGGGAGGAGCAGATGGGGTGAGGCTTGGCTGTAAGCAGGGGCTGGTGGGGGAGTGAAGAGGAGGGCTGATGCGGGTGCCCGGCCCACAGCAGGGAGCTCGCGCTCTGGTTTGTGTAGAACGGGTGCAGTTGGATAGGTGGGAGATTTTGTGTGACTGGGAGGCTCCTGAGGCCGGCACTATGGGGGCAGCCCCGGGAGGCAGGATGGGGGGAGGCACGCGGGGAAGGAGGAGGGGCTAACGTTAACCTAGCATCTACTCTGGTCAGGTATCCTGCTGCCTATTCCTGGAATCAAACACAAGCCTAAGAGACAGGTGTCATCATCTCCCAATGACACCTGCAGACCTAAGGCTCTTCACGTTTTGTGATTTGTCCCAGATCATGCAGCCGAGAGGCAGATGGACCCAACAGAACAGAAAATACCAATACTTGCATGAATATGTACGGGGAGCTCGGAGCCCGGAGGCGAGGTACCCGACCTAATCCTAAGTGCATGGCCCCTGCTCTGGGAGTGTTTTTACCTTTGTCTGCTGGGGAGCACCTGCTTATCCTTGAAAAGTCAACTCAAGCTTCACCTCCACCTGGGAGGACTTTATTCCATCGTTAGGTAGATTTAGGTGTGAGCTCCCTACACATATTTCAGACACTACCCTTTCTTACTTACCATATTTCTGTAATCATCTGTTTCCATCGGTCTTCTTCTCTCAAGACCCTGAGGCTCACCAGAGCCGGGCAGAATGGGCGTTTCCACATCTCCAGGACCTGCCCAGAGAAATCCTCACTAATGATGGCTGACAGTCGTTGAACTCACCCCACGTGCTAAGCAGTCTCTGTGTGACATCTCATTGTTGAGGGAGGTAGTCAGATAATTTATTTTACTTTTCTTGAAAGGCAGATTTATCAGGACATGTTACTCTCTTGACTGTTTTGGGTCTATATTCCTGGCACATGGGAACCCTTTCAATATGTGGTTTTAAATATTCTTTTTAAGTGAACGATTTTGTGAATTATAATTTTTCTGATCCATATCCATCCAGAAGATTTTTTTGTACAGCTTTACTGGCAGTATAATTGATATCCAAAAAGCTTCATATATTTAATCCATATAATTTGACGATTTTAGACATGCGTAACCTGTGGTTCTAATCACCATAATCAGATAGCATCTCATTTAATCATCGCACAACTCAATCAATAGATTTTTCTTATGCTTCTTATGGTGATGTGTAGAAACCCAGAAATTGCAGTGGCTTCACAAAGAACATGTTCATTTATTGCTCAAACAAGGACCACAAGAAATCCCCAAGTGGGAGGTTGGGGGATACTGTGGTGGGTATTGTGGTGTCCCACTCCGTGCCCATTCCCCAGCTGCTGTGTTGGTTGCCAGTGGCTCACAGCTGCCCCTCCTTCTCCAGGAAATCGACTTCTGCTGAATGGTGGGAGGAGGGGAGAAGCGGCTTTCTTGCCCAGGAGAGAGTTTATGTCCCCCACCTCCTGGATGCTGGTGGCGGTCTTCAGTGGATGTCAAGTACAAAGGCCAGCACCCCACTTCGTCCTGCCTTGAGGCAGAACCAGCCCTGTGATGTCGTTCAGGTGGTCAGGCCAAGGCTAGTCCCCTGCATCTTTCATCACGGACAGCTTCGGAGCACTTTCACCGTGGGTGGTGATGTAGAGTTGCGTTCCAAGATTCTGACATCGGACTGTGTCTTCATTCTGTCTCTGTTACTTCGTGGTTGTGTGACTTTGAACTTTGAACCTGTGTTCCACTTTCTAATCTTTAAAATGGAGATAACAATCCCTGTCTCCTAGGGTTTGCGGTGAGGATTAAATCAGGATGTTCCGTTCCTGGCCTGGCCTTCTCTTCCCCCCTCCCTTTCTCTAAGACCCTTCATCAAAGGCTCCCATTCACTGCAGTCCCTGTCCTAGGTCCTGCTCTAAGGGACTGTAGCTCCAGACAGGAGCTCCTGGCTGCATGCAGTGGACCAGGAATTCCAGTTAATGGAGGCTTCTAAGTCCTCCCGGGGTTAACCATCCTGCCAGCAGACTGGGAGAGAGAGAGGAGGAGATTAAAGAAGGAGGGTGTGTGAGTCAGGCCTGGAAGTGGTACCCATTGCTTCTTTCCCACATTCTGTTGGCCAATACTTACAGCCACGCCTAATGGCACGGGGGTTGCGAACAGTCTAGCCATGTGCCAGGAGCAGAGGAGAATGGGTTTGTGACCAGCTAAGCCAGTTCTGTAATAATACTTCCTCTTAAAGGTGAGAAATTGAGGTTTAGAGGTTGCAGGTAACACCCAGGGTCACAAAGTCAAGACTGAAAACACAGTCCGACGCCAGAATCTTGGACTGCACCTCTATATCATCACCCGTGGTGAAAGTGCTCTGAGGGTTGTCAGTGATGAAAGACGCTGAGGCTCCTGTGTGTTAGGCCTCTGCCCCGTGGTCGAACGGGCAGATCTTTACATCACAGGTGTGTGGAGTTCACCCTGGCGTGGCTGACACGGTCCTCATTTGAATTAAAGTAAATTATGTTAAAATGCTCCTCCTCTACCTGCCTCCCTGCTTCGCCCTAATCCTGGCCCTGATCTTGGCTGCCCCCGATCAAAACTCCAGTGAAATGTTGTACCTCTGCTTGTGGGAGTCACCTGCACATGAACTTCGGAGGACAGGGAGATAGCCTGCTTTGTTCTCCACTGCGTGCACTCTGCTTTCGCTCTGCCGACCCCCTCAGGTAGGCAAAAACATTTGCGGAACGAGCGGATGCAGAGATTTCTGGATCTGCTCTGTAGTTTCAGCTCATTTCTTCATGCTGCCTAATTAAGTAAGCATTTAGGGAACATTTCTTGTGGCCAAACAGCCACTGTGCAGCCATAGAAATGCTGAAGACAAGGCCTTTGTTCTCAGCGAGCTTGTCATGTGTGAAGACTGACCCACAAGCAGTCGTGTTTCCTAGAAGTACTGACAGAGGTCATGGTGGGACCCTGGGAGAGCACAGAAGAGGCGTGCAGCTCACCCTGTAGGCTCAGGGAAAAGTCAGCTCAGAGATGCTATCCTGAGCCAAGTCATGGAGGAGCAGGAGGGGACAGACAGGGGTATAAGAAGGGAAGCAGAGTTTTGGGGCAGAGAGCACAGCATGTGCAAAGGCCCAGGGATAGGGAACCGCATCTTACATATATCTGGGGGCTCCTAGCAGTTTGGTTCCTCTTGGAGTGTGGAACAAAGTGCTGGAGATTCCTTGGGACGGCTTTGTACAAATGGGCTGGGCTGCCAGCATCTTTAATGTTTCTCTGTGGGGGAGGGGGACACAGTTTAACTCCTTCCCTGAAAAGGGGATAAAACAGGATTCCACAGATTGTTCTGGTGAAGGCAAGCCAGCTTGTTTTCTGAGAGGGTTAATCACCTGGCTAGATATCTGGGAGCCGCAGGGAGTCCTTTGTTATGCAGAATAGAAAGGCTGGAGCTGAAGCTCAGGGGAAGCCTGGTCGGATACCCAAAGTGGATATGGCCATTCCCCAGCCCCAGACTCCACTCCAGCCCATTCAGCATGTGTCCCCTTGCCTCTATGATATGTATCCAGGATTGTCACCTGCCACTAGACAGTCACTCACACCAAGTAGGGGTTTAAGAACATCGATCTCCCTCTGGAAGTAACCTCAGCCAGGCCCTAACACCAGATACAGCGCCGTGACTGGCCCTAGGCACGTCTGTTTATTAGAACTCTCTGGTCCAAAGTCACAGTTGAGGCAGTGGAAACCACCCCTTTGCCAAACAATTGTCAGTCCCGGCCACGGGGCTTGGAGAGCTTATCACCGAGAGCCTGGTGGGGCTTCCTGTCATAACTTTGCATAGGGTGTGGGCTTATCTTTCGGAAACCTTTAGAGTCAGAAGTTGTATTGCAAACCCTTCCCTGCGGCTCATTTCATCCTGAGATGAGCAACGTAGCTTTCAGGGAGATGAAAAGTGCCCTGCCTGGGTTGTTAAGGTTTGCATTATCAGTTCCTCTAGCCAGTATCAAAAAGACATTCATGGTGGCATTTGACCCCAAGGGGGGGCATCTGGGCCATCTAATGGCAATCGTGGGGCACTGTTACCTGCATCTGTTGAGCATACATTTCTCAAGGCAGCAGCTTCCCACCAATAATCTGGTTTCAGCCATCAGAACTAGACAGAAGACATCCCAAAGACATCCTGCCAGGGAGGCAAAGGCTTGGCCACTGCAGCCGGGCTGAGAGGAATCCAGCCGGTGGAGGAGAAAGAGGTCTTTTTCCCTATTTACCCCACAGAACCCTCCTCTAAAGGCGGAGGTATCCTGTTCATTATCGCTGTGTGACTTTTTGTGGTTACTTAATCACTCTGAGCCTCAGTTTCCTTGTGAGTAAAATGGGAATCATGCTGCCTGATCCACTCAGGGTCAGGATCGATAGCATATGCAGACAGCCTGAGATGCAGCAGGTGTTTGGTCTGGGTCTGGCACCTGGTCCTCTGGTCCTGGCTCTGGTCTCTGATTCTCCGTCAAGGCTTGAAGAGGAAGTACAGCTAGCACAGAGGAAGTCACTGATTGGCACTCATAATTTCACTGCAAAGGCTCCATAGCTGGGTCCTACTCAGGGAGTTTTTCTTTCCTTTCAAGCCGATCACGCTTTTACGTGTGTAATTGATTTCACATTTATTATTCAGTTGTTCAAATACTAACTTATTTTGTTTTCTGGAACTTTGGGGGAAATAAAGGTGAGTGGATTCAGGCTCAGTTTGGCCTCTAGCTCACAGATGATCACCAGCATTGTGCGAGGTCCCCCATGGAACTGGAATCTGCCGGCCAGAGCTCTTGACAGCGAGTGATTACCCCTCCCCCCAACTCTGTTTCTGGCAACAGGGACCTGTCCCTCATCTCTTGGGATTGATGACGTGCTGGTTTTTACCTCCTGTTCTGACTGGTTGGTTAATCTTGGGTCAATTCTCTCATGTCCTCAGTTTCCCCTTCTGTAAAATGAAGAACTTACGTGGTATATTTTTCAATGTCCCTTTCCGCTTCTGCTGAGTTGTCTTAGCTGTTTGAAGACGCTGCTTTAGCCAGCCGCTGTTCACAGATAACGCCGAGCATGTTTCAGGCCTGTGTTCGTATTGTTTATCTGAATTTCTACCCCCCATCCACCCACTAACGCAACTCCCTACTTCTTTGCCTCTTTCAAGATGATGATGCATCAGAGTTACGATGTTTTTGTCGGGCTCAGATCTTAGCTTTGACTCTTACAGACATTGTGGTGTTGGGAGAATGTCTTTACTTCCTCACTCTGGACCTCAGTTTCTTCAGCTGTAAAAGTGCAAGCAGCCCCAGACAAAACAAAAACACCCGAGTTTTGCCCATTCCGAGAACACTTTACTGATGGAGACTCACATTCGAATTTCATATAATTTTTAACAGGTCACAACATAATCTTTTCATTTTTTTTGACCATTTAAAGATGTAAAAACCATTCTAAGCTTGTGGGCTGTACCAAAACAGGTGATGGGCCAGATTTGGCCTGGGGACCACGTGTGCTGTCCCTGTGCTAGTCTTTTCCCCCTTCCCTTGGCTCTGACCCTGGGGCTGCGGAAGCTGAGTCTATCCCTTGAGAATCGTTAGAGGGTAGTTGAGGCCAAAGGAAGGTGAGAAGTGTTGTCTCAGCCCTGGTCGGTAGCTCTGGCCTCTCTCTGGTGAGTGCACAGGAGAGCCGCCCTGGGGGGCTGCCTCCCTCCCAGTCCTAGCCTGCACCTGGTGATTTACCGTCACGCCCGGTGATTGTGCCAACGTCTGGCTTGTCCATACGACCTCACTTACATAGGCCCCCTGCAATCAAGAAGCAAATCTCTGAGGTGAGGGGACCATTAGTTTGACTATCAGGGCTATAAAAGTTCATGTTTCTGAAGAACAATTTGCATAGACCGTGCATATATGCATCACCCAGAATTACACTTTCTCCCTTCCCGTCATACACTCCCCAAAAGCATAGTACTTAATGGTTAGAAAAAGAAAAGACCCAAACCTTGTTTCAGTATTAAAATGTAACTTCCCAAGAAGTTCCATCATCGATATTATCGCCTTACTGTCCTGAGGTACGTGGAGGCAAGAGTCTGTGCATGTCTTTCCAGGGCTGGAAGGGGCTCTGAAGGGCTCAGGCTGTCACTGTCATTTCCTCTAGAAATTTTTCTTGGCACCTAAAGGCAGGGGATTGACAGGGACAATGAGCTCACAGCCCAGCTGGCAAAATCCAATTAAGCTCATTAACAGGGCGACCTTGCCGTGGGTCAGCTCTGCAGCGGGACCTTGGAAGAGGACGAGGTGCCTTCCGGTGCCCAGGGCATCTGATTCCCCGTTGGCATCTATCGCAGTAAGCTTAGGGCATTTCCAGGTGGGGCAGGGCTGTCCTTGCCCAGAGTCTGTGCTGCGTTATCTAGAGCTAGCGGGACCTACCCAGGACTAGGCAGGAAGTTCCCTGAAAAAACTTAGGAGAGTCTGGGGCAGACGGGGACCAGTTGGTCACCCTTTATGATGCCTTGGGTATTACACAACCCGTGGTGCCCTTGAGATGGTGTCAGGAACCCTTTACCCTGGGCCTTTAGAATGGGGAGCGTCCAGCTTTCTGGAAAGACCAGATAGTAAGTAGTTCAGGCCTCGTGAGCCATGGCGTCTCTGTCACAATCACTTAACGCAGCCGAGGTGTGTGAAAATAGTCACGGCCAATATGTAAATGGATGAGTGTGACCACATTGCAATACAATGCTATCCATAAGTACGAGCAGGATGTGGCCCATGGGCTATACTTTGCCAACCCTCGCCATAGAAGGTATTTATTTTTCCTACTCCTCCCTTGATGCCACACACAAGCACCTCAGTAGGTGTAGGAAGCAGGCTACCCCAGTGACGGAGGGCCTGGACTTTGGAGTGACACTCAGCCAGAATCTCGGCTTTGCCACCTGCTACCTGAGTGACCTTGAACAGGGCTTTGCAGCTCCGAGCCGCCGTTCTCTCCCTACAAAGGAGGGATAATAAGAATGGCATCTGCCTTCCTCAACTAGCGGGAAGGGGCTGAGGACCCCAGCTGTCCGTGGGAGAAGTGTCGGGGAAAATGGGGAGCCGGAGAGATGACCAGGACACCGAGCACACAGCAACTTCACGCACAGCTCCGAGATAGTTGCTGGAAATAAAGCACTCGATAAAATGCCACATGGCTTTTTTCCTCATGGGCATTTATAAACAGTCGAGTGGAATTTGGAGATAGGTAAATAGGCCATTGAAATAAGCAGGATTAAATTCCGGAGAGTGGGAAGGCAAGAGAGGAGGGGGCTTCAGACTCTTGTTAGCAGGAAGAAAATTTCAGGGAGAAAAAGACTTCTCTTAAACGACCTTGAGAAAGCCGATAGGAGCAGCTGTGGGGGGCGGGGGCGGAGGGGAGTGCTTCTGGGTCTGATGGGCACAGGTGGCTTCTCCCTGGGTGTGAGCCTGGGTGAGGCTGTTTGCTGCAGGGGTGTGGGCTCAGGATGTGTGTGTGGAGGTGTGTTTGTATGTCTGTCGATGGGTAATTTGTGGGTGTGTGGCTGTCTGATGACAGATGAAGGGCGGCTCTGATGTAACACGAGACATGATCGAATCTGGGATTTGAAGAAACGCAGAACTCTGGGGCTGGAAGGGGCTTGGGGATTGTCTAGTCTGGTTCCATATCCTCTCCTCCTGCAGCAGGCAGCTAAGTGGAGGATGGGTCCTGAGCCTTTAAGCTGGGTGGTCTCTTGACTTGTCACCCAAACCCGCTGCCCAACCAAGGTCAACTGGATTCTGAGTGAACTTGGCAGTTGAGTTCAGATGGTGCTTTCTGGCCCTTCCCCGTCCTGGGTGACAGAGAAGGTAGAAGTGCATGTGATGAACTAGGCATAGGGCCAGGGGCTTCTCTCAATAAGGGTAGTAGAATATGAACCTACATTTTGTTTATGTTTCATTGAAAGCTAATTTAAAAGCTGCCGTTTAAAAACTTCAGTTTATAAAAATTCTTCCATCTCTATTTCAATGAATGAAAAACCCAAATTTAAAACTGCATAAGTTGGGGTGCCTTTGTGGCTCAGTTGGTTAAGCATCCAATTCTTGATTTAGGCTCAGGTCATGGTCTCACGGTTCATAGGTTCAAGCCCCGCATCAGTCTCTGCACTAAACGTGTGGAGCCTGCTTGGGGTTCTGTCTCCTTTTCTCTCCTGGGCTTTCTCTCTATTTCTCTCTCTCTCAAAATAAGTAAAAATAAACTTAAAAAAAATACCCAATGCTAGGGGCATGATTTCAGGGGAGATGCTGTTGTGTTCTAAGATGCCCTTAATGTGTTTAAAGTATGAGTTGGTTTATGAAAATCTTGGAAGAGTTTCAGGTCCTTTTCCTAGAATTCAAGTTTGTTATGTCAGAAAGGGACTGCGGGTTTTTGGTTACAGTTCTGGACGTCCAAGGGCAAGGCATGATACTTAGTGACATCCTGGCCTCTTCGTGACCTGCCTGTAATGGGGCACGCATGGGAACTTCTCAGCTCACGTCAGTTTCTCTGCCCTGCATGATGTCTGATTCAGTACCAAGTGTGGGAACCTCATTTCTCAGACAAGGTGGTGCCAAGTATGAAGCCCTTGATACGTGCCTGGCAGAGGCTGGTTTGTGTTTCCATCCAGGGGATGTCACCAGGCTTGTCCTCAACTCAGCCAAGTCCAAGCGGTTGTTAAGTTGCTTTGAAAATGCTTTATTAAAATAAATATTTTCAAGATATGAGTAATGCATAATCATTGCTGAAAAATGAAAACAAAACATAACGTATAATGTAATGGGAGATCAAAATCATCGTTCAAGGGATACCTGGGTGGCTCAGCTGATTGAGTGTTGAACTCTTGATCTTGGCTCTGGTCATGATCTCACCGTTTGGAGGATCCAGCCCCACATTGGACTTTACACTGACAGCATGGAGCCTGTTTGGGATTCTCTCTGTTTCTCTCTCTCTACCTCTCCCCTGCTTGTTCTCTCTCTGCCTCTCTCTCTGTCTCTCTCTCTCTCTCTGCCTCTCCCCTGATCCTTCTCTCTCTCAAAACAAATAAACTTGAAAAAAAAATCACCATTCAGAGACAACTACTTCTAAGATTTTAGCATGTGCACTTCCAGACTTTTTTCCTATATGTGGTGTGAATGCATCTTTAGAATGAAATTGAGATCATGATGGAAAGTTTACGTGAAACTGAGCAAATGGTTTAGCCTTCCTGAACTTTAGGTTTTTGTTTGTTTGTTCTTGCGTTTTGGTTTTTGTTTTCAGCACACTAGTTGTGATGACACCTAGAGTGTTGTCAGGACCCTGCCACCGTGCTACGTGAAGGTCCAGGAGCACGGAAGTCTAATGCTCCTGTCCTGGCTTAGCCCAGCCTTCACACCATCCCGGCCCAGGCATCAGCCACAGGCGCGTGATAGGCCCCCAGGCCATTCTAGTGCTCAGGTGTCAGAGTCCCCCTCAGCGACGTGGCTCTGTGCGCAGTGGGGCAGAGGGAAACCACCCGTGGTGTGGCCCGACACAGTAGGGATGACCCACAGAAGCAGGTGGCTTCCCACTACATCTCCCATTTGGATGCTTTGTTCTGCCACCAGAGAGTCAGTAACTGGAATTGTTACATTTGAGAAATACTTCAGAGGCGCCTCCCACCTGTGCATGGGATTCGCCCCTCCTCACTTCCTCAAGGAGAGTGTTCTCTGGCTTTCCCCCTTTCTTTCCTGATTCTTCTGGCTTGCTCCCTCTTTCCACTCAGCCTTAGAGGCCCAGCCAAGCCTTCTCCAAAGGGACAAAACCCTTCTCTTGTGGGGTTTGGTCACCTACCAATCTTTTCCTCATCTCTTCTCTGTCAATTCCATTCTTGAAAGAACTTTCCATATTTTCTGCCTTGACAGGTGCAGTCTGGCTTGTGCTGTTGCAAGTTCTTTGCCAGCCTCACCACAAGACTGCACCCAAAGGCTACTTCATTCCAGCTGATGTTTCTCAGCTCACTGAAATTCTCCTCTCCCTTGGCTCTCAGGTTTGTGTCTCCCCCACCACCTCTCTTTCCTTACCGGTTGGTCTTCGGCAGTTTCCGTCTCTTCTCAGTCTATGCGTTTTCCTTGGATGGCCTCCTTTTCCCATCATGTGGAGGCCTCATTCCATTTCTCCAATGAGGACTTTTGGGTCCTTTTTATGTCAGTATTGGGTATTCAGTCAAACCTCTCAGCTTGTGAAATCAAACAGATCTGGGTCCAAGTCGTGACGGGCCACTTAGTAGATGTGTGTCATTGAGAAGCTTGCTTCACGTCCCTGAGCTTCCGTTTTTCTTCTGTAAATTGGGGATAACGATGTCCTTACCTCACAAAACAGGAGAATGTTGTAGTTGTTTAAAATGTAACCATTATGATGAACAGTAATTTTAAAGTGTGACTTTTGCTCATCATAATACACGCACGTTTTAGAATGTCTGGAAAATTCTGGAAAGTATTTGTCATTCAAGGCTAAGCACTGCTGATGCAAATGTGTTTCCATTTGTCTTGTAGTTTTGTATTTTGTGGATGCACGTGCGCATGCTTGTGTATGTGTTGAAGAAACCAGGGTTCTCTCAATGGCTTCTCTTCCCTCAGCACCTCAAGGTAGAGGGCTTGCTGTCTTCCTTTACCTTCTCTCTCAAAATCTCATCCAATAAGTCACTCAGTTCTGCTCATTGCAGCCCTGGATTTTTCTCAGATGCTATGTCCCTTCTTCTGCATTGTCACCCTCAAACCTGAGGTTTCAGTTTTCAGGCTCCTCCCCTGCTTTTCATTCTACATTCATGCAGCCAGTTTCCTCCAACTACAAAGCAGAATGTGCCAGCCCCTTGCTGGAACACCTGTCTGGCTTTCCTTTGCTTCTGGTGCACTCCAGCTCCTTCCTCTTCAGCCTTCTCTCACGTGTCACCTGTGCCCACTCCTGCCCTTGTTTCATCTGCCTCAAATATTTGTCTAGCTTGGTTGTCTTGGAAAACTCATGCTCATCCATTATACTTTAGCCAAATGCCAGCTCCTTTAGAGAGCCCCTCATTTCCCCAAACCTTGTCGCTCAGCCTTTGTTACTGCTTCCTCTGAGTACCCCAACCTGAGCTCAGTACTTTGCTTCCACCGTGGCTAGAGCCTTGATCATATGGTTCGGCGATGTGTCGGCTTGTCTGTTCTCTGTGAATTCCTCAGAAGAGCTGCGTCTCCAGTACCTGGGGTCACGCTTACACACTGGAGATGTTCAGTAAATATTTGTGGAATAAACAGATTGAGCGATGGTGTGGTGCGATGTATGGAAGAGGGCAAAGGATGCTATGGAAGAACTCCTGAATTTGTGATTTGGTTTCTCCATTGTTTTAGTTGCACAGTGTTGAGCACATGATATCTTGGAGCCTTGCACACGTGTGTGTGTGTGTGTGTGTGTGTGTGTGTGTTTTGTGCTGTTTTTGTTTGTTTTTAGCAGGGTTGTTGAGATGCTTCTGTGAGATAATGGGAAGCAAAGTGCTTTGGGACATAAAAATGAAAGGCTAGGCAAGCATTCTTTATATGGTATTATTAACTGAAAACTAAGTAGCAGGTGAGTTTCAGTCTGGTCTTCCTTGATGAGCAGGGCCTGTGCATGGGGTCGTGGCTGAGGATGGGATGTCCCCTGTCTAATCCCAGGGGCTGGATGCCTTCAGGCTCGCCCTCTCCCAGTTCCCTTCGGGCTCAGGGTTGCAGATTTCTGGCCACGCCCACCTCTGGGTTTGTTGTGAAGCCCAGATGAGGGAATGTGTGCTAAGCATCCTTGTGGTTACAGTGTCTGGAAAAGCTGCCGGAGCTTCACGAATGCAAGGTGCCCCTTCCAGGGAGCCTGGCAACTTCCTGGGAGGCCCATATTCTTGGCTCTTGGCTGGGATTTCTAGTCCCAAGCCTAGAGTCTCATCTGATTCATGCCACGTCTTCCGGCTGCTAATGAAGCCGCAGGCTAGTTCCTGCTTTTGATTCTGTCCCAACACTGGGGTGGCTTGATAACCAAGCTGTACCTCCCCGAGGAGCTTGCTGTTGACTTACCATTTGTCCACATCCAGGAGAGTAGAAACCTTACTTTCTTACTCACGATGTGCTCAAAGATTCCATTTCAGAGAGTCTTGCTAACCTCCCAGACAGGGCGAGACCCTTGCATCGCTTCTGATCTCATATTTTTGCTCATTAACTTTGTCATTTTATCATGGTTATTGTGATACTGATATGTTTGTTAACAATCTCTCTTCTGGAGCATATCTGATTCATGGCCATTTCCCTTCTGCCTAACAGTGCCTGGCACATAGATGATGCCAATAAATATTTGTTAAACTAAGAAGTGAAAAAATGTTCTAAACGTATTCAGTCCCCTGTACATGCATTGCCCATTTCTTTTCTTCTTCTTCTTTTCTTTTTATTTTATAGAAACGCAATTACTGCTTGGCAGTTTTTTTTAATGTTACTTATTTTTGAGAGAGAGAGAGAGAGAGAGAGAAAACGAGTGAGCACACACGAATGAGCAGGGGAGGGGCCGAGAGAGAGGGGGACGGAGGGTCTGAAGCAGGCTCCAGGCTCTGTGCTGAGAGCAGAGAGCCTGATGCAGCACTCAAACTCATGAACCGGGAGATTATGGCCTGAGTTTAAGTCTGACACTTAACCAACTGAACCACCCAGGCGCCCCGCATTGCCCTTTTCTATGTTGATACATTTGTTTCTGTTTTTAGCCAGCCAGAAATGTATCCTCCTTCTCTCCGTCTCTCTGTCTCTCTCTGTGTCTCTCTGCCTCTGTCTCTTTCACACACACACCTATTAAACGGTATAATGCATGCAAAGCAATGAGCCCAGCAGCAGGACAGGAAAAGTGGTAAGTACCCACATCCATCCTGGAGTCCTATAGATGTGGCGGAAACCTTGATCCTTGGCAGGCCCCTCATCGTCCTTAGGACCCTGGAGACTTTGCCTAAACTATTGAAGCCTGTTTTTCCACATTCCTAAAACTGGGATAAAAGTAACCCCACGTTTCTGGGTGGGTGTGGAATGGAGTGCCAGGGGGTAAAGGCTAGAACAATGCCAGCTGCCTATTGTCAGTGGTCCTTCCTAAAGAGGGGTGGGTTGTGTTTCTCTCTCATGCCCAGTGCAGGAGGAGGAGAGATTCCCCCAGCATTCCTCGGCCCCCTTCCTCTCTCCATCACTCTGGGGGGGCTCCTGCTCTTCCCTGCCATCCGCGCAGGCAGTGAGTGCAGCAGTGAGAAATCACTGTGCGGGAGCCTAATGGAGACGAGTCTGTTGGCGGCGGCCCCGCGTGCAGGTGCCTTAAGAGAACTGCCAAATGGCTTCTGGGGTTTAACGACCCTCCCGGGGTAATCTAGGCCAGCATCGATCGGCATCCTTGGGAATTGTCCCTCGCAGCCTAACCAGCCACCTGTCGCTCAGAACCCAAGCCGAAGTCTACGCCACAGACGCATCATGGAGGTGGGAAGGTGCCCATCTTGGTGTTTGATGAGTAGAGTTATTACTTGAGAAAGGTTCGAGCTAGGGGAACTGGAGGTGCAGCCGAGAAGACAGCCCCGCCATGATTAAATATTCATGGAACAGTCACACCATTCGTGTTAGAAAATGACAGCGGCACCGCATGGAATAAAATGGGCACAGAGGCTCCGGGAGGGACCGAGGGAATCTTGCTTTCCTCCCATCCCTGGTCCCCACCCCTTTCATCAGATGAATATATTTCTCCCTAAGCTAAAATATTCTTGCTGTCTGAAGCAACTTTTCCAAAGGCTAACTCCTGACTTTTCAAATTATATTCAAGTGACAGCTGCAGGCTCTTTGTGTTCCAATAAGCTGAATTCACAGGATGCAGGGACCGGCCGAGGGAAGAGGCAGGGCTGAGGCTTGCGGGGAGCGGCCGGACAGGCCTCACGGTGTGGCTTCCATTCTGCCACTGCCTCCCTGCTACGGTCACTAGTGGTCTCCCACAGGGCACAGCATCCCTATGCCCTCTCTGAGTTCTGAGCATTTGACATTTTTTTTAACGTTTATTTATTTTTGAGAGACAGAAACAGAGCATGAGTGGGGGATGGTCAGAGGGAGAGAAAGACACAGAATCTGAGGCAGGCTCCAGGGTCTGAGCTGTCAGCACAGAGCCTGATGCAGGGCTTGAACTCACAAACTATGAAATCATGACCTGAGCTGAAGTTGGATGCTTAACTGACTGAGCCACCCAGGCGCCCCTGAGCATGTGGCCCCGTGGCTCCAGAATTTGGAGATTCCTTCTTCTAAGGTTTCTGGGACACTGCTTCCACCTGGTTTTTCTTCTAGCTCTCTGCAGGATTTTGCCCTTCTCTTGCTGACTCTCCATTGAGATACTCCCTATAAATTCTATGTTTCTGTCTCTCTTGGCTCCAGATATTCTCTCTGGATGATCTCATTTATCTCCTGGGCTATAGTCAGTAATTGTAGTAGGGGGAGTGACGGCCTCATAAAGACGTGGCTGTCTCAGGCCCTATGTATGGCTATTAACTTTGCATGGAAAATGGGAGTTTGCAGATGTGGTTAATGTAAGGATCACGAGATGGGGTGAACACCCTGGATTATTACTGGGCCCATAACAATAACAGGGTCTTTATGAAACAGAGACAGGAGTGTTAGGGTCTCACAGAAATCCATGTGACAGCAGACACAAGGGACATAAAGAGATTGGGAAATCCTACACTGCAAGTTTTTAAGAAGGAGGATGGGGCCAAGAGCCAATGAATGCAGACAGCATCTAGAAACTGGAAAGGCAAGGAAGCAAAAGAGATTCATCCCTAGAGTCTAGAAGGAACATAGTCCTGCTGAAGTTTTGATTTTAGCTTAGTGGAACCCAATTTGGATTTCTAACTTCCAGAATTGTAAGATAATACATTTCTGTGGTTTTAAGCCAGTGAACTTGTGGCAGTTTGTTGTATTGGCAATAGGAACCTAATACAGGGATCTACATAAGAGGAAAGAGCATGGTTTCGGGAGTGATTGAGAAAGTAACGGAATCATGGTTCAATCCCATTGACCACTTCTTCCTCACTAATTGGACTCAAAGGAGAATTAAGTGATCATTCATTTACTCCACTTATTTGAGTGTGCCTGGCCTGGCAGGTCCTGCTGATAACAATATGTCTCTGTCTTCAGAGTCACGTGTCTAGGAGGGGGTATAAGCATATGAGAAAGAGCACTGTTGATCTTCCATAGTGCCTGGAGCCCAGCAGGCTCACAGTAAAGAGCTTTGGAGTATAGGCAAAAAGAAGTGTGCACAAGGGACAGTGGAGGCTCCCAGGACAGTGGACACTTCTCCAGGGTTGTGAGGACACTTCAGAAATGGTGAAGTTTGAGCCATGTTTTGGAGGAAAAGGGAGTGTGGGCATAGGGGGTAATGGTGGAGTGGTCTTTCCAGAAGAGAGAGCCCATTGAGAAGAGGCATGTGAGCAACCCAGAGCCTGGGGTCATAGAGAGTTTTGAGCCATTCTGTGTGTGTAGAGGATTCAAGCCTGTGTCAAGAAAATGAATGTGAGGGAAAGGGAGAGATCAAATCATAGATCAGACCATGGGTTTCTGGGCCAAGGAATTCAGACTTTAAAAAAAATAGTACTTTCTCAAGAAGATAGGAAGACAAGCCACAGAGTAAGAGAAAATACTTGCAAAAGATGTATCTGATAAAAGGTTGGTATCCAAAATACACAAAGAGCTCTTCACATGTAATAACAAGAAAACCAATGACCTGATTAAAAAATGGGCAAAAGATTTGTGTCCAAGGAAGATATACAGATGGCAAATAAGCATGTGAAGAGATGTTTCATATTCTATGACTTTGGGGAGTTGCTAATTAGAACAACAACTACTACGTATTGGGATGGCCCAAATCCAGAACCCCGACAACAGCCACGGCTGGTGAGGCTGTGGGGTAACAGGAGCTCTCGTTCATGGCTGGTGGGAATACAAGATGGAAGACAGTTTGGTAGTTCCTCACAAAATTAAACGTGCTCTTGCTATATGAACCAGCAACTTGTGTTCCTTGGTATTTATGGAGATTCACTGAAAAACGTATGTCTACATAAAAACTTGGCCGCAGATGTTTAGAGTATCTTTTTTCATTATTACCCAAACTTGGAAGCAACCAAGATGCCCTTCAACAGGTAGCTGAGTAAAGAAACCATGGTACATCTGGACTACAGAACGTAATTTAGGGCTAAAATGAAATGGGCCATCAGGCCACCAAAAGACATGGAAATTAATATCACCGAGTGAAAGAAGGCAACCCGAAAAGGCCACACACTGTTTGATTCCAACTGTGTGGCATTCTGGAGAAGGTAAAACTGTGGGAAAAATATAAAGATCCATGGTTTCAAGGGGTTGAGGAGGGGAGGGATGAATAGACAGAGCACAGAGGGTGTTTAGGTCAGCGAAGCTGTTCTGTATGAAATTATAATGGTAGATACATGTCATCATAGATTTTTCAAAACCCATATAGTGAAACACCAAGAGTGAACCCCAATGTAAACTATAGACTTTGAGTGACAATGACGTGTCAGTGACATTTCCTCAGTTGTAACTAATGTGCCCTGATGTGCAGTGTTGGTAAGGGGAAGGCTTTATTATTATTATTGTGATGATGAGAGAATGCATTATTAATCTCATTTGATAAATGAGGAAACTGAATTTAGCGAATGTAAGCAACTTGCTCAGAGCTAAACAGGTAGCATATACTTCCTCATATTATAGAGGAGGAAAAGAGGCCCAGAGATGTTAATTAACTTGTCTTGGGTCACACAGCTAGCAAGTGGGGGAGTTGAGACTCAAATCTAGCTTTTGAACACAGAAAAAGTCAGAACTTTTGTTCTTCACTATGGCCTGAGATTGTTCTAACATGTTGCCTCCCTCCATTGCGTGAGGTGAGGAATCCCAGATGGGAGGGAGGAGCTGAACATTATTGATACAATGGGGAACACCCACCCACTCAATATTTCTGAGGCTTTTAGGACGCCATAATTCATACAATTAAGTACATTACTAGTACTTAATTGTTTCTCTCCACAGTGGGCTGTGAAGTCAGTGAGGTCAGCCTTCATGTGCCAGTTTCAAGCTAGGCCCCAAAGGACTTGCATGCTCCATCCAATCTTCTAGCACAGGTAGGCTTCCTTATGTTTTCAACTTGGCCTTGCTGTGAGAACTTGCTTGACCCAGCCCGCTGAAGGAAAGGGAAACATACTCATGGAGCATG
Organism: Suricata suricatta; assembly: GCF_006229205.1. Classification (NCBI taxonomy): domain Eukaryota; kingdom Metazoa; phylum Chordata; class Mammalia; order Carnivora; family Herpestidae; genus Suricata; species Suricata suricatta. Next base: position 65,688,185 of record NC_043714.1, on the reverse strand, counting down.
AGACATATGGATGGGAATCAAGACACCGTAAGTGACAGCCATCCTACAGCTGCTTGCAGACCCACGGGGAAGATCAGCTGAGCCGAGAACCACCAAGCTGAGCCCAGTTAAAATTGCCGACTTACAGAACCATTAACTAAATAGACGGTCAGCATTTTAGGTCACAAATTTTCGGTGGTTTGTTTCACAACTTGGTTAATGTACACACAGGTCCTGAATAGATATTTACTGAATGAAGGAAGGAAAAGTAGATCCCATCCATCCTGAACTCAGCAACTGAATGTTCTCGTTGGCTCCTCACTGCCGAGAGGACAGGGTGCTGATCAGCAGAGTAGGCTGGTTGGGAAATTTCAGGATGAGGAGGCTGAGGGTCCGAGAGGCATCTTGTCCTGGTGGTAGGGCTGAGATAATGGAGCTGGGGCCAAGACCTCAAAGTTGGCTACAAAACTCATGCTTGCCCCCATACTTGCTTATTTTGGTTATATGCAGCTTTCACAGAAGGAAAGGATAAACCAAGTTATAGGTGCAGGTCTAGACCACAAACCTCCCAGCAAGAGTAAGTGCGTTAGCCTCATTTTACAAACCCTGAAACTAAACATTTTGTGCTGGATTGTGATGCGTGGTGGTACTTCATGTAAGAAATTCCCATCTGACCTTTTTGGAGGCTAATCACACAGAAGAGGCAGAAACATTCTTGGAGGTAATAATCATGAGAGTGGTTATTTTTGGGGGGAGTGTCACTTCTTTTGTTTATCTTTCTCATAAGTGCTAAACAAAAGTGAAATGTAATGTAAAAATTACTGTGTAAGGAAATCCTTGTTCAATGCAGATTTTGCATGTTGAACAGCTGTTGCTCATGGTCAAAGCACCATCAGTTCTGAAATGTGTTGTCTGACTCTGCAATTACCCTGAGCTTTATGTCTGACTTCTTTCTGACAAATCAGGGAGAGAGAAAGAGCTCTAGATATGGTTGTTCCTAACACTCTATTTCAGTCTGATGTCTGTGATGGATTGAATGAATCAGCTTCAGGATTCCGAAGAATCCACTGATCATTTTGTAGAGTTTATACTACCACGTCAGCTTCCAGAGTAGAATTCTATCAACTCAAGCTAACTTGGTGACTTCAGTCTTTCCAGGAGTTCAGAGAGCACTTAGCCCCATCTCCAAGTAACGCATGCTATTTGAGCTTTGTAATTATTACTTAATAAAACCTTCCTGGACACATCACTTCAAAGCAAGGGGAGAAAATAATCAGAAGTTACAGAGATGAGGAAAGCTTATGATCATACTCACCTGGATAATGTGAGAGCCTATCCTATGTAAAGTTTACATTCTTAATAACTTTCTGCTTTCATTTTTAATGTCTTTATGCCTCTGTTGTCTTCCTCCTCCCTACCAATATTTTCTACATCTTTCCCTACTAAGTGTAAACATAAGAAGAAAACCACACCACTTCCATGCATCAGTGGGAAGAGAATGTCCTCTTGGGTAGGGTTCCCTAGACTTACTCTATTGTTGAAGAGGGTGGGGTTGAGCTGCATCTGGGATAGGCTGCTAAAAATCATAAGAATAGTTGTAGGTACTACTTACATTGTTGAAAATAAGTTATATATTTGACTTGAATTAAATCTCATAATGACTTCATGAGACGGGGATTATCATTGCCCTCATTTTATAGATGAGGGGATGGGGGTTCAGATAGCTTGCTTTAGTCAAAGGCAGTGGCTAGTAAGTGGCAAAGCTGGAATTTGAACCCCAGCAAGCAATATCCCCCATTACCTTTGGAAGGTTGGAGTTATTATACTAACAAGCCCACTGATGAGCCAGCCCATTTTCTTACCCAATCTGAGCCCCATCACTGTTTTTTGCCACCTAGTATACGTTGTCAAGTACACGGTATAAAATGTTTCCAAATTAGAGTCCTTCTCTCTTCCCTCTCTGGCAGCCTGGTGTCAACACCCCCCGCCCAGCTCCAGGAATAGCTCTTTAGCACTTGCAGAAATCTTCCTTCCCTCCCTCCTCTGCTGGCTGGCTTCCAAGTGCTCGGTTATGGGTCTGGGAGTCTACACAGTGTGAACCTGTGGGATAAAACACAATTTGGAGCCACAGAGGAAGCTACTCTTGGCAGTTGGGCCCAGAGGAAGCAAAATCATATGGCCTGTGTCTCTCTGGATTTCCCTCCTATGGAGAGACACCGGTATTTACACATCTTTCCCCAAGTGCTCAGAAAATTTGCTCATACTAAAGTCAGCCATGTCATCCAAAGCGGAAGCTAAAAACCTTGAGCTTCGAAGAAAGGCAGACGTGATCTCTCCTCCGAGCACTGCCCCCTTAGTAACTGTGTTAACTTAAGGCAGTTATGTAACCTTTAGGGTCTCAGTTTCCTCATCTATAAAATAGTGGGCTTTTTTTCTACAGAGTTCTGTAATGCTTATGTTGCATATCACATGGTGAGCATCTGGCTGAGATCCTGCTGTGGAGAAGCAATCTTGCCTTCTCTTTGAGGATCTCCAGGTGCCTGTTCTTTCTCCTCCCACATCAAAAGCCTTTCTCTACTATTTGGATACTCATCCACATAGAAACGGCTCATGTGAAATAGGGTCTAGATAAACACGTGCCGGACCCATCTACTTCTACAGACATCTCTTGTGTGTCTAGAACTATAGTAACTTCTAGGGGTGGTGCTGGGTGACCTTAACGTGGAAGACAGTGTCATCTGTACAGTTTTCTGATGTAGACATACATAGGGGAAAGAGTGAGAAAAGCAGAAAACAATCTGGTAGGAAATGCATGTTGTGAAAATGATATGAATTGTGTAAATAAGTAATAGCTGTGCTTCCCCCACGTGGACGGCTGCCAACCCCACGAGAGAGAACTGTGTCTCATTAAGCACATGTCCTAATTTGATGAGTCTTGTATGTTGACTCCATGCCTACCTTGCTGAATTGACCAATACGGTTCCACAGGAGTATGACAAGGGCCATACATGGAATTTTAGATGTTCTAGCACAGTAAGAAGAAACATATGAAATTACCTTTAATAGTATATTTCAACCCAGTATAGTAATGATAATATCAGTCCACCTGGTTATCAATGAAAAAAATTCCTAGTGTGATATTTTACATATTTTTTTTGTACTAAACCTTCCAAATGTGGTGTGTATTTACACAGCACATCTCAATTTCAACTAGCCTCATTTCAGGTACTCATTCTTACCCATGCCAAGTGGCATGTGGAGAGCCACATGGTGAGTCCTTTGGGGAAGACAAAGTCTTTTCTTCTTCGATGTGTCTCTACTGTAAACATCCTTGTGCCTCGAACATGCCCTATGCCAGGTCAGCATCCAGTACTTCTGTTACAAGGATATGAGTTCCATTTTCACACTTGTGCTCAAGCCAGCTTACCTCTGTCTACTTTTCTTGCCACTGTTGAAGTGAGTGACACTTTCTTCCTTTCTTGAAGGTTGCCTATTTACCCTCTCTTGTCACCCTGAACCTCTAGCTGGCACTTTCCCATTGCTTGGAATCAGTAAGAAACTCATTCACGATGCATCAGGTAATTACTCAGCTCAGGGCTGATGTGCCTTCGGGGTCTCCCGACAGACTGCCTTTGGTCCCAGACAGCCCACTAATGAGCAGACACTGAGGGGTTGGAAGCAGTTAAAAGGAGGCAGCAGAGAGTGAGAAAAGGTTGACAGGGCTGGATTTATGTGAGGAGGTTGAGAAAGATGGACTGGTGATGCACAGAGAAGGCTGAGCCCCGTGAGGTGTTCATACTATAGCAGGCACATGAAAGGATGTGCTGAGAAGGACAGGGACCAATTATGCTCATTAGCCAGGGAGCAGGGGCTTGATCTCTGGCGGGACAATGGAGCTTATGATGGAGTCAGAATTCAGCTATTAAATGGTAGAGAAGAAAGAAGTGGACTGTAGCATCAAACGCACTTCTGTTCAAACTCTACTGTGTCCACTTACAAACCCTGTGACCTTGAGTATGTTACTTAATCTCTCTGGGCCTTGGTTTTTCCATCTCCAAAATGGGAATCGATTTTCAATCTTACAGGTGATCTTCAGTGTTCAATGACATAGACTGTATCTTCCCCAGGGCTGTGTTTGGCATTATAGATGGCATTCTCTTTCAGCTCCTTAGGATTCCATGTGGGGGTATGCTGTGTGGTATTGGCAGGGGCTAGGGCCTCTCAGACCCTAACTATAGAATTCAGTTCTGTCACTGGGCAGCTGGAACTTATAGGGAAGAGGTTTCTGGATGTCCTTGCTGGTCTCAGAAAATAGTAAAGTCATTTCCAAAGTTAGAACACAATTGATTTGTTAAGTACTCTAAGACCAGGTAAGAAAAGTTCACAAACAGAAAGTTTGAAGCAGGAGAAACCAATCCTGGGTGGGAAGGTGCAGGGAAGAAGGAAGGAAGGGTATCTTGTGGGGTGCCAACTATAGGCCAGGCACTTTTTTCATATACTAGCTATTGGGTTCTGTGATACAGTTACTGTTAATTCCTCCTGCTTCTTTTAACTGGATAAGAAAACACGATTAGAGAGAATTTTATGTAACCTGCCCAAGACATGCAGTCAAATATGGTAATAAGGATCCAGATTCAGCTCTGACTCTGATATCTGAGCTCTAGCGTACCATGTAGTTTCCACCGGGTTACCAAACATCGATCAGGGTCTCCTGTGCACGAGATTCCAACAAAGAAACTGGAGGGATGTAATCTGTTTTAGGAAGGGAATCTTTCCTTCTTATGTTCTGCTCCCTCTCTGCAATGCTTTGGCTGGCTCTGTAAGTCTCATGAAATCAGACTGTCTGGTTTCAGTGTTTCCCAAAAGTCTGGGGGGAATACTGCTAATGGTATGAGGCTGTGAGAAAGTTGTTCTCTTTTTAATTCTGGAGAGATGCTCAGTTTGGTGCTCTTCCTTTGGACCTTTCTGACGTTCATTCCATTCTTTCAGAAGGAGGAGTGAGGAGGATTCGGGGACAGAATTTGGGTGAGCAGTGTTACCCACCTGGAATTTAACACCATTGTCATATTTACATGGGATATTTTACTTAGGGTGACTGGTACTGATTTTCCATTTATATGATGGTATAATTTCCTTTTATGGTAAATTATGATAAAAGTGACTTAATTAAATATATGAAGTCAATAATGGTATATGCCGTACACAGACCTGTCAAACTTGTAACAGTGGTCCAGAAATGTCTGACGTTTGAGAAACACTGATCCAGGCTCATATTGTCCCTTTATTTTTTTTTAAATTTTTTAAAAATGTTTTTTAAATTTATTTTTGAGAGAGAGACAGTGTGAGCAGGGGAGGGTCAGAGAGAGAGAGAGGGAGACACAATCTGAAGGCAGGCTCCAGGCTCTGAGCTACCGGTCAGCATAGAGCCCGATGCAGGGTTTGAACCCACGAACTATGAGATCATGACCTGAGCTGAAGTCAGATGCTTAACCGACTGAGCCACCAGGTGCCCCTCATATTGTCCATTTATGGGAGAGATCAAAGTGGAGTGAGAAGCTTCTCCTTTGCCTACAAACATCCACGCTCAGAGTCACCTTGGAGCAGACCTGCATGGGGCTTTGGGGCTTGAGCAAGAACTTCTGTCCCGTCGTGGGGAGTCACCATCTCAGAGCTTTGTTTCCGCTGAACTACACTATCCCTGGGGTTCTTCAGTGGTTCCCAGGTTTCTGTGGGGATATCCTCCCTCCCTTTGCTCTTTAAGCTCAAAAATTCTTAATGGGGCACCTTGTGCTCTAGGTTTGGGAGCTGGTAGCCAGAATTCAGAATGGTGGAGACCATGGGAAAGGTTTCCACTCATTCAGTCTCATTAACGTTCTCTCCTGTCTGAGTGACTGTTCCAACTGCCCCACAGAACGAGAGGGGGGGACAGCTCTTTTGAACTGATATGACACTGAACCCCTCAGAGTATGGTGTGGGATTTAACCTCTCAAAGAGCATGACTCAGCATGACTCCACACTTCGTGTCTGGTTTGATTTTACCCATGGCCGTAGCTCTATTAGCGACTTCTAGAATATCAGAACAATGTTAGTCCATGTCGTCCTGTAAATGGACATTTAATTGTGGATCATGTTGGGTCAATTTTCTAATTCTTTTCCGTATCTAAGCAAAGCTAATTAGAAATTTTAATTATATCTTTCTAGTCTAGGACCTAGAGTTGCCATAAGACCTTATATTACTGCAGCCTTATAAGGGCTGAGATACTTTTTCCTCTAAAGGGCAGGATGGTAAATATTCTAGGCTTTGTAGATTGTCCAGCTTGAGTATGGTAGTATGAAAGCAATCATCGACAATAATAGAAATGAATGAACTTGTCAGTGTTCCTGTAGGACTTTATTTATGAAATCAGGTAGTGGGTTGGATTTGGCCCACAGGCCACAGTTTGCCAATTTCTTCTCTAAAGTGTATTTCTTTTTTCTACCCTTTCCTCTATGTCACATGCTCACTCACACCCTCAGTGACTTTGTTTAGGAAGCAAGATACCCTGGCGGTCAAGAAGGCTTAGGTTGGGACAGGCTTTTCTGTGCATTGCTACCTGATGTTCTGTGAATCACAATGCAGATTTAAAAAATGCATGCCTTTCAGAACTCATAAGAATTAAAGGAGACATGCATGTCACATACCTGACACATGGTAAGTCCTCATTACATATTATTTGCAACACTAATCTCCATTGTACTTCCCGAACATGCCATTAAATCAGAATGATAGCCTCTCCTTTGCTCACACTCACGAGGTCCTCACAGACAGCCTTGTCCACTCCCCCCACGAGCTTGTGTTGAACAGACATAATTTCCTCAGGTGCAGTGTGTGGCTGCTCTTGGCTTTCTGGCCCACTGGGCTCCTCTGAGTCTTGGGTGTGGAGAAAATCAACAGCCTCTTCCAGGAATTCCATGAAAAAGAATTTCTAGGCAGACTGCCTAAAAGCTACACTCTGTTCTTAGAAAGCAGCTGTTGTATCTGTTAAGAGCTGACTATGTGAGACCATTGGCAGACGTCGTTTTCTGAGGACTGACTCAGAAGTAGAGCTCCAAAGGCTGTAAGTGACACCACCACCACCACCACCACCTCCATGGCCAAGGACAACACCATTCCAAGATGATCCTGGGAGGGTGATGCACTCCAGAGATCTGACAACTGTCCCGATAGAGACTTCACCTGCTCTCTGCAGACTGGGACCCCTCAGCTCTACCCAGTCCAAAATTAAAAACTGTGGAAGAGGGACAGAAGAAGACAGGACATCAGTGGGTGACTTGGGCTTCCTTCCATGGCTGTGTCACATAAGAACTCTGTACTAGCCAACCTGACTTCCATTGCTGCTGTTCAAGTTTGCTGTCTTGGAGTCTTTAAAATGTAGAGGTGACACAACCTTTGAAAATACCTTAACCTAACACTTTTGTTTTCTACCATTGCAGGCTGAGTGAGGGTCAGGGAGAATATAGCAATTGGCTAAAACCATGCAGATACAATGCTAATGTCAGGTCTTCTGAATTTCCCATTTTGGGGCCATAATCACAGCGAGATATATGAATTTCTGTTTGAGAGTCTTCTAAGGATTTAAGTGTTCAAAAACTTAGAAGTAATGTGGGTACCTGGGTGGCTCAGTCGGTTGAGCCTCTGATTTCAGCTCAGGTCATGATCTCACAGTTTATGGGTTCGAGCCCTGCTTTGGGCTCTGTGCTGACAACTCAGAGCCTGGAGCCTGCTTCCAATTCTGTATCTCCGTCTCTCTCTGCCCCTCCCCTGCTCGCATTCATTCTCTCTCTCAAAAGTAAATAAACATTTAAAAAGTATATTAAAAAAAAAAAAGGAATGTTTTTCCTCTCTTACTTCATAACCCAAATTATCAGCCAGTTCCCACTGTATGTACACATACACACACACAGGTATTTATGTATGTGTGTGTGTGTATATATATATATGTATATATATATATGTATATATATATGTATATGTATATATGTATCTATACATATCTACTTATAATTTACATGGTCATTCATTTATTATTTATCCATTTCAGAATTATTGAGTGCCTTTTTTGCTTCAAGTGTTGTAATTAGGATCTGTGTAGTGTGTGTGTGTGTGTGTGTGTGTGTGTGTGTGTAATTATATGTGTGCATGCATGTATGCATGTGTGATGTGGAAGGTATGGTGTAATAGCAAGCAATTTAGATTTGGCCCTGATGAGTTTATAGTTTCATGGTTTCTGTGGGTCAGAAATGGGAGAAGGGCTCAGCTGGATAGACATGATATGTGGTTTCCCACTAGACTTCAGGCTAATGTTGGCTAAGGTTTTATTCTTCTGAAGGCTTGACTGGGGCTATAAGATTCACTTCCAAGTTGCCACTCTCATGGTGCTGGCCAGTTGGTGCTGGCTGTTGGCCAGGGGCTGGTGCTTCTGCATGAGTATGTTTGAGTGTTCTCATGGTATTGGTGGTTGGCACTCTCCAGAGTGAGCAACTCATGAACCCAAGCCAGAAGCTTCAGTGTCTTTTATGACCTAACCTTGGGTGTTACACATCTTCATTTCTGCCATATTTAAGTCATGAGTCAGTGTGGGAGATGATTCCCAAAAGCATGAATACCAGTAGGTGAGGATCATTGGCAGCCATTTGTAGAGTGACCTCCATGGAATCTAAGTAGGAAACATATGCATACTTATCATTATGTGTGATAAATAAGATAAAACAGGAAGTATAGAGCTTGAGACAGCAAAAGGTAAGTATAAGTTGCCTTCTCTGGAGTTGGGAGAGAGTGGCATTAGTGGTTCTGTTAAAGGCTTTTTGGAGAAGATGGAATTCAAGCTGAGGCCTGACCTTGGAGGAGGAATTGGACAGGCTTGGGAGTGAGGGTGTGGGAAGAGTGTTTTAGGCAGAAGGAAGAACATTCTTTAGGTTGCAGCTTGAATGCCACTCCCTCTAAAACTCTAGTCTCAGGAGAGGTAGGACAAAAAAGAGCCTTGTATTTAAATAAGTTGGGAAAATATAGTCTACTATAGCTCTTGTGAAAGATTTACAATTCTCACAAGGTCTGAGAAATTTTGCACGAAAGAGACCTTTCAACAGTTCCACTCTAAACTTATTGGAAGACGGAAAAATGTAATGTTCTATGGAGCACATTTTAGGAAGTTTTTCTAGACAAGCAGGTCAGTACTGTTGATGGCATCGTAAACTTCTCAATTATTTAGAGGGCTAGGGAAGAAGCCAGGCTGTTTCCTTACATGAAGAGTAGGGAGCAGAGAATTCATTCATTCATCCATCCACTTTATTTGTGAATACTCTTTGGCTGCAAGAGAGGAAATCTGATTCAAATGGACTTAAAACCCAAACTGGGAAATTATTGTTCACATAGTGAGAAGATCAAGGGTAGATGTTAAGACTTACCTGGATCCATGGATTCAACCAGACGATTGGAAATCTGCATTGACCCTATTCTCAGCCAGAGTCTCCTCAGTGGGTGGCTAAGAGGCCCACCAGCAACTTTAATTTACTGTATGTCAGCTGGGCAACCATGAGCAAAAATGATGTCTGATTGTTTCAGCAAAGCCTGATGATGGACAGTGATTGGTTTGGTGTAGGTCAGAGGCAAAAGGTATACAATGTTATACACTGGCTTGATCTGGGCAAAGGTGGCTCTTTTGGAGCTAAGGGATTGAGGGTAGCCCTATCAAAATCCAAATGGATTTAGAGAGAGAGAAGAAGTCATTCTTCAAATGGTAGAAGAGAATTCTTGGAAAAAGGGATCCAGGTAAATAAAAACAAACGATATCCATTCCCACCTCCATAGATTAATTGCTCATTTATTAGGTTCAGTTTTGTGGCTATTCACAGAGACTCCAGAGACTGTGAATCCTTCTCTTCAAAGGACACGGAGTCCTGAATACAAAAGGGTCACCCAGGCTGGGTCACTAGCTGATGATTTTACTTCTATACCCAGCCTTCCAATTCAAGAGTTCCAGCTCATGCCTCAGAGAAGCTAGAAATGACCTCCTGACTGTCATATAGACAAAGCGACAAGGTGTTTCTCACAGGTGCCAAAGGTCTGTAAATATAATGGCATTCTAAAAAAGTCTATGCCAAAGGCATAGAGGGCAACTCATTCATTCTAAACCAATGGTTCTAGTCTGTTTCTTGCTATCATAATCATTTAGGAGATTGAAAAATACAAATGCCAGAGGCCTAACTTTATATATTTTTATTTGATTGGTCTGGGGTGGGGCCACTGAACGTGGGTCTTTTTTTTTTTATTATAGTTTATTGTCAAGTTGGTTTCCATGTAACACTCAGTGCTCATCACAAGTGCCCTCCTCCATGTGCATCATCATTTTCCCCTCTCCCCACCCCATCCACCCTCAGTTTGTTCTCAGTATTTAAGAATCTCTTATGGTTTACCTCCCTCGCTCTCCTTAACTATTTTTTTCCCTTTCTCCTCCCCTATGGTCTTCTTTAAGTTTCTCCTATTCCAAATATGAGTGAAAACATATGGTATCTGTCCTTCTCTGCCTGACTCATTTCACTTAGCATAACACCCTCAAGTCCCATCCACATTGCTACAAACAGCCAGATTTCATTCTTTCTCATTGCCATGTAGTACTCCATTATATATATAAACCACATCTCGATCCATTTGTCAGTTGATGGACATTTAGGCTCCTTCCACGATTTGGCTATTGTTGAAAGTACTGCTGTGAACATTGGGGCACATGTGGAACATGGGTCTTTTTAAAAGTCTCTCAGTCTAGGCAAACCATAAGAGACTCTTAAATACAGAGAACAAACTGAGGGTTGATGGGAAAGTGTGGGGGAGAAGGGAAAATGGGTGATGGGCATTGAGGAGGGCGCTTGCTGGGATGAGCACTGGGTGTTACATGTAAGTGATGAATCATGGGAATCTATTCCCAAAGCAAGAGCACACTGTATACACAGTATGTTGGCCAAGTCGATAATCATATTATAAAACATCTCCCAGCCTATTATGATGTGTAGCCAGAATCAAGAACCATTGCTCTCAACAGACTATAGGCTGTTTGAGAGCCCGTTGAAGGTGTATTCTGCTCATCATGGACTCCTTAGCACCTAGCACAGTGCCTCCCATATAGTAAGTGCTCAAGAATTACTTTTTGAATGAATGAATGAGAGACTTTTAAAGCAAGAATCAAAACCTTGGTTTTCCCTTTCTTCCAACCTCCTGGGCATCTGGAAAATCAAGGGGCAAGTTTTCTTTGAAGGGAATAGTGTATCTCCAAAGTGCCATGTGCAGGAATCTTGTGAATATTCACAGCACGGTGGCGAGGAAGGTTTTTTCCTTTTCCCCGCATAACTAACAGGGCACTCAATCAGAAAGCACACAAATGATCTGCCTCGGGGCCTCAGAGAGGGATAATGATAGGTTTGTGGGGTCTCTGATGCAATTACAAGTAAGCTGATGGAAAGAGATTAAGGCTGCAATTTGTAAACATAAAAGGTTAATATAGGGTAGATGTTTTGGACCTGAACTTGATTTCTGGGACAGCTGACCTGTGCTAGATTCACATTACTTCCAATTGAGAAGTATTATTTGTGTTGAGGCCACCAGAGGCTCCTGCCAGGCCCTGTCAGCTGCCCCTGCCCAAGCTGTTCCTCGGAAGCATACAGTGAGATATAGTTTATTCCAGTCCTTTCTAGATTGGTGGAAGCCACTGTATCAGCGGTCCTCGGTTCATGAACTGTTGGGTTTAGAAATAGGTTTTATTGTATGATTCTTGAGAGAATGGCAAGGAAATGCAAGAGCTGTAACCACAGCAAAAACTTCTGGCCCCCAAACTGGGGGGAAGCTTCTGTTAGTCCTTCTCTGCTAGATCACTTAGGTCCTTGGCAATGAACCATCTCTGCTTCCCCAAGGTGCTTGTTCTCCTGGGCTCGGGAGGCAGACTTCCTGCTTTGTGCCCCAGCCCCTGTGAACTTTATCAGCTCATTTCCTCCTGTGAGTCTCAGTTTTCTCATCCTTCAAATGGGGACAAAATAGCACCTACCTTAGAGGATTGCTATGAAGAGGAGATGAATATTTCTACTCCCCCCCCCCCCCCCACATGAATGGTCTGTTCTACAATATATGTATATCTTAGAAGAACGCTAAGCACATTGTAGATGTCTGGGTCATCTTAGCTACGTCACATTGCTGATCTTTGTACATGACTACCCATCACATCTGTCAACACGCTCTCAATGAGCTCCATGTCATATTCTAGAAAAATCCCTATGGTGAACTTGGCTTGTGTCCTGGTTATCTTGGCTGTGAGGCCAGGGAGTGTTCGTGAAGGGAAGCCTCTGGAGCTGTGCACTGCATACTCACATGGCCGATTGTCATGCAGAGTGCTCTGTTGTGCTCCATCCTTTATACGCTGAGGTCACATGCTCTTCTCCAGAGAAACCTCCCTTGGGTCTGATGACTGGATTGGACCTTGATCTCATGTGCCATGCCCCTTGAAGGATGTGGCCTCTAATCAATTACTTCCTCCTGGTGTCCATCAGTCCTCTTTCAGCTAATTGTTTCCCCTTTGCATCTGTTTTCCTTTAATTTCTGGTGCTTTACCAATAGCAGTGCTTGAAGAATTGCTTTTAAGTGCCTGTCTTCATAGTCAAACCATGATTTCCATGAGGTCCCGGGACATGCCTATCTCTTCAGCTTCATATTTTCCTTGCCAAGCTCAGTGCAGGGCACATGAACTATATAAATTAATATTTATTAACTTTTTGATGAAGGCTGTGCTCAACCTTGCATCGGGTGCCAATAATATAGTCAGAAGGGAGAGCAAGAAAAGTTAAAATTAGAGAAACTTGAAGTCATGTAATTATGCTACTAAAAGTTCATGCAGTCATTCAACTTGGGTCTCATGGATCCCTCCTGAGGTAGGGATCTACTGGAGTGGTAATGACTCTGAGAAGTCATTCCTCTTCCCCTGGGGGTCCTCAATTCCCAAAAGTGATCACCCACATAGGTTCTAAAGCTTGAGCAAACCTTGAGGACTTACCTGTTTAATCTAGATCCACAGTCTCATGTCATTGAGTGATCCTTGCTTCTTTCTGATCCATTTCCAGCTCCTGGTCCTCACACTCATATTCTACATTGGGCATATGGTCATTCCTCCACCTTGATCTGATTCACATCATTGGCTTGTCTGTCTTCCCACCTCTGACCCTCATCCATGCCTGTAGTATCTTCCTGTTCAAGATGTTAAGGTTGGCTTCCATTCCTGGCCATACCACTCCTGGCTGAATGTTGAAATCCATTTCCCCACAGAGACTCGTCACCTGCTATACAGAGGAAATCATGAGAGGATGGCGACTAAACTCGGAGGAGTGTATCTGGTACCTGAGAGTTTTTAAGATACCTTCCAGCTCTGAGGTTCTATATCAGAAGAGTAAAAAGTACATAAGGTGTATCATCTCAGTGTAGCACTCATTCAAAGTGCTAATGAAAATCCATTTTAAAGTGTATAATAGAGGCGCCTGGGTGGCTCAGTCCATTAAGGGTTGGTCTTCGACTCAGGTCATGATCTCATGGTTTGTGGGTTTGAGCCTTGCATCGGGCTCTGTGTTGGCAGCTCAGAGCCTGGGAGCCTGCTTCAGATTCTGTGTCTCTCTCTCTCCTTCTTTAAAATGAATACAATTAAAAAAATAAAGTAATATAATAGTTTATAGTTGCAGAAACCTTATACATTTTTTTAACTTGGTTCACCTGTGTAGTAGCCATTTACAGTCCCGTGTCATGGATGAGGAAGAATGAGTCCCAAAGATGTTAACTGATTGACTCAAGGTCAACAGAAGTAGGAAGTAATGACATGTCAGCAGATGAACCCAGATTTTTCTGTTTTTCAAGTTTGTTCTCTTAGCATGGTTTAAACAGAGCATTTGAAGAGAAGGAGAAAAAAGAGATTTTGGGAGGGGATAAAAATGACCCAACTTCCCAAAAGATGTAAGAGAGGCTTTAAAATGTTGCATAGTTTTCCAAGAACTGATACCACATACATACTACATTTAAAAGTGGAGAAAGTCTGTAATGCCTGAGGCCAAGAAGGCATGCTCACAGAAAATGTTTCTTGCTCTTCTTTAATTATGCCATTACAAAAGGAAAAACGGATAAGCATATATTATTACACTTTTACCTATCCTGGCAATTAAGATTGTAATCTGGATGACTACTAGAGCTTGTAATGAGATTATACTCTCCTATTAAAAGTATGATCCAGTGGTGTAATAAAGAAAGTTTCAGTTCTACTTAGTATGCTGTTGGTTTTAGGGGGATGTGCTAAAAGGCACTGAAAGGCATTTTCAGAGAGGAAGATCCACACCAGAATGTTATGGTGCTTGCAAGATCCCAAGTACTTAGACTTAAAATGTTGCTTTTTGGTATTTTTTATTCCCTCCCCCCCCCATTCTGTCATTCCAGGTTTGGAAAAATTTTTACTGTTTTTCCTTTCTTTTTTTTTTTTTGTTAGTATATTTCTGAAAGACGGTGCTATAATTTCTACAAGTAGTAACCAGAATCGGCAGGGAAATATGCTCCCCTCTGATGCATTAGCGCTTGGTAAATTCTCGAAGGACCATGACAATAAAAGATATCTTTGTTATTATTATTTGTTGGGGAGTGTCATCAAAAAGGCTGATTGATCTGTAAGCTGGACCTGAGCCCTCGGAGGCTCCTTACCCCTTCCCATGTCATTGGAATATGGGTTCCGCTTGCTCTTCCTGCTCCCAGAGGCTGCTCTAACACGGCCTTGAGAGAGTGGTGTGGTATTGAAAACACCCACATGGTAGGGCCTTTGCTATTGTTAAAACTGCCACTTTCTAGCCTTGAGTGGCCCCCCTCTTTCTTCAGTTTCTACTTGCCCTCCAATGGAAGCTGGGTTCAGATTATACCTGGGCAGTTCCCAGTAGGGTTGGGGACCAACACTATTGTCCAGGTTTATTTTAATCTTTATAGCATGTCAAATATTATTATTATTTTTAGCCTACAGATGTCCAATTGTTATCAAAATACACTGGTTTCAAAGTTTCGTTGATACTGATCTTTTGGTCTGGGAGCCATTTCTCATTTTATACTTGGATTTTTTAATATAGTGTCCATAGTAAGGAGTCTTTGGGGGAGCGAATGGCGATAAGCTTATTTGAACTGGTTGGCTAAAGGGAAAAAGAGTTTTTTTCTTTTAAAGCCTCTAAAAAGATGCAACTCGTCTGAGGAGTAACTGTGTAATGGAGTCTCTTAAAAAGTTCTTTGGGTCTCTCTCTCTCTCTCCGTCTACTTCTCTGTCTTCCTCTCCCTCTCTCTCAACCTCTGTTTTTCTCTCTGAATCTCTGAATCTCTCTCTCTCCTTCCCTTTCTCCTTCCCCCCTCCCTTTCTTTTTCTTTTTCTTTTCCTCTGAATCTTTCTTTTTCATTCCATCTCAATCTTTCCTGTCTCTCTCTCCCTCTCCCTCTCTCTCTCTTTGTCTCTGTCTCTCTGTCTCTATCTCTCTCTCTACTTCTCCACTTGGCTTTCCTGTGTGTTGTCTTCATTTCTAGTCCTCTTTTCCCTAAGTTGGGTCTGGATGGCCTCCAGGAGCTCTAGGCTTAACTTTCTGTCTACCATTAAAGGTGCTCTGCACAGAGAGCAAAACTTCCCTCAGATGTCTGCAAAAACTCCTTATTTTCCAGGTTTGGATGACATGCTCCCTCACAGCCATTCTTTAAGACTTACTTTTTCACTGTGCAAACCTGGGTCAGACCACCCTGAGAGTGGCCAGTGTCACCTGACTCTCATGGACTGAGGGAGAAGGGGGAAGGAGTGGTTCTTCAAAGACAGTCAGAATGTCACCAGAGGTGAGATAAGGAGCAGGCAGTCCATGTCCACAGATGGCCTCTACAGTAGCTGTATCTAATGTCTCCCTGGGCACAGCCTTGATGAGAAGGTCACCACCTCGTGCTGACACCTGTGTTAATTCTTGGACAGCAATGAATCTCAGGGAATTCTTCATGCCATTCAAACAGAGTTCTTCTGAACTCTGAGATCACCTGAGATCCAGGTGCCCCAAATTGTTTTTCTTTTAAATATGAGTGTAGGGGTGCCTGGCTGGCTCAGTCGGTTAAGTGTCTGGCTTCGACTCAGGTCATGATCTCACGGTTCATGGGTTTGAGCCCCACATCGGGCTCTGTGGTGACAGCTAGCTCAGAGCCTGGAACCTGGTTCAGATTCTGTGTCTCCTTCTGTCTGACCCTGTCCTGCTCATGCTGTCTCTCTCTGTCTCTCAAAAATAAATAAAAAACATAAAAAAGTTTTTTTAAATATGAGTATAGTTGACACACAATATCAAAGCATATTTTTTGGTTTTATTTCTCCCACCCTTCTCTTTTATCCAAGTTCATGTACACAGAGAGTTTACATATGATTTCTATCTTTCCCAAACTTGTCAGGGTCTATTTTGGAATATTGATCTCTCAGTTTTAGTCTTCAATCCATTTGGTTGTGTGGAACAGGAATTCATTAAGGATCCAATATGTGCCAGGTCCTGCCCGTAGGCATTCAGCAAGCCAAGGAAGAGAATTTTATCTATTTTACTCCTTATTATATCCCATATGATAGTTCAGCAAAAAGGGCATCTCACCCAGTCTGGGGTATTAGAAAGGCTGCGTGAAGGAAGTGATATTTGGATTGAGTCTTGGCAAAGTGAAGGAGGAGCAAGAGAAGATTTCGGAGACTGAAAACTGTGTAATCAAGACATGGAGGAATAAGATACAGAAGACAAGTAGCACTTCTTGGCCCCTTAAAGACTGAAACAGGAGCGCCTGGGTGGCTTAGTCGGTTGAGCCTTCAACTTTGGCTCAAGTCATGATCTCACGGTTCGTGGGTTTGAGCCCCATGTCGGGCTCTGTGCTGACAGCTCAGAGCCTGGAGCCTGCTTCAGATTCTGTGTCTCCCTCTCTCTCTGCCCCTCCCTGGTTTGTGCTCTGTCTCTCTCTGCTTCTCAAAAATAAATAAACTTATAAAAAAAAAAGACTGAAACAGAAGCTGGGTTCAAGGACTGGTCATTCCCTGGCTTATCAGTGCCCCTGGGGAATTGGATCTTTTTGTGAATGCATATTCTACAGGAGCACACTCCCATTACTCTTTAACGTCAAGTTTCTCAAAATTCGAGTTCAAGGTTGAGTTCAAGATTCTCAAAACCTTATTTTTTCTTTCTTCTTATTATTTAAATTTTAGTGAGTTAATATACAGTGCAATATTGATTTCAGAAGTAGAATTCAGTGATTTATTACTTACATGTAGCACCGGTGCTCATCTCAATAAGTGACCTTCTTAATGCCCATCCCCCATCTAGCCCATCCCCCACCCACCTCCTTCCATCAACTCTTAGTTTATTCTCTATCATTAAGAATCTCTTACAGTTTGTTTTCCTTTCATCTTGTCACCTCTTCCCATATATTCATCTATTTTGTTTCTTAAATTCCACATATGAGTGCAATCATATATCTGTGTTTCTCTGACTTATTTTGCTTATCATGTCATTGTAAAAGACAAGATTCCATTCTTTTTGATGGCTGAGTAATATACTGAGTACACACACACACACACACACACACACACACCCCATGTCTTCTTTATCCATTCTCCATTGATGGATATTTGGGTTCTCTCCATAGTTTGGCTATAGTTGATGATAATGCTGCTATACATATCGGTGTGCATGTGCCCCTTCAAAACTGTATTTTTGTACCCTTTGGGTAAATACTTAATAGTCAATTACTGGATCATAGGTTAGTGCTATTTTTAGGTTTTTGAGGACTCTCCAATACTGCTCTCCAGAGTGGACTACATCAGTTTGCATTCCCACCAACAATGCAAGAGGGTCTATGTTCTCTGGTCCATCAGTTTCAGCCAGTAATTACTGAACACATTCTATAAGCCAGGCACTTTGCTAGCCTTTTACATCCATAATTTTATTAGGCTCTCAGCTCTCATAACAATCCTGTGAGCTACATCTTGGGTTAGGGACAACAAAGTATTGCTTAATTTCTACTCCCCACTATTTACATAGTGGTAAAATTCCTCATCCTAGATACATAGCTGTCCAGAATGACACTAAATTCTCCCAACCTTCTTTGCAGATACATATGGCCACATGACTAAGTTCCAGTTGATGGGATGTAAGCTGGGGTGCTATCTGCATGTTTCCAGAAACTTTTTTTTACTAGAGATTGGTATAAATGTTTTGCCCCCATTATGCATTTATTTCTGTTGATTTGAATGTATGAAGGCAGTTGTTGGATCAGCCTACTTAAATTAGGGGGTGATCTTGGAAATAGAGTCCCCTCGCATGAAGGGAAAACAAGATAGGAGAAAGTTAGGCTCAAATCTCTGTACAGCAGAGCCGCCAAAAGTCCTTGGCTGTCCACCTCTGGATCTTTTACAGATTAGGGAAATAAACGTCTACTGTATTCAGACCACCGCTATTTTTGGGTCTCTGTTCCTTTCAGTTGAACAAATTACCTCCATTTTACAGGTGAGAAGAACGAGGCTCAGAAAAATTGAAGTATCTGTCCACAGTGTCTAGCAAATGTTTGAGACATAGGCGTTCTGATTTTAAGACCAAGGTTTTCGTTATTATTCCAGACTGTTTCACTTGCTGTGATATTTTCCTATTCCACTTCAATTAAATTATGATTGCCTAGAGCTGGCCCTCAATACGGTTTGACCCAGAAGTCTTTTAATGTTATTGTGATTTAACTCTAATTTTCAGAAAATAGCTCTTGGGTTTCTTTACTTCAGAAACCTAGGAGCTGAAAGATTGGTAGGGTAATAGGGTAAAGAATATTCATTAGGCACCATCATAGGAAATTTTGTTATCTGCATTTTTTAGTACAACCTATTGTTTATCCAATCATCTTTTAATTAATTAGCAATTAAATTTGGTAAGGATGTGAAGATGCCCATCAATAAGGCTGGGCAAATTGTTCTCATGGTCTGAGGAAAGAAGAAGTTCAACCATTGCTCTCTTTTTTTTAATTTAAAGTCAAAATCAGTTACCTTTTTTATTATAATTTATTGTTCATTTTTGCCAATAGTGCTCAATGTGGTAAATAACCTGCCAAAAAGCATGAACCCCATGTCCTCCTCTGAGCTACATCATAAACTTCCTCTGTGACCTTGAGTAGCATGTTAATCTTAATTGCTAGTTAAGATGACACTCAAAATAACTGGGTAGTCAACGGAGGTAAACTGTTTTATCTTAAGACAAAATCTTATATGGATAGAATAACCAGGGCCTAAAAAGCTGTTTTCTCTCTTGTCCTGATTTTGGGGGAAAAAAACACAAAGAGAGAAAACTGGAGTCAGTGTCAAATATTTCAACTGGCTGGCCATCTAAATTGTCCTATATTTTAGTTAAACTGCAGAGACATAACTCTGTTTTCTGCCTTATTTAAATGAACTCTTAAGTGCTTTTGCTACAGACTCATGAAAGCATTGCACCATAACAAGTATATTAAAGTGTTTTCATGAGATGTTAGCAGGTGTCCTTATACAAAGTATGTTGACTACAGCACACATCCTTCCTCTCAACTGTCTTTCATGAGCAAGGTGGACCGTAATCCAATTAGATTGTACCAGTCATTAGACACGTCTGGTCTAGACAAGCTAGAACCTTTGCCATTCTCCTTCTTCATCTTCCTGCCCCCAGAGCAAAACTTTCTCAGTCCCCTGGCTTATATAGCTTTCTCCAAATGGAAGAGCTGGAACCGTTACCCGATCCCAACCTGACCCTTACTCTGATGGCTTCTGATCTCATCTCTGTGCAAAAACATTTGCTCATTTTGTCAAAGCCTTTCAAGAATCCAGTAGGTGCTGGATAAATAGCTACAAATGGAATAAGTAAAAAGTAGGTAGCTGTGTAATTCTAAACCTTAGTTCACTTTTTGGGCCCTGGGCATGGTGAGAGTGTGCCTACCAATTCTGGGCCTGGATTCTGGGGCTAAAATTTACTCAGAATGCCATTAAGGCAGACTGGATAAAAGGTGTGATAAATACCAGTGGGTGATGTACTGAACATTGGAGAGAAATACCCTGTAAAATGTAGAGGTTGGGGGTTTATTAGTATTTGGGAGGACTGCTGCTCTCTAGGTCTTGGATTAATCTGAGATGTTTGTGATTCCAAAAAAGAGAAGATAACACACTTACAGGAATGGTGACAGTCCCAGACATGGATAACACCAAATGCTCGTGAGGATGTAGAACATCAGTAGAACATCAGGAACTCTCATTCATTTGCTGGGGGGTGGGGGGTACATGCAAAATGGTACAGTGACATTGGAAGACCGTTTGTTTCTTACAAAACTAAACATACTCTTACCATATGATCCAGTAATTGTGCTTCTTGGTATTTACCCAAAGGAATTGAAAACTTAGGTTTACACAAAACCTGCACACAGATGTTTATAGCAGCTTTATTAATTTTTGTCAAAACATGGTAGCAACTAAGATGTTTTTTAGTAGGTGAATGGATAAATAGACTGTGGTACCTCCAGACAAGAGACTATTATTCTCTAAAGAAATGATCTATCAGGCCACCGGAAGACATGGGGAACCCTTAAATGCTTATTACCAAGTGAAAGAAGCCAATCCCAAAGGCTAAATACTATATTATTTCATTCTGAAAAAGGCAAAACTATGGAGACAGTAAAAGATCAGTGGTTGCCAGTGGCTGGGAGAAGGGATAAATAGGTGGAGAACAGTGGAATTCTGGGGCAGTGGAACTACTCTTTGTTATAATACAATGGTGGATACTTGTCAGGATATATTTTCCAAAACTCTAGAATGGACAATACTAAGAGTGGATTTTAGTGTAAACTATGTCCTTTGGGTGATAAGGATGTGTCAGGGTAGGTTTGTCAGTTGTGACCACTGTACCACTCTAGCTGGGCAGTTGATAGCTGGGGAGGCCATAGGTATGTAGGGGCAGGAGGTATTTGCAAACTCTGTACTTTCTACTCAATTTTGCTATGCATCTAAACTATTAAAGAAGTTAAGTCTATTGTTTTTAAGTTCCTTTTTTTCTTTTTTAATTTTTATTTATTTTTGAGAGATAGGGAGACCAGAGTGTGAGCAGGGGAGGGACAGAGAGAGGGAGACACAGAATCTGAAGCAGGCTTTAGGCTCTGAGCTATCAGCACAGAGCCGTTGTGGGGCTCGAACTCATGAACTGTGAGATCATGACCTGTGCTAAAGTCAAATACTTAACCAACTGAGCCACACAGGGGCCCCTAAGTCTATTTAGGGGCACTTTGCACACACTACTCACTGGTTCTTTTAATGGGTGAAGAGTAGGTTACGCAACTCAGGTTCAGGAAGTTTAAGTAACTTGTCCAAGTTCATGAAAAAAATAAGGAACAGAAAAGAGATATGAGTGCACACCGGTCAGGCTCTGAAGTCTCCTTTCAGCCACAGTACCCCTTAAACCTACAAAGGGTGAACACTCTGCCCCCCACTGTGTGAGTATGCTTCTCTCCATGAGCAAGTGGGCCCTATTGTCCAACATAGCTCATGAGCAGCAGCCGGAAACTGGCACCTGAGAAATCTTATAAAAATCTGTCTGGCTTTTTGCCTTCCTTATTACTGCACCTGGGATAATTATAACAGCCCTTTGTCTGTGGAAACTGACATCAAAGGTCCTCACAAAGAGAATCTCTGGTGGGAACTATGATTATCCCCCATTTTATGGCTGGAGAAACTGAGGAATGGATTCGTTAAGTGGATTGCCCAAGGTCAGCTGGTGAGTCAGGGGATCGAGGCTCCATCTGTTGGACTCCCAGGCTACATACGAGGCCTCACACCATAATCCTCCTCTTGGCCCAAGACACCCACCATATTCATTAGGTGAATATTGCCATTCCCCAAATAAAAATTAAGGGATTAAATGTAGCCAAATAACAGCATCTCTATCATTGTCAAGTCCAGAGGAAAGGAGGCTCTGTGTCTCCGGGAAATAGGTCACCAGACCTAGTGTTTTGCTTAAGCTTTTGGAGTAGAGATCCTGGGAATGCAATCCCACCAGCCCAGGAAGCCCACAGCCACATAAGGGGTGGCTTTAAAAAAAATTTTTTTTTAATGTTTTATTTATTTTATCACAGTGAGAGACAGAGCATGAGAGGGGGAGGGTCAGAGAGAGAAGGAGACACAGAACGGGAAGTAGGCTCCAGGCTCTGAGCTAGCCGTCAGCACAGAGCCCGATGTGGGGCTCGAACCCAGGAACGTGAGATCTGACCTGAGCTGAAGTTGGAGGCTTAACCGACTGAGCCACCCAGGCGCCCCAAGGGGTGGCTTTTTATCTTCCAGAGAGGGCCAGTTCACTGGTCATTTAGGAGGCTTATACCACCTTGCCTTTTTAAAAAAAATGGACCACCTTGCCTTTGACTAACATGCTGCTTTTGGAGCACACTGAGTTGTAGGTCATTATGTCGAGAGGAATAGGCAGTGGGAAGACACGAATATGCTAAAAGATTGAGCTGGGCTTATTGTCTTTATTCGTTGCCTGGAGTTGTGTTTGAGAGGGGCCAGTTTGACTTGCCCTGTGTGGAATTTGCATATCTGAACATTAATGAGGCATATATATATATATACACATTAAAAGATTTAATGTGTTAAGGCAGAATTCTGTAATTTTTGTCCAAGACAGGTTATATGACAAAAATCTTGACTTTAAGACTGAGAGCCATAGAAAATCCATTTGCTGGGATTCTGTTCTCATCTGGGGAGGGGCTGCATGGAAATAAGTCTTACTGTAAAGAGAAATCAGCCTCCTGCAGTCCTGGGCCAAGGGAAGAGAATAGGGCCTTCACAGTCAACCTGGGAGGTCTGGTGACTTAAATCCCTTCTTGGGAGATAGTTGGAAAAGATGGGTCTGAATCTACCTAGATATAAAATTCTAGGTATCAATCTATTCTTCTAGCTACCTACTAGTTAGATGACCTTTCATTCTCTGCCTGCAAAACTTGACTCATCTCTCAAATTTCACTATCTTGAAGGCTTTGCTTCAAGGCAGAATTAGATACTCTTTCTCCCCTGCCCACTCAGCACTTTGTTCTTACCGCTCTTGTGGCACCTTTCAGAGTCCTGCATTGTTCATGACATCTTTGTCTTTTCCATAAGACTGTGAGCTCCTTATGTGACATACCCCATTCAAACCAAAGCATTTTGGATCAATAACTATATGTGGCATTGACTTGACTGATCAAGAACCACATGGGAGATCCTTTGTACTGTCTTCGGACCTCAACAGCTCTGGTTCTACCCTGACCTCTGCCATCTTCTGTGGATTTTTCCATTACTTGATTTTTTTTATTAAAAAAATTTTTTTTACATTTATGTATTTTTGAGAGATAGAGAGAGACAGAGCATGAACAGGGAGGAGCAGAGAGAGAAAGAGACACAGAATCTGAAGCTCGCTCCAGGCTCTGAGCTAGCAGTCTGCACAGAGCCCGACATGGGTCTCAAACCCACGAAATGTGAGATCATGACCTGAGCCAAAGTCGGACACTCAACTGACTGAGCCACCCAGGCACCCCTGGATTCTTCTGTTACTTGTATCATTCAGGGTCCATACAAGTACCCAAATGACATGCTAAGTCTGGGTTTGAGGAGCATTCTGTGAGGGTCTATCTATATAAATGTGTGAAAGGATATAAGGAACCCACAGGGATAGTGCAGTATCTTGACCTAGTACAGAGGGCAATGCTATCCCCGGGCTTGAAAGAATGAGGTGTGGGGGTGGTTTCAGAACACAGAGAAAGAATTTTTCAAGACAGGGACTGTAACTTTGACATGAGTCAAAGCCAGCCTTTAACCCAATACTCAGACTTCCCTGTCTCCCCCCCTTCTGATCTCTTGCCATGTGGCAGTTAGAGGAATGGGGAGAGTCAACCAATCCAGCCCACACAGGTCAGCCTCCTGGGCTGAGAGCAGGTGGAGGAGGGAGAGTGGAGGTGGATGGGCACACAGAAGGTAGCCAGCACATCCACCTAACGACACGTAACCCCACCTTTGACTCCTCCCCAGAGTCCAGATTCAGGGGAATAATGGCAAGAATTCATAGTGGGATGAGTTAAGTAGATCTAGTCTAGGCATGCATTCTTAGACAAAGTTACTTGAGAGTTCCTCTCTCAGGAGTCTCAGTTTCCTACTCTGTAAAATGGGGTTGGACATAAGCATCTCATAGGGTAAGTGTGAAGACTTTATGAGAAAATACATGTAAAATGCCCAGGACAATGGCTAACACACAACAAGTGTTCCCAATTAATTGATTATTTAACGTATGACTTATTCCACACACACAGTGTCCACACCCCACACAACTTTTTGAATTCCAAGTCATTCTGCAATGAATATTTCTGGGCACAGATTCAACCTCCCTCTCCACTGCATTTTGAACTTTACTGTATCATGGATTGTGTTCCAGGAGGAGAGTTGTAGAACTGAACTCATGAGGAATGTGAACGAACATCTACATCTCTGCATCTTCCTCTTCTATTTCCTAAGAAAAGGGTATGGCCTCATTGGAATTAGACATGTTGGTCAGCCTATGTGCAAACCTGATCTTGCTTTGGGTAGGGGGTAGGTTGCAAAAATCTTAGTCTTGGGGCACCTGGGTGGCTCAGTCAGTTAAGCCTCCAACTTCAGCTCAGGTCAGATCTCACATTCGTGGGTTCGAGCCCTGTGTCGGGCTCTGTGCTGGCAGCTAGCTCAGAGCCTGGAGCTTGCTTCCAGTTCTGTGTCTCCTTCTCTCTCTGCCCCTCCCCCTCTATGCTCTTTCTCTGTATCAAAAATAAATAAAAACATTAAAAAAATTTTTTTGAATCTTAGTCTTTACTCATTGGCTATAATCTGCTGGTTTTTCTAAAGGGGAAAGGAACCCATGTTAAAATTTTGCTTTGAGACTCCAGAACTTAAGTGTACATGATTGCCCATTCACATTGATCTAAACTTTTTTGCTACCTCTTTACATTTCCATATAAGAAAGCATTTGATGCACACACAAACCCCCAGGTCAGTGGGGCAGGCATTTCATAGAGTTATACACACAGGGAGTTAAGGTCAATGGTTTGCTCAAAGTAACACGTTGCTGAATTATAGTGTGTAAGCCAGCACTCACTTCTATTTCCCCTGCACTATGCTATGGCCGGTATGTAAAACTGTTGGAAATTATTAACCTGTGCTTAATAAATATGGAATTAAATGAGTTTACCCAGCACAGGAAAATCTGGCATAGACCTAACTTCAGGGAGCACATAAATCATCCTGTAAACTGGTGATTCTTCCCTCTGAGGGCCTGTTGTATATGGAAAGTCCATTTCATTAGGCTCTTGGAAGCCCCATTTATTTAACAGCTTTCTCCCAGTCTAATATTTCCCATCTCAGGGCCCTGGTGCTGTGATGATAGACATCATGAAAATGCAGAGTGATAAAAAGAGCTAGATAAGAATACTGGTTTATATGAGGTAAATTACCCATTAGAATTGCCCTTTTTCTATTCACTTGTAAGTTCATTTCTTCACCTGATTCATCTCTTAAGTGCTGTTCCATTTTAAGGCAAGCTTTCTCAAGGCAGAGTGTTTGGATGGCTTGGTGCAGAATGGATTATGGTAACAGGTTTATTCTTCTAGAATAGCATTTTCCCTTTAGAGGGGGTGCCTTGAGGAGTCATTATCAACATGCAAATTGAAATTCCCAGAACCTAGGGCAAAGGTGATTAGAGCCGATGCAGAACTCAGTAAAGAAGGCATCAGGGAATTTACTCTGAAGTAATGGACTTGGATACGCTTATGTGTTTTCCTCTCTTCCTCTCCATTGCTTCCTCACCAGCCATCCCTCCCCCATGTCCTTCTGTCCTCTGCTCCATTTATATTTGACCAAATGGCAGGCAAATGTAAGAGCTCCTATTTTTTGTTCATTGTTTACTTAATTACATAATTCATTACACACACTTTGAAATCATAAAGAATATTTTAATAATAAAGGACCTGCCATCTAGCTTGGGAACATGTTGGCCCTTCTTTAGATGATTGCTCTCCCTCTCCTCTCACATGCCTCTCCTTCCTCTTATGTTTATCATTCCATTGCCTTTCTTGATAAACTTTGCCACCTACAGATAATCCCCTAAATCCCCTAACATTTGATGTTTAGTTGTGATTTTGAGATCATCCATATTAATGCCCGTAGTCGTAGATCATTCCTTGTTATTGCTGCATAGTGCTAAAGAGTGTTGGCTTACCAACATTTATTCCACTGGTGACAGGCAGTGGGGAGAGTTTCCATGCTTTCTATAATGAAGAAGACACACTCTTGAATTGTGTTCTGGAATGCATGTGCAGCAGTTCCTTTCCAGCATGGATTCCCAATCTTTCTCATGTCATGAAACTCTTAGAAAATGACACTATTAGTAGAGCACATGGGGTAAACCATTACCTCTAACTTATCTTACATAAATAAATCATAATACAAGTAAAGTAAAATACAATACTTCCAAATTTTTAATAAATGTGAATTTGTCTTCATAAATATAATCTTTATATAAGACTTTTTGCCTAATTTGTCTATATATGGTTCCCAATGAAAATTTTTAATGGCGATCTCTTCAATTCTTGATAGTCACTAGATATGAGAAACTTTGCAGTGGTAGGTGATGTAATATGAGCGTTGTATTTTTCAACTCTAAAGTTTTACAACAGTGATGGGATCTAGTAACTTTTCTGTTATTGATAAATACTGTATTAAAATTACATGTCACAATGCAAATAAATTTCAAATCCCAATAAGCAGTGTCTTATTAAGTGCTTCAAAATAATGATGAAACTCTAGTTCTAATGCATATGGAGATTCAAGACCAATGCTTGGTTAGAATGAGTGGGCAGCTCATCTGACCTGGCTTTGGTACCATTGAGAGGGCACACAAGTGTGTGACATCGATGAGAAATGGTCAGAGATGTGGAGCCGCCATTAGGATGTTATCATTAGGTAGATGATGGGAGTTATCAGTAGGTAGCTAGTACCAGTGGTCCTACCCATTAGGACTTCATACTTGGCCTCCCTTATTTCAGGCTCTGATAGTCAGTGGCCACATGTTGGATCCTAGACAGGACCTCTGTCCATGGTGGCATCTTTGTCCATGCTGAGCATGTCCTAGTGAAGCAGTGATCCCCAGATATTGCTCATCTGCTCTTGTGCTGTGTCTGTAAAGCTCTCTCTGATGGAACTTGGAGAATCTGATTGCCAGGCTGGGATGAGATCTGGAGGAGGTGTGGTCAGGATATTGATGGCTGACCCAATCTTGTAGGATAAGATTATGGAGTTGATAATAGAGTTGCAGAGGATATATGTTCATGCTCAATTTTAATTTTTATTAAAACATTTTAAGTTTATTTATTTATTTTGAGAAAGAGAGAGAAAGGTAGCTAGGGGCAGAGAGAGAGGGAGAGAGAGAAGCCCAAGCAGGATCTGCATTGTCAGCACAGAGCTTGCTGTGGGGCTCAAACTCATGAACCATGAGATCATGACCTGAGCCAAAACCAACTGAGTCACCCAGGCATCACTCAGTTTTATCCTTTAATGCCAA
This sequence comes from Suricata suricatta, assembly GCF_006229205.1. Taxonomy (NCBI): domain Eukaryota; kingdom Metazoa; phylum Chordata; class Mammalia; order Carnivora; family Herpestidae; genus Suricata; species Suricata suricatta. Next base: position 65,660,531 of record NC_043714.1, on the reverse strand, counting down.
AATATTTCTCAAGTGGCCATGCCAACATGTATTCTCAACAGCAATGGGCTTGGAGGCCTATTGCTCCACAATTTTACCAACACTTGGTATTAATGTATCACTTAAATTTTCACCAATCTATTATGTGTGGAATGGTAGCTCACTGTGGGATTAATTTTCATTTCCTTGTTGAAAATGTCCCTTAACCAAAGAGACTGAGCATGTTATGTTTTGGGATCATTTGTATGTCCTCTTCTGTGCAATGTTTGTTTTTAACTTTTTCCCTTTCCCTTCCTTCCTTCCTTCCCTTCCTCCTTCCTTCCTTCCTTCCTTCCTATCTTTCTGTCTTTCTTTCCTTTTGTTTTTTTAATTTTAGAGATGGGGGGGTTGAGTGAGGGAGAGGGGAAGAGAGAGAGAGAGAGAGAGAGGGAGAATCTTAATCAGGTTGGGGAAGATAGAGAGAGAGAGAGAGAATCTTAAGCAGGCTCTATGCTCAGCATGAAACCCAATGTGGGGCTCCATCCCACAACCCTGGGATCATGACCTGAACCAAAACCAAGAGTTGGATGCTCAACCAATTGAGCAACCCAGGTGCCCCAACTTTTTCCTTTTTCTACCTGGTTGTTTGTCTTTTTAAAATAATTTAGTATGAGGGTGCCTGAGTGGCTCAGTCAGTTAAGCATCCAATTTCGGCTCAGATCATGACCTCCATGGTTCATGGGTTCGAGCTCCATGTTGGGCTCTGTGCTGACAGATCACAGTTTGGAACCTGCTTTGGATTCTGTGTCTCCCTCTCTCTTGCCCCTCCCCTGCTTGCACTCTGTCTCTTTAAAATTTAAAAGAAAATAAGTTGTTATGTAGGAAATATCTGTGCCCAGTGCAAGGCCTTTATTGGTTGGTTTCAAATATCTTTACCCAGCCTGAAGCTTTTCACTTCTATAATGTATCTTTTGATGAAAATTCTTAACTTCCACATAGTGAAATTTGTCAGTATTTTCTTTCAAAGTTTGTGATTTTTGTGTTTTGTTAAAAAATACTTTGTTACCACCAAACATTAAATATAGTCTCTTATATTGCTTGTAAAAGCTTTATAGTGTAGTTCTTTACCTCCAAATTTTTATTCAGCTAGAGCTGATTTTTGGCTGGGAGTCAACTATCATTTTAGCATTTATGAATAACTGTTATCACAGTGCAATTTATTACATGGTTTATCCTTTCCCCACTCATCAGCAATGGCTATTCTGTGGTAATGAACTTCCTATTTTGTGTGTGTGCCTCTGTTCACAGGTCTCTATTTTCTTCCTTTGTGTTAGTTTCTTTGTGAGTACTATGCTGGCTTAATTCTTGTGCCTACATAATAGTTCTTGATATCTTACAGTGGAAACCCCATAACTTTGTACCATACTCTCAGGAGCATCTTGGCTATTTCTGGACTTTTCTTTTTCACAAAAATTTAAATATCAGTTCATCACGTTTTTATGAAAAAATACCTTTAGGATTTTGGTGAGATAATATTAAGTCTATAGATCAATTTGGGAAACATTCATATCTTCAAGATATTGATTCTTAGAATATTAGATAGCTTACCATTTGTTTACATTTTCTTTAATATCTTCCCATTAACTTTTACAGTATCTACAAATGGTGTACATATTTTTGTTAATTGTTGCATGCATTACATTTTATAGTGCCATTGTAAATATATCTCTCCAGAATTTTATTTTCTATGTCATTTTTACTGGAAAAGATTTGACTTACTTTTTTTTTGTGCCCTTTAGACACTTTTTGTTTATGAATGCTGAACAAAACTTTAACCTTTCCCCCATGAGGAGTGACTTAATTTTAATATATGTAAATAACAAGTTTATATTCTGTTTTTTGGAGGATGAATAATAAGGTTTTTCTTTGATAAGCAACTGAATTGTGTCCATGCCAAATGAATATGTTCAAGCCCTGAACCCCTACCCCACGCGAGCGTGTTGGAGATAGAACCTTTAAGAAAGCAATTAGGGTTAAGTGCTCTCTTGTTTGTTTCCATGCGTGTGCACTGAGGTGGCTGTCTGAAAGACAGGTTTCAACAGAACCGACTGGGTTGGCACCGTGGCCTTAGACTTCCAGCCTCCAGAACTACAAGAAATAAACTCTTTGAGCCACCCACCCAGCCAGTGGTATTTTATTATGGCGCTTGAAGCTAACACACCAATACATTTGGATTTATTTTTACCACTTCATCATGTACTTTCCAATTGTCCTGTCTTTTATGTGTCTTTTCACTGTTTTTCTTTCATGTGTTCATTGTAATTTAGTTTTTTTCTCTTTCTCCCTTCACTTTTTTTTCTTTACTCATCGGCAGTTAGGCGCTCGGTGAGTATAGTTTCACAAGTTACGTAGTGATTTTAACACACCTATTAAGTTAACAAAATCTGCATTTAGTATTTTTACTGCACCCTAGAACAACACAGAAAGCGTATGACACTTTAACTTGGCTAATTTCTCAGTCAGCTGCCTTGCTGTAGAGCCGCCCTGGATCTTCCTTCTGTTGGACCCCCTGTACTTCAAATGTTTACTTTGCTTTTCTCCTTCTCCTTTTCTCTTGCTATTATATAAGTAATAGTGTGATGAACATTCCGATAGAGAGATCTTCATCTGTGGCACTGGTGTTTCTGTACTGTCGATTTCTTGGAGTGGAATTATCGCATCAGAATGCTCAGATACTTTAAAGGCTTTTAATAGGACTGGATAAATGGTTTTCCAGAAATGTTAATACATGTACATTCTGATCAACTGTGCATGAATTGACTCATCCCACCAGACCCAGGTCGTCATAGAATGCTACCAGTTTAAAATCATTATTTTTATAAAAATTAATTTTTAATGTTTTAATTTATTTTTGAGAGAGAGAGAGCGAGCACATAGGGGGGAGGGGCAGAGAGAGGGAGAAACAGAATCCCAAGCAGGCTCCAGAGCTATCAGCACAAAGCCTGATGTGGGGCTCGAACCCATCAATGGCGAGATCATGACCTGAGCCAAAGTTGGGACACTTAACTAACTTGGCCATCCAGGTGCCCCCCAAAATCATTTCCAACTTTATAGTGAATAGTGCTTCAGTCTGTATTTATGTTCATACAGCTATGGGTTAGTTGAATATGGTTTTGTTTAGGTACCTATCTGTGATTTCACACTTATGATTATTTTCTTCTTTTTTTCTTATTTCAAGTTTTTATTTAAATCCCAATTGGTTGCCATACAGTGTAGTGTTGGTTTCAGGAGTAGAGCTCAGTGATTCATCACTTACATACAACACCCACTGCTCATCACTTCAAGTGGCCTCCTCAATGCCCAGCACCCACCTAGCCCATCACCCCACCTACCTCCCCTCCAGCAACCCTCAGCTTGTTCTCTGTAGTTAGGAGTCTGTTTTATGGTTTGCATCTCTCTCTTTCTCCCCGCCTGTGTTCATCTGTTTTGTTTCTGAAATTCCACATATGAATGAAATCTGTGATTTCAAATTCCTCTTCTCTGAGTTGTTCTCTGATTCCTTTGGCAATTTACTTCTTCAGTCTTACTAGTATATATGAACTTCCTGTATGTTAGAACTTGTTTTATGCAGGTTTACATTCTTAAAGGCTGCTTATCTTATGTATTAAGTTAATTAACTAAATAATTTATTTATCTAATCATTCAACAAAATTTCCAGAGCACCTGCTATATGCCAATCAAGGAACCTTTGGAAAGTCTTTGCCAGTAATAGGGTAACTATCTCTTCAAACACTCTTTTCAGTATATTATGTTTTCCATGTTCCAAGGTGTTTTTTTTTAATTTTTTAAAGTATATCATACATGACTAAATTGTGAACCTGAGGTCTTGTCTTGTGCATCAAGCTCTCAGCTGAAGGTACAATTAAAAATTTTTTTTAGCCTTTATTTATTTTTGAGAGAGAGAGAGAGAGAGAGAGAGAGAGACAGAGAGAGAGGCAGAGAGGCCGAGAGAGAGGGAGATACAGAATCGGAAGCAGGCTCCAGGCCCCAAGCTGTCAGTACAGAACCTCACATGGGGCTTGAACCCACAAACTGCAAGATCATGACCTGAGCTGAAGTCAGACGCTTAACCAACTGACCCACCCGGGTGCCCCTGAAGGTATAATTTTAATAATAGATACAATATCTTTGGCACCTGCTAAATACTATGGTTGGCATTTAGAATATATTACTTAATTTCACTTAATAACATTGCAGGAGAGTAAGAATTATTGTCCTTATTTTATAGATGATGAAAGTGAAGCTTAGGAAGGTTTAGCAGGTAGCTTAAGACCCCCCAGGGAGTGGAATTTGGGGTCGAGTTTCAGACCATGTATGTACATGATGCCGACATTTAGGGGAGACCCCCTCTGAGTGCTGGGGACCTTCTTGGACTTCCATGCATGTCAGACTGCAACCTGGTCCTTCCCTTTCTGTGACACTCTGAGGTTCCAGGAGCAAAAACAGAAAACTGGCCTCTTTCATTAAGCTGTCCCATCAGCAGAGGGGCCAGTCAGGAGGAGAGACTTTTGGCACTGTCACGTGTGGGCACCCCTCCCATGGCAATTCTTTCTGAATCACTTCCTAATCTCCCCTTTTTTGAGGTAGAGAAGATACCACTGAGATTTGCGGAACTGAGGGAACAACAAAACCTCGACCCTCGGCATAAGCCCAAATCAGGAAGTTCTCTTTCTTTTGCCACCCACTCCTGAATAACCGGATTCTCTCCTGTCCTGCTCCAACCATGTGTGAAGAGGATCCCAGTTTAGGGAATGCGAAACATGCCATGGAGGCAGGCACCAGCTCTCTGGAGACGGGTGACCCCGAGCCAGGGGGCACATTACGGGGATTCACCCAGGTCTTTCATGTGCTCTCTTTCTTGTCTCTGGTCCTGTTGCTGAGGGCTGCAGAGATAATGACTGTGAATGGCAATCTTGGCTTCCCTGGGATGCCAAGGGCACTGGAAGGTCTTCCATTGGCCTCCGCTGCAGTCCCCTCATTCATGCAGGGGAGGAAATGCCTGGAACCTAACTAACAGCCTGATCATGAGCCATCCGTGCCCCCACTCTGACCAAGTTCCTCCTGGATGTCAAGCCCTTCAGCCGTTCCCTACCCTCTAGAGCAAGTCCAAGCTCTTATCATAGCACAGAAAAGCCCTTTGTGTCCTACCTTACTCTTCTGCCTCATTTCTGTTTGCAACCACATTAGGCCCCTAGCCACTCCTACTGAACCACACTGGGCCTTTGCATATGCTCTTGGTCTCCTTCCTCAGCATGCTGAACCCTTTATCTTCATTAAAGATCCCTCTTTTGACTCTTTCTTGGGACCCCTGCTTCCTCTCAAGCAGAATCAATGTCTCCCAACTTTGCATTATATGTGGCCTCATGGGAGTGCTTTGATAGAGTTGTTTGCATGCTACCTTTCCTTCTAGATTGTGGGTCTTACCTTCACTCAGTTCGGAATCCCCTTTGATACAATAGGTGTTCAACACATTTTTTGGCTGCGTGAATAAATGAATAATCTCTGATGTTTACACAGTATTTTATTCATTTAACAAATGGCTTTGTTTCTCTATTATCTGACTTTGTACTTCACAAAGAGCCTAGGGGTGGGATTATTTCCTGCATTTCGGACAGGAGAACATCAGAGGTCAGGGAGGTGATGTGATGCTCAAAGATGGTAGACTAGTGACCAGCATATCATTTGTAAGTCTTAGTGAACCGAAGTCAGAACAGGACATGTGAGGGTTGTGCCCATTATGTGAGTGCCACACTGGTGTACAGAGTTGAGCTCTTTGGCTTTGAATTACGTTTATGGAGTTTTGTACTTGAGGCTACAAAGATGGATTCCTATTGCCTGTAGAAAAAGGTTCAAACTTCTCAGCAAGGCATTCAAGATCCTGACTCCAATCACAGATTTCAGTTTTATCCTTAGCCACTCTTGGGGCCAAGGGGCGATACTCCCTCCCTATCACCAGAAATCAGGCAACCCTTTTCTGTAAAAGGCTAGATAGTTAATATTTTAGGCGTTTTTGCCCTGCCAGTCTTCATGGCAACAGTGGAGCCACTGTGGTGTAAAAGCAGCAGGCAAGGCTGTGTTCTAATAAAACTTTATGAAAACAGTTATTGGGCTGAATTTGACTTAAGGGCCACAGTTTTCTGAGCCTGTCATAAACCCTTCCTGAAAATGCCATACATTATTTTCTTTTCCTTATCTCACTAGTTTCCTTCCTTCCCCTAAGTACTCACTCCTATCACATTTCCTTCATCTTTATTTTCATGTTTCCTTCACAGGGATCCATCGTGCGAGTTGTCCTTAAATCACCACTTCTGCTGTTACTGCTTCCAGGCAACTGACAGAGGGGAGCTCCCTCTAGGAATCTCATTGTTCATGGTCTTAGTTTCAGATCCCTTGGCCCAACTCATTCTTCACACTGTATCCCACTTTGTTCTAGATTCTCCTCACCTGCTGGCTCCTTTTCTTATTTCAGTTTTGCCTTATTCACACCTAGAGTTGATGGCTTGCCTCCCTTTCATGGGGATGATCCTGGCTCTGCTGCCTCAGTACCTGGGGATGAATCTCCCCCTGGTTTGTCACGGTCACTGGGACTCTCTGCTTAGGTGCCATCTTTTCCATCATCTACTGGGTACCCTGTCTGCCTGCCTGTTGAGCTTTGCTAGCTGGAATTGGACACTCTGTGCCTGGTTGTGTGCCAAATGCCAAGAGGATGGAGAGACTAGAAATATGTAGGCCATGTTGATGAGTGGCCCAGTTAGCAGAGGTCTCACTAACTCTAAGGGAATGTGAGAGAGTGTCTTTGGGGAACTACACTTTGGAGTCATGACTTTCAGGGGAGAGAGGAGAGTCAGAGAAAGCTTCAGGTTTCACCTCTGAATTTCACTTTCTTGCCAAAAACCTGTGGGAGCCTCCTACTGTCTCCCTGTGTCAATTCCAACTTCCACTGCATCCACTTGAATATCCTCTGCTATCTCTTAAAATTTTTTGATGCTTATTTATTTTTGAGAGAAACAGAGAGAGACAGAGTGCAAGCAGGAGAGGGGCAGAGAGAGAGGGAGACACAGAATCTGAAACAGGCTCCAGGCTCTGAGCTGTCAGCACAGAGCCCAGCTCGGGGCCCAAACTCACAAACCATGAGATCATGACCTGAGCTGAAGTTGGACACTGAATTGACTATGCCACCCATATACCCCTCAAAAGACTTTTTTTTTTAATAGGACTATGTTCTTTACTTCTCTGAGCCTCTATTTCCTCACTGATCAAGTTAGCCTAATAATATCATCCCTACTATCTAAAATAAAGCCACATTTCAGTTCCTTTGTCACATCTACCTCTCAGAAAACTCAATATCCAATGTGATTACTGTTGGTTTATTTGTTGTCTTTCTTCTCCCACCAGTAGGTAGCATTTGATAGGACACCAGAGACTTTGCTTAGTCTGTTCACAGCTGTATCCCCAGTGCCTAGAACATCACATTGAATATCCGTTGAATAAAAGAGAGTAAGTCACTTATAGGTGGGATTTGAAGGTGTAATGGGGTGTGAGCTTAAATGACCTCCTGGCTTATGCTTGTTAGTCAGCTTTTAATGAATGTGAATATCCATCATACAGCCTTTGCTTCCTGCACTTTCCAACACCATTTGTACTACTGGTTAGTAAGGCAGATGCAGGACTCTCTCCTCTAAAGCAATAAAACTGGTTGAGAAGAGAAAACCCACCTACAGTGGGTTTTCTACAACCTCATCATAGTTGCCAAATTCTGAGTTAACCATGTGGATCCTTGAGTGAACACAGATGTTAATGAGCAAATGCAAACGCCAAAAATGGCATCCAGAGGCATAAAGAAAGTCTTGATTTCATTCAGTGGGGTCTCTACCTTCTTATTTCTCTGTTTGCCATGATTCAGGGACCAAATGTCCATTGGTTATAAATTCGAATTTTTGTCCAGCTCACTGAAAGACCTCCTCTTCTGCTATTGGTGGACACCATCTTCTCTTTCTCTTGACTGAACATTTTGTAGCAATGGACCAGTGCAGCTCCCGGTTCATGGAGGAAATTCCTTTCATATTCTTAGTGATTCACTTGACGTGATTAACCAATGATTTCCCCCTAACTTTTTATCATGTAATCTTGACTTTAGTTCTATGAGGTAGACAAAAATACTCCTACTTTCCCGATGCTTGCTGGTGTGTCTGTAGTCCCATGGGTGAACAGCAGTGGGTCTAGGATACATCAAGCTTTAGTTCTTGGCTTCTTTTACTTCCTCAGTTTCCCTCTGGCCAGATTTTTCTCTGACATTTAGCACCCTCAACATTTGTTGAGTGTCTGCTACATGGCAGGCACTGTAATAGGCATGTGGAGAAAACAGAGAAGAATTAGCATGTCTGCTCACTCAACTTTCCAGACCATTTAGGGAGATACACAAGAGCACACATTATTCCAGCAGAATGTGACTTATGCTCTAAAGGACAACTTGGAGAGATTGTCATAGATAAACTGACATTCGCAATTGAGTATGGGAGTTGTGTAGGGATTTTTCAGGTGGAGAAAGTGGGAGGGGCATACCCAAAACCAGCAACTGGAATCATGGAAAAGCCTAGGTACATGCTGAGTGATATGTCTGAGTGGGTCACACTGATGGAGTGTGGGGGAGAAGGGAGTGGATGCAGGAAGATAGCTCAGGTGGATAAGGACCAGAACCCAAAGAGCTTATATGTCATGCTGGGGGTGTAGACTTTATCCTTTAGGGCCAAGGCAATTTGGACTTCATTTTGTTTTCCATCTCCATGGGTAGCTTCCCCAAAGAGAAATCCTCTTTTAAACTGGTCTTGTGACTGTTACTGTTCACCCAATGGAAATGTTGGCTCGAATGGACCATAGCAGCTCCCTATTCCACCAGGACATGGCATGGCTCCACTGACTGGGAGGACCTGCCACTAACAGAGGCAGAAAATGGTGTATACATATATGTCACACATTCAGATTCTCTTCTCTCAGAGGCTTACTGTCCTAGCTGCCTGTTAGTCATGATGACAAATGGAAGGGGATCTGGGGGTCCGTGACCCTAAGTAGGATCCAGAATTCCTTGGAGCCATCTGCAAAGGGCTGCTGTATCCTTGGTCAACTATTCTGTGTCAAATTCATTGCTTGAACTTGTTGGCACTGACATCCCTCACGGGTCCACTTCCTTTACCTGCCAGGATGCCAGGTTTTTACTTCAAAGCTGCCTTCAACCTGAGAACTGGATGGAGCAGTCTTTGGAGAGAGCTTTGGCTTTGTTTCCCTCGCCCTTGGTTGGGTTGTCTTCAAGCCAATAGAAATTTCACTGTCTGTGTGGAAAGGTTTTCCTTGGCTGCTGTTTGCTTTGTAACACATCGTGAGCTCTCTGTGGTTATCACAATATAAGTCTGTCAAAGAGCATTATCTTATTTTTAATGACAATGTGATCTAGATGAAAGAGCCCTGGATTAGAAATCAGGAGAAGCAAAAAAAGAAAAAAAGAAAATTTTACACCTTGTTTCACACCTACTGTCCCCTCACCAGCTGTGTGGCCCACAGCAAGTCAGAACCGTGGACTGGGTTCTCGGTGGCAATGAATTAGTTGTGATGATGCCAATTTCACAGGATTTGGCCGATTATTAAGTATATTGCCTGGTGAGAATGACCTCTACATGATAAAGCGTTTTTCAGATTTTGTCAACCTTCACTCTTGCTTTAATTTTTATGGGAAACAGCTGTAAATCACAATGGGTTTTTATTTGTCTTCTCCAGGAAGTAAGTCTCAACTACCCTAGTCCTCATGGTATATTCTTTCTCTGAGCTGATGAAAAGATAAAGTTCTACCTTTTTTGAACTTAGCCATAATACTCCTTTTGTTATTTCTATATTTATACATTTCACGCATAGGCTGAAGTCCCCGGCAGGTATCCGGCATGTCTTTATTTTCCTTTCTGCTTGGCACAGCACGGAGGATAAAGTAGACACTTTGTATTATTAAGTTAAACGGAATTTCTATTTACCTCTCTACTTGAACTCATAAAGACTATATAACTCGGAGAAAATTCATTAATTGGGGTCATGTTTATTCTACTATTATCAACTAACTTAACACATTTGTTTAAACTCAGGGCTCAGTAGTTTATGTTGCTCATTAATGCCTCTCAGTGAGATACGGTTGTTTATAGCCCTTTGCAAGAATATGTGGATTTTCCATTCTGTGCAACCCACAGGATGATCATCAAGGGAAGAGAAGTTTGTCCAGAGCCGTGGATACGTGGCATGGACTAGTAGTTCTCACCGTTCGCCATGGACTCCTCCTTATCTTCCAGCCTGACTTGCAGTGAGGACAGCCGTGTGGCTGAGTGCTGACCCCTGCAAGGTGTAGGGCCAGAGAAATGGTCTGCACAGTGTCTAGGGCTGGCTATAAAACTTCATGTGTGATCCTTCTTACTTGTATTTTTTAGTCATTGGTTGATTGAGGAGGATTCAGTGAGGGAGTTCCAGGGAAATTCTTTTCTGAAAAGGGCCAGATACTGGCCATATGATCTGTGCCGCAGTTATTCAACGCTACTAATGCAGTGTGAAATCAGCCGGAGACAATATGTAAACAAATGCCTGTGACTGTGTTTCAATAAACCTTTATTTATAAAATGGGCAGTGGTTGCATTTGGCCCATAGGCTGTAGCTCGCTGACCTCTGACCTAGAGGATGATACATCAGAGGGCTTTAGATCTCTGAATCACTGCATCAAAGTCTTCTAGCCAAATAGCCAAAGGGACTATGAGGTGTGTGAGAAATAACCTTTGTTAAGTTGCTGAGATGCTTTGCATTGTTGATTAAAACAGCTGATACAGGGACACCTGGGTGGCTCAGTTGGTTGAGCAGCTGGCTTCGGCTCAGGTCATGCTCTCGTGGTCTGTGAGTTTGAGCCCTGCATTGGGCTCTGTACTGACAGCTTGGAGCCTGGAGCCTGCTTCGGATTCTGTGTGTGTGTCTCTCTCTCCTGCTTGTACTCTCTCTCTCTCTCAAAAATAAATAAATGTTGAAAAAAAAGACTCCTTAAAAAAAAACCAGCTAATGGTAATTATCACCACTAATGCTGGATGATTCTAGAATTTGCCATTTTTTTATCCTAGTTCATTTCGTCACCAATCCTGCCAGTTTTGTCTTATAAATATTTTTCATGTCTTCTATATCCCTACTCCCACTGCTCAAACACAGAGCCTTGTCATTTATTATCAGTATGACTGCAGTAGCCCCCAAATGGCCGTGGCTTTTCTCCAGCCCATCTTCCCCACCGTGGATAGAGCAATGGCTGGAGATGTTCCAAATGCGGAAGTTAAGGCCAGCTCTCTCTGACTGTCGGCATAGACATTCCCTACTTGACGTATGACAGACTGTTAAAAAAAATGCAGCTTTGAATCAGAAGGGCTTGACTTAGGTGAGGAGTACCTCCGCCACATCCAACTGCAAATTGGCTTCGCTTCTGTTCTTTCACCCATTCGTCTGGGGTAAGGAGTCCTTCCTTACCAGACTGCTGTGGAGACGCAACGGGATTGTCCGTGGTGCCGTTTCAAGTGTGGGGCTGTCCTCTTGCTTTGCTGTTTGCTGTGGTGACATCGTGCATTTTTCTCTCAGGTGGTAAGAAGAGGGAGCTGTCTTGTTTCCCAGGGTACGTTTGACAATGTTTGGGGACGTTTTTGATCGCACAACTGGGGGGGGGTGCCTCTGGTGTCTTATGTATAGCGTCCAGTTATCCTTCAATGAACAGAATGATGCCTCACAACAAAGAATTATCTGGATGCAAATGTCAGTAGTGTCCAGGATGAGGGATTCTTTTCTAAGGAGCTTTGCATGAGATTATGAAACTTTACTGCTCAAAGGGTATTTATTTGTCAGACATGGAATTGGAAATGTTTCTGAAATTGAGAGCCTTTTAAAGAGAGCTGCACTGGGGCGCCTGTGTGGCTCAGTCAGTTAAGCGTCTGGCTTTGGCTCAGGTCGTGATCTCGAAGTTCTTGGGTTCGAGCCCCGCATCGGGCTCTGTGCTGACAGCTCAGAGCCTGGAGCCTGCTTTGGATTCTGTGTCTCCCTCTCTCTCTGACCCTCCCCTGCTCGCACTATCTCTGTCTCTCAAAAATAAATATAAAACATAAAAAAATTAAAAAATAAATAAAAGAGAGCTGCGTTGTCTGACTTTTATACCACTCTCTCCCCCAGCCCCAACTCCTTGGTCGTGATACATGTTGTTGGATCTGCTAACCGCTAAGGGCCTTTGAATTTGTTACCCCCGATAGACTTTCATTCCCCCAAGAGACAGTAACTTACTCAATTGCCAAATTAACATTTGTTTGACCCCTTGAAAGGTGATTTCCTACATGTGTATGTCTAGATATAGGCTTAGGGTGTACCTTCTTCCCAAAGTTATTGGTGGAACTCATCCTTCTTTGACTTTCTTTGACTTTAACTTCTGAATAGTTCAATTCTGCCCAGTTACCCACAAGAGACCTCAGAATTACAAATGTTTGACTTCAGAACACCCTCATATAGAGAGAGTATTGAGATCCCTGGGGAATGCAGAGAGTGCGATACAGCTTTTAAGGTATCTGGTTCTATTCTGGTTGCTTCTTAGGCCTTAACTGATCCCTCAGGGCCCATGGTTGTCATCCTTCTGTTTCCCTAGGGTCTCTGTGTTTATTTGTCATCAATCGCCTGATGATTGGTGGGCCTATGGGAGCATGATTAAGGGGACAGAATGTTCTCTGGGCTGCCTCCTTTTCTTTATAACATTAGAAAGGAATCTCTTTTTTTTTTTTTAATGAAAGAATGTTGAGCACATGTTACTTATATATCCCAAATAATGTAGAAAAGAGGAAGAGTTTCTGGGTCCAGGGAGGCATACAGAATCTGCCTGGATGGCTGGTCCAGGTGAAAGGTACATGAATTGGATATGGCCTCAGAGCAGGAGCTAGTGACCCAGTGACAGTATTTCATTAGAGATGTGAGCTTGGAAAGTCACAGGGGAGGGCGAGGGAATGGAAGAGAGAAAGTGCTAATGTTGTTTTGAGGGTGTCTTCCTCACCACCATCTCCTCTTCGGTTGTCTTTGAACACATCAGAAAAAAATCCCATGAAGGAGAGAGGTAGAGTCCTTATTTTAGTCCATCAGGGCTGATATAACAAAAGATCACACAATGTCTGACTTATCAACAAAAGCAATTTATTTCTCATAGTTCTGGCCACTGGAGGTCTAACATCAGATTGCCATCCTGGCTAGGTTCTGGAGAAGACCTTCTTCGGAGCTGCAGACAGCCAATTGCAAACTGTGGCCTCAGATGCTGTTAACTCTACCTCTACATTGCCCTGTTCATCCAGCAGCTCAAGTCCTTCCGCATGGCCCCTGCCCTGGTCCATCCTCACTACTGCTCAGCCGTGGGAGTCACTAGTCTCTTTATGTCAACCTGCGTTTAGATTTGCTCCCTGTAGCACAGATTACCCTCTATTTCCAATGGCAGAACTAAGCAGGCTCTCTCTACTACACAGTGCAGCCAAAGTGGCTAGAATAGAATTATGGCAGTGGCACCATGGACCACCTGTGTAGGACTAACATGTGCCATGTGCTGTTCATAGTGCTCGATATGTGTCTACTCATCTAATCAGCACCAGGGCTTATGAAGTCGGTGTCTCTCTGCTTCCCCTATTTTAGGAGAGAAGACTGAGGAATGGAGAATTTCAGAGAACTTGTCCAGGAACATATGTAGTCAGTGGTAAAACTAGGATCTAGAATCACTTTTTCTCTCTAAGGAGTTATTCTTCACCTTTGATGATCTGAAGTGAAAGGGACATTTGCACATAGTAACAGATCAAAGAACAGCACCTCTGTGATTTGGGGTTGCATTTAAAGCTTGAATTTTGTGCACTCATCCATTCACTCAGGAATGCATTAAAGAAATTGACATTGCCAGGCAATATCATAGGTTCTGGAGACACAGCTTTAAAGTAAGATGTCCAGGTCTTTGGCCATTTTATGAGTTTTGCTTTTCCGGGGAGGATGATAGACAATACAAGACATTACATTTAAAAGCTACCAATAAACATACAGACAAGTGAGCTGGGTCATGTGAAGGGAGTCACTGAGTGGTCGGGTGATGCCTATTTGTGGCAAGGTGCTGAAGGCTAAGAAGGAACCAAGTAAGAAGAGATTGAGGGGTAGGAGGTGGGGTAGGGAGACTTTTTGACAGAAGGAGTCATCAGTGCAGAGGTCCTGAGGTAGGAAGAAACTGCGTACACTTGCCAGCAACACGGCTGAAACACAGCAAAAGAGGCAAGTGAATCGAGATGTCAGGGATGAATGACAAGGCATGTAGACCTTGGTAAGTCAAGGTAGAGAGTTTTGCTTTTGTTCTCAGCCTGATGGGAGGCCAGTGAGATGTTTTAGGCAGAGGGGCAATAGGATTATCTTTCTCATTTCGGAGAGCTTACTCGGACTGCAGGTGGAGGATGGACCATAGCAGGCAAGGGTGGAAGCAGGCAGTGAGGAGAGAGAAGAGGAGTCCGGCACCTCTCACCTGAATGGTGGCGATGGAGGAGAGAAGCAGGACTTTGCCCTAAAGGCTCAGGGGCCAGCACTCACTGAATGGAACCAGGGTCATGACAAGACTTGTAGCTTTCTACTGGAGCAAGGTGGTGAAAGGGAACACACAGAGAGTCACGTTCCTTTACTGGACGTTGTCATTCCTGTGGATGGCCACCTAGCCCTTGGAATGGCTGTTTTGTTGTTGTTGTTGTTGTTGTTGTTGTTGTTGTTGGAGAGGTTCAGACTATAAAATACTGGCACTAAGTTGTGTTAATAGGCAACCAGAGACAGAGCCATAAACCAGAGCAGGCTCGTGGAAGGGATGGAAGTGTCAGGGCCCCGACCATCACTTCAAAGATGGGCATCACCCTGTACAGAGATGGGTCCTGGAACATTCCTTCACTCTGTAATATTTCTGTGAACTTCGCTGTGATGGACCCGAGGTCCATCTGTAGTCTTTCGTCTCCCTTCTCCATCCATCCACACTAAGTCCCATCTCCTTATCCTTTTTGGCTCCACTGGACATGTGTCAGGGATCTCAGAAATATGCCTATTTATAGGTTTGCAAAGGTTGAGGAGGCTGGTGAAGGAGATACACCATGACTGGACGAGGTGCTTCTAGGTCTGTGCTTTAGATTCTGGCTTCACTTGATGAATAGCCAGGGCCATGAGTTTGCGTTTGGACACGTCTGGGTCTCGTCTGTCTTGAAGCACCCAGACGCTGTCCACCCTCCTGGCCTGCACCAAAGAGGTACTTTCAGCAAGTGTGTTGCACAGATTTGGGGTTGCAGAAGGCAAGCATGTGTTCCTAATATCTCCCTTCTCATTCATTCACACTGGGTCCCATCTCCTGGCCAGGGCTAAGCATCAACTCTAATGGAAAGTAGGGTGGTTCATGGCTGAGGCTCAGAGTTGCCTCCTCATTCTCTCAGGATCAGACTTATGAAGCTGGGATCTGGGTGCAGTTTTATTTTTTATTTGCTTTCTAATGATTAGTTAGCAGTTGATCATTGCAGAAAGTTTGGGGAACTCAGAAACAATTCAATGGGGTGAAAAAATGATTTCCTATTATCTAGAGGAAAAGCACTTTGGATTATGCATGTTTCCTTCTAGGTTAAAAAAATTTTTCCTTTGCACCTTTCTTTTCAATGGAGATGAATTGGGGCACCTGGGTGGCTCAGTCAGTTAAGCATCCGACTTTGGCTCAGGTCATGATCTCGCAGTTCATGGGTTCAGGCCCTGCATCAGGTTCTGTACTGACAGCTCAGAGCCTGGAGTCTGTTTCAGATTCTGTGTCTCCCTCCCTCTCTGACCTTCTTCTGCTAGTGCTCTGTCTCAAAAATAAACTAATAAAAATAAAAAATAAATAAAATGGAGTTGAGTTCATGCTGTATATGCAAATTTTTTATACCACATTTCATACCTACCTTTATCTTAAAAATCTGTTTCCATCAGACTAAATATTCTTTGTGACACTCCTTTATTCTCAGAATTGAGGACACACTGGTGGTGATTAATACAAATGTGGTCTCTATCCACAGAGAATCTTCAGTTTGGCAACAATATGAACATTTTCACTTATTATTTCTTCATTATTTTAAAAAAAATTTTATGAAGGTTTTCTTTTCCCAGCCATCAGAAAACTAAGATCTATATTAAAGTACATTGTTGGAATATACCTCAATGTGTTTATCTAACCTAGCCTGTTTTGGTTTCTTATGGCTGAGGGGGAAAAAAGACACCATGTTCCTTTTACAGACAAAGAAATGGCCACAGAGAAGGGATCATCACACTTAATGGCGAAGTATGGATATAGATCTAGACCGTCTTGGTCTAAGTCAAGGTACCATTCTTTCTTTAAATAAATATTACTTGAGTGACTTCCACATGCAGAGCCTGCTACCAGCCCATGATGTTAGCTGTTGGAACTGCAGACAGCCTGGAAAACTCATTCTTGCCGAGGTGTTGACTGACAACAGTTGAAGCTTCCAATTTCAAAACCGTCCCCGTCTGCAAAGTCAAGGCAGTTGTGAAGAGAAACTCCTTAGGTTTTTTAAAATCTGGACTATTCTCTGTCTCACACATCCGCCAATTTTCTCCTTACTCCAACATAGATTAACTAAGAATCTGGGCTTTGAAATCAGGCCACTTGGATTCAAACAGCCTACGTAATTCTTCCACATAATTAGCTGTGGGGATTTGGGCATATCACTCAGTCTTTCTGAGCCTGTGTCTCCATCTCCACAATAGAATTGATCCTCAAACCTTCGTCATAGCTTTGTTGTGAAAGATAAGTGTAATAATAAATGTAAGTATTTAACACACTTCCCTAGCAAATGGTTACACACTCAAAACTCCATTCTCTCACTAGGTAGTCCTTATTATTCTTATCATGGGCAAGTTGAACAATCTCCACTTAGTGATGAACATCGCTGAGATGTCACGTATTCAAAGGGAGCTGCCCCTTCTTCTCTACAACTTTGGAAGGAGGTGGGTATTTTTATTCCTCTGTTTTTTCTTAATGCTTATTTACTTTTGAAGCAGAGAGAGACAGAGTGTGAGTGGGGGAGGGGCAGAGAGAGAGGGAGACACAGAATCTGAAGCAGACTCCTGACTCTGAGCTGTCAGCACAGAGCCTGATGTGGGGCTTGAACCCACGAGCTGTGAGATTATGAGCTGAGCTGAAGCCGGATGCTTAACCAACTGAACCCCCCAGGCACCCTATTCCTCTTTTTTAAAATATTTTATTGTCAAATTGGTTTCCATACAACACCCAGTGCTCTTCCCCACAAGTGCCCTTTTCCACCACCACCTCTTTCCCCCTCCCCCTTCCCCTTCAACCCTCAGTTCATTTTCAGCATTCGATAGTCTCTCAAGTTTTGCATCCCTCTCTCTCCCCAACTCTCTTTCCCTCTTCCCCTCCCCTGGTCCTCCATTAGGTTTCTCCTGGTCTCCTGTCAGACCTATGAGTGCAAACATATGGTATCTGTCCTTCTCTGCCTGACTTATTTCGCTTAGCATGACACCCTCGAGGTCCATCCACTTTCCTACAAATGGCCATATTTCATTCTTTCTCATTGCCGTGTAGTACTCCATTGTGTATATATACCACATCTTCTTGATCCACCCATCAGGTGATGGACATTTAGGCTCTTTCCATGTTTTGGCTATTGTTGACAGTGCTGCTATGAACATTGGAGTGCATGTGCTCCTGTGCATCAGCATTTCTGTATCTCTTGGGTAAATCCCTAGCAGTGCTATTGCTGGGACCCTATTCCTCTTTAATATGCAAGGGAAGTGAGATACAGAGAAATTAAGCAGTTAGCTCCAATGAAAGCCAGGTCTTTTTAAGGGATGATATCATTTTGGGGGGATTTCCCAGTAGAAATAACACTCAGCTACATAAAGCATGCAGTTCTGGGTGATGTTGCCAAGGAGAGAAAGTTCTGCAGTTTACCAGATGTTCCCTCCAGGATGATTGGCTCCAGCAGAGTACGGAGTTACTTCTAGAAAGGTTCCTGCAGCTGTATGTGTTCCCAGTGAAGTAGCACTCTGGATATCAGTGAGAGGGAGAGACCGACGACGCCCTGCTTTGGGTGAGCTGAGCCCATGGCCACACTGGGAATTCTGCACCGCACCTGCACGAGTGTGTTACATGAATGAATGGAGGAGGTGTCCACAGGTTGATAGTTGCTGGGATTGCACCCCTCTCTGGTTATCGAGGGACATTGGTGGGGACAGCATTACTGGGAGGAAATTAAAGTCATCAATGGCAAAACCTGCCTTTTGTGCCCCTCCTCCCCCTCAACCAAAATTACCATCACAACAGAGTTGCCTGGGCACAGCACTCTCCGCTGATGAGGATTCTGACCGTAGTGCCATCCCCCGCAGTGACTGGTGCCTCCTTGAATTGGCTTCTTTCATCCTTGCCAGGAAACCAAGAGAAGAAAGAGCCTCTGAGACACCTCCTTGGGATAAACAGAACAGCATTTATGCACTGTTGCTATTGTGGCCCTTCCTATCATTGGGCTGATGTCAGTTGAAGTCTAGAGAAAGCACAGGATTCTTCTGCATACAGAGTCAGAATGTAACATTTAGTTTTAATGGCAATAAACAATAGCACTTTTATAATTCAGTTTCCCCCATTCACAGGCCGTGTCTGGGCTCTTGACTTCTGACAGTCAATCCAACATACTCCCATCTCTACCCCACGGATGCTTTGGGCTTCAGGAAGCACCTCAATACCTGGGAAGTTTTCAGGTGGTAGAGTGAGTCCTTGGGAACTGATCAAGGGTCAGTCTGCAATGAGTCACCTAGGGGTTGAGGATTTCCATTTCATTGAACCATTATTTACTGTCTGAGTACATCCTTGGGCTTGTCCCTCCACTAGAGCTGGGGCTGAGATGAAACACTCATGGCCTTTCTTCTAGAGGAGCTCACAGTGGAGACAGAAACACGTGGAGAATGTGTCCACCTGGACCTGGCAGAGAGGCTGTGGGAGCAGCCAGGAGAAGTGTTTAAGCCCAGCTTTGGAATCAGAGAAGGCTTCTTGGAAGAGGAGATGCCTTTATCCTGTCATCCATCAAGCCATGTATTCAATCAGCAAATATTTATTGAATCCTCACAGTGTGCCTGGCCTGGGGCTGGGTGCTGGGGACACAGCAGCAAACAAATCAGACAAGTTTCTTTGCCTTCGTGGAGTTTCTATTCGAATCTCAAGGAAATACAGAGGAATCTCAATGAAGAAAGAAGCAATGGGAGGGGAAGAGGGAATGGCATTAATGTAGAGAGAGCAACAAGGACAAAAGACATGCTCGGCATTGTGTGTGCGGGGCAAATGCCAGGGACTTGCAATCAATACTGTGATTGACAAACCAGGAGTATTTAACCATAGGAGGTATTTCTGAAACATGCAGATAGGTAAAGGCAGGCTTTTCAACCCCCCTAGATCTAATTACTGACTTTCCTGTATAATTCTCTGTAGTTACCCCGGTGTTGAGAATGGTGCTCAGTATCCAGCAGGTGATCAATATTTTCTTGTCAAATCATTAAATGAATTAATGCTGGACCAAGCTGAACACTGGTCTTTGAGTAGATGACGCCAGTTCCAACCCTCACAGAGAGCAGAGTGGAATCACTCCTTAATAATTAATGACTCTTGGGCTGAACACTGAATTAGATCTGATCTCAGCCACATGGTTGGCACCCTCCATCTGAATCTAAAATGCCTAAATACCAACATAGATTCGCAGAGTTCCGAGTTGATTTTTATTGCTAGAACAACTGAATGAGGCTGTGAGGAACTTTCCAAGATATCTCTGGGATCTTGAATATTCAGAGAATGAAAAACATGGGGCATTGATACCATTCATTCACCCAGCAGGCATTCTGGGGGAGCAGTTGGGCCAGGTGCTGTAGCAGATCCTAACACTTGAGGTACCCCTTCTTTGGGGGGCCTCCCTTGCACCTCCCTCCCCTTTCCAACAGAACCTACCCCCTACTTCTGTGCCCCTCTGTCCTTTAATCTCTTTTGTAATTATATTTTCCCTTCTGTATCCACCCCTAGATGTAGACTGTTGATCTTTATTTGACTTTGATTCTTCAGTGGCTTGGGAAAGACCCTGAAGCATTCATCGGAAAACTCACGACCTGGCAGAGGGCACAGGCATTGAAAGCAGTCATGCGTCAGAATCTTTTAGGGGCTTGTGGACTTTCAGAGCCTTGTGGGACCCGGAGGAGAGGCTACCTGGATTTGCCTGGGTGATGAATATTGTGAAGTCCTCACAAAAGAGGCAATGTTCGGTTGGGAGATGAAGAAGGTGGTGTTGGGGGTGGGGGACAGATCTTGTGAAACAAAAGAAAAGTTTTAGAGGGTGTACTGGGGTGTTTATGATCCTCCTACTTTACATCCCCTATTTTCCTGTGTGGGACTTATGCTTGAAGGGTTGGGTGGGAAGCAGCAGACCGGAGGTTGACATTAGTCCTCATTCTGGGGAGTTATTTCTTACA
This sequence comes from Suricata suricatta, assembly GCF_006229205.1. Lineage (NCBI taxonomy): Eukaryota > Metazoa > Chordata > Mammalia > Carnivora > Herpestidae > Suricata > Suricata suricatta. Next base: position 65,639,933 of record NC_043714.1, on the reverse strand, counting down.
GCCCATTTTACAGCTGGGGACCCTGGGGCAAGAAAAGGGGAAATAGGCGGTAGGGACAGAGCTGGCTGCAAATTGCTGATTTTATGCTCCTGCCTGCCAATGTCGCTGCCTCTTCTTGCCTGTGTTCTCTTGCCAGGTGTGGTCTCAGAGTTTCCTGCAGGTGGGGAGAGGATTTCCTTTTGGATGATGTTCAAATAGGTCAGACATGTTGCTTCCGTATCTACTGTTGTTGTTGAGACCGGACCAGCTGGGCCCTTGGTTTTCTCAGATACATCTGAATAGCGAGAGAAGACCTTGTCTCCTTTAATAATAAAGATATCTCTCGCTCTTCTTATCTTTTTTTGTCTCTGTCTCTTTCCTTTCTCAGGATTACATTAAAATTAGACAATTCTGCACAGAGTGAGATGTGGGCCTTAGTATATGGTCAGAGAGGTTGCAAATGACAAGGTTTGGGATGGCTGTACCTGGGAGGGTTGTGTTTCTAACTGGCTGCTCATTAGGCTCCTGGCTGTCCCCTCCCCAAACACACGCTCTGTGTCTCACACACACACACACTCACACACACACATCCTGTTGCATATTGGTCCAGAGTTGTTCTTGAAAAGTGATTTAGTATGCAGATGGAAATGCAAATGGAATTACACAAACAGAAATGAAAATAAGACAGTAAGAAGTAGTTTGGGGGTGCGTGCCCCACCCCCGCCCTTTGCAGAGGTGAGGTATTGCACACAGTAGCATAAGCGGAGGGCATAGATTCTTCTTAAACTCCAAAAAGAATCTCATTTTCAAGTCTTTCCCGTGTCTCACCAGTGTAGCCCTCCCCTTAGGAGCTGGGTCCCAGGAGAGAGCCTTCATCGTCGGGGCTCTTCCTGTTCTCTGGGTCTCTTCTAAGATGTGATCATTGTCACTGAATTCAACACCATATCACAACACCAGGAGGAGGGGACAATCATCACTGTTGTACAAACAAAGAAACAGAAGCCCAGGGGAGTTAATGGACATCTTCCAAGGTCACCTGGCCCTTAACAGACAGACCTGGAACTTATGTGTGACTTGATTTAAGGGTAAATCGACCTGACCAACGTCTTGTTTCTCTTTCCATTTTTAAAAATTTTTATTCTGCTTCCACAATAGTTAGGCTCTCCTGTCCCGCTCACACTTCTAATACCCCTGCAGCTGGAGGCTACGCCTGTCTTTGCTCACATCCAGTGGGGAAGAGACAACATTTTCGTGAAAGATGAAGGGAACTTCTCTTTTCCCGAATCTCTAGCAGATGTCTCCTTGACAGATGGACTCACCCAGTCATTGGCGAAAGGCCATGATTTAAAATGGGGAAGAGTGGCGGTCCCACCTGGAAGTCAGGATCCTGTTAGCAAGAGGAAGGAGAGGGGGGCAGGTGGGCGGCTCAGTCGGTTAAGGGTCCAACTTCAGCTCAGGTCATGATCTCACGGTTTGTGGTTCGAGCCCCGCATCAGGCTCTGTGCTGACAGCTCAGAGCCTGGAGCCTGCTTCAGATTGTGTCTCTCTGCCTCTCTCCCACTCATATTCGGTTTCTCTTTCAAGAAACAGAATTAAAAAAAAAAAAGAAAGAGGAAGGAAGAAGGAGGAAGGAAGACCTCCTGTGGAGGCAACCACAGGTGTCTGCGAAGGGGATCTGGGAGATTCCAATAGTGGAATGCATCTTAAGAAACAAATTAAAAAGTAGTGGCTGACAGAGTATTTATTATTTAGTTATTATTGAAGTATAATTAACATACAGTGTTACATTAGTTTCAGGTGTATAATATAATGACAACAATTCTATACCTTTGTCAGTTCTCCTCATGAGAACTGTACTCTTTTATTTTCTTTTATAGTTTATTATCAAGTTGGTTTTCGTATAACACCCAGTGCTCATCCCAACAAGTGCCCTCCTCCATGCCCATCACCCCCTTCCCTTCTTCCCCTCCCCCATCAGCCCTCAGTTTGTTCTCGGTATTTAAGAGTCTCTCATGGCTTGCCTCCCTCCCTCTCTCCAACTATTTTTCCCCCTTCCCCTCCCCCATGGTCCTCTGTTAAGGTTCTGCTTTTCCACATATGAGTGAAAGCATATAGTATCTGTCCTTCTCTGCCTGACATATTTCACCCTCGAGTTCCATCCACGTTGTTACAAATGGCCAGATTTTACTCCTTCTCATTGCCATTTTGCATTCTGTTGTATAGATAAACTACATCCTCTTGATCCATTCATCAGGTAATGGACATTTAGGCTCTTTCCATGATTTGGCTATTGTTGAAAGTGCTGCTATGAACATTGGGGTACATGTGCCCCTATGCATCAGCACTCCTGTGTCCCTTGGGTATATCCTTATCAGTGCTATTGCTGGGTCCTAAGGGAGTTCTTTTGTTAATATTTTGAGGAACCTCCACACTGTTTTCCAGAGTGGCTGCACCAGTTTACATTCCCACTCACCATGTAGGAGGATGACCGTTTCTCCACATCCTCGCCAGCATCCATAGTCTCTTGATTTAGAACTGTACTCTTAATCCCGCTTATTATTTCCCCCATCCCCTCTCCCACCTCCTGTCTGGCAACCACCAGTTTTTTCTTTGTATTTGACTGGTTTTTCTGTTTGTCTCTTTTTCCTTTGCTCATTTGTTTTGTTTAGCTTGGAAGAGTGACACCATATAAATCCTCAACATGAATAAATTAACCCCCTTCTTACTAATGTATTAGGGTTTTCATATTACAAAATGTTTTCATAATGCTCATTTATTTGAGCCTCATGGTACCGCTCTGATGTAGGTTTTCATCTCTCCATCTCACATGATAAGAGGTAAAGTGGGGAAACAGGGTGGTAGAAACTCGAATTGAGATCTTTACATTTCTCCACTAGTCTTTTCACAAGAACACTGACGTTTCATTACTAGAAGTGTCTTCCGAGCAATCCAGAACTGTTATGACTGGCTGATCATAGAATAATCCAGCTTGAAAGCCACCTGCCCCTCCTCTACCAGAGAATATTCGGGGAGTGTTGCGAGTCAGCAGTGCGTGCTGGAACGAATAGACTCCGGCTTCAGAGTCCTGGGCTCTGGGTCCCACACATGTGGGCTGTGTGCCCTGGAGCAAGACTGGGGTTCCTCGTCTTGTAAAGTGGAAGTTACCGTCCTCACCACCCAGATTGTTTGGAATGAACGGGTAGAAGATCGACAACTCAGCAAAGTGTCTGCACGATGCAGACGTCAGTGAAATGTAGAACTTTAGGGGGATGGTCTCAGTTTGCTCAGGGCTGAGGAGGTTCATGGGATGGGGTACTTTCAGTGCTGAAGATGCCCAACGTCAGGCAGACTGCAATTAGTCTGTCACCTGGGTGATATCAGTAACTCATTCTGAGGATGAGAAGGCTGGGGAAAAGAAATGTCTCTACTCTTTGGTTAAGTGATTAGGTTTAAAAGCAGAAATTCTAAGCCCGGACACTCCAAGATTCCCCATCGGGATGTTGACTATGGGATTACTGAGCATAGAGGCTCCCTGGGCTTGAGTAGGACACTTTGCATGAGCCTAGTCCCGCTGGAGGGAGTCTGAATAACTGGGAGGTCCTCTGAGGGTGTGAAGCTTTCCTGACCTGGGATCAGAACTCTAAAGGATAGTCAGGCCATTGACCTTGATGATTCCTCTCTCTCTGGGTCCTGGTTTCCTTTTTGGGAAAAAAAGGGGGGGATTAAACTGAAGAGCAATAACAAGATATATCGCTCTAGTTCTTTACAGTTCACAGATACATTTTTTATGTCACTAGATCATGTACTCTTTCTACAGTTCAGCAAGGAAGCTAGCATTACCCTCAATATTAGCTGTGCCCAATTCACAGATGTGGAAAATGAGGTTCAAAGGAGACAGGTTATCTTGCCCAGAGCCACACAGCTAAGAAGCGATCCTGATGGAACTCAAGCCTGGAATTTCTGACACCAGAAAAATCATTTTTCAGGACACCTCTCTGTCTAGCTGGGCACAAAGACCCCTTCCTGCTTTACAGTCTCATGACACCAAAGCCTATGTTTCCTACCATCAGTCTAAGGAATAAAGAACCACAAAGTCAATGTCTTGAACTAAATGCCTTGGCTAAACATCTTTTTGGGGGGAATGTTCCATCTTCTGTCTGTTCTCTTCAGGCCCAGGAGAAATGTGGCAAGGGTCTCTTCCCCCCATCAGGAAAAAACAACTCTAGCCTCTGTGGAATGAGAAAACAAAATGATATTATGGTCAGCGGCTGCTTTGAGCAGAAGTTAGTGGAATGGACAGTGTAGGCTATCACTGGCAAATTTTTCATTTAGTGGAAAAGTCACTACTTGTGTAAGCACGGTATACTTGTCTTCTCCAGCACAGATATGCATGTGCACATGTGCAAGCAAACATGTATACACACACACACACACACACACACACACACACACATAGAGAAAACTATTCTCATGGAAAGAATCCTCTGGAAAGGACAGTCAGTTGGTTCTAAAAACACCACCATCAACAAAAGCAGCAACACATGTGACCAGGGTTCTGAAAAGTCAGCAGGAAGTCTTGCCCATGAATTCTTAGTTTCAAAGTAAACTTTTATTTCAGGACAGCATGTTTTATAGTGCCATAAAAGAGGAGAGTCAATAGCTCTGTCTAGTATCAACAGAACCAAGAAAATACTGATTCTATATTGTTTGAAGAGCAAGGGAATACAAAAAGTTACCTTAATAAGGTATCTGAAAATCTTAAAAGTATGATTTATGCTTTTGCCCAAGAAAACTGAGGTGGCCATACTGAAGTGTGTAATGCCTGAATATTTCCTCTGTGAGTACATAAACCCTGGAAATGGAGACATCATATTTTTATTGGAGAATTTTGAGGCTCCATGTTTTCACCAATTCTTTGGAACTCCCAATCTTTGAGATGCACTAATTGAACAAATACTGATTTGTGCACAACTGGAGTTTGGACACTAAGGATTTGGTCTGAACAGAGAAAAGGGGCCAGGCTCAGGCAAGGTTTCTATTAACAGGACTCCAACCAAGCTTGACATATGGGAGCAACGTAGCTATAACTCCAGTGCATCCATTTCTTCCCATTACCGCTACCATGGTCCCAACTCGAGATCTCATTGCTTCCTGGGTCAGCTTCCTGTTTTCCATCTTCCCTATGCAGGCTGAATGGCCTTTGTGAAATGAATAAGTGATGGGGACTCTTCTTCTGAACTGAAACCCATGCCAGTTTCTCACTGACTTAAAATAGAGTCCAAGTCCCCATAAAAGGCTGTGCAACCCGGCCCCCTGTTTCCCTTCCCTTCCCTCTTACTTCTCTCTCCCCTTTGGCCATGTCGATCTTCCTTTAGTCCTTGAAATACATTGTTCCCTCTCTTGCTTCTAGGTCTTTGCATGTACCTCCTGTAGGGAAATGTTCAAGCTTCGTCTCTGCAGGTTATTCACAGATGGACTGTAAATGGTCGATGTAACTTTGTCATTGCAGTCATGGATGTGTGATGAGGGACACGGCAAGTAACGCTCTGCTTCTCAACTTATTTTAAGTCAATCTTCTTTCTCTTCTTCTTAAAACTATTTCTTGGTTCATGTAACAGCAGATGTAGCTGACTTCATGCATAGATAAATCCAAGGTTCTCATTAGGTTGACTCTATCATTTGCTATTTTGAGGGTGAAAGAAAATTCCATGAATTATTACATCAGAATAACAGGTAAAAATGTAGTCCCAATGATTGGGCATGTATGTCACTAGAATTCTCTTTTGCTCTCTCCCTCCCTCTCTCTCACTCTTTCTTTGCTTTTCTCATAGATCATATTTTCAGTTAGGCTGTTCCCACAAGGTGGCTGGCTATAACCTACTCCAACAGTGCCTTGATTTTTGTGGCCACAGTGAGGGGTGCTCTGATTAGCCACACCCAGTCACCTGTCCACCCCTAGAATTACCCCACCTGAGTAACAGAAATTGTGAGTGGCGGTGGGGTGGTTCCTCATACTGGGAACCAGGCGCTTATAACTTAGTAGAAGGAAAGGGTGCTAAGCAATCAAAACAATAAATGTGGCCACACCTTTGGTAGCTCTAGTCATGGATCCATTGTGAGGAGTACAAAAAGGCGTGATAACATTACAGAAGAAATGTTGCCCATTTTGATGACTTCTATAATGTGGGAGAGTCTTTGGTTCTAAATAAAATGCTTCAAAGTTACATAAAAAACACTAACAATTGTTAATGACAGGAGAAGCCTGGTGTTGGGTATATGGGAGCTCTGCGCTACCTTCAAGATTTTCCTGTAAATCAGAAACTATTCTAAAACGAACATTTACTTTAAAAATAGAAACTAGTAGGAAAATGTATCTTATTATTAACAACTCAAAGCTACATTCCACAGCTGTCAGAGAAACAAGATACAGTTACCTACCTTGTAGGGGAAAGGAGGAGAGAGACCCCATCCCTGATGGTGGCAAAAAATACAGAGAAAATATTTTTGTACAGGGTAGTGGAAACTGAAGGAACTTAAACATTTCAGTTTAGTTTACTGTCGTTGGAGAAGCGTTCTCTTCTTATTCTGTCAGAGAAGGCAAAGTGGAGACCCAGGACTTATCTTGCATTTGAGTTATGTTTATGCATAAATTTGGTTATGTCAGTTAAACTATTTCTTGTAATTATGTCACTTAATTATCATATAAACTGATGACGAATGAGTACAAAAACAAGAATTGAGATGTCGATGAAACTGAAGCTAGATGCTCTGAAAGACTTGGTAAAGACAACTTTTTCATAAAATTGCTGTTGAGTTAGGAGTGATTGAGACAACTGTAAATCACTGGGAAAACATTCATAGGAATTGACAAGAGATATGTTCTCAGATTTCTTCCCGAGCATTTGACGTTGTCACTCCACCCCAGGAAAGCTTAGGACTTGTAGACAATGCATAATGGGTGTGTTTACACAAGACATGCTTTGATCTCCAATCACTGGACCCATAAATTAAAAAAAAAATACCTCTTGTCCTTACATTAAAAGATTGGTGTCTAAAGGAACATTTATATATTTTCAACTAAAATAAAACATGTACAAGATGTGTATCCATATTACCAGATTTTTCAGTTAAGTAGCCAACCCATTCATATTGAATAAGATGTTATATTGTGCTGGCAAATTGGAATAAATAAGAAAAACTTTGTAGACTTCTTTCTGATTTATAAAAGCTCTTCTAGATAGGATAGTTTTTCTCTGACAGCACTTAACCTAAGGATCAGCATGTTGTTCTTGATGGCATGAAGCAGAAATTTAGAGAGACGGGGGAATTATTTTGGTTGGGAAGCGGTAAATTTCCATGTTTAAAAAAAATCCCTCTATCCTTATTATTTAGAAAGTATATTGTTTCTCGCAAATGAGTCCACTGAAATTAGAAAAGTAAATTATTTGAGCTGATGTGTATGTCATAGAGGTATGGAAGTTAAAAAACTCCCACTGCTTTTATAATTTTAGGAACTTCCTGCCATAGGCTTGGTTCTGGACTGGACCCAATATGTACAAAAATTTAAAAAAAATTTTTTTAATGTTTATTTGTTTTTGAGACAGAGACAGAGTGTGAACAAAGGAGGGGCAGAGAGAGAGGGAGACACAAAATCCGAAACAGGCTCCAGGCTCTGAGCTGTCAGCACAGAGCCCAACGTGGGGCTCAAACCCACAAACAGTGAGATCCTGACATGAGCCAAAGCCAGATGCTGAGCCGACTGAGCCACCCAGGTGCCCCTGTCCAAAAGTTTTTGTATGGACTGCTCATTCTGCAGATTACCCATTATGGAGTCCTTTTATGCTACCCCCTTACCCTCCCGACTAGTAATTATGCTGACTCTCTTTCCCTCTCTCTTTTGCTACCAATGAGTGGTTCTCAGACAGCACATGCTTCTATGAAGGTAGGTCTGGATTTGCTGCTGTTGAAATGGTAGCACCTTAGTAAAACTATTTCCTATACATATATTTTTGTTTGGTTTACAAATGTTTGCACGTACATTATCTCACTTGTGCCCTGTAACAAACCTCTTAGCTTCCCTTTTATAGTTGAGAAAAATGAAATTCAAAGGCTGGAAGTAATTTGTTTGAAATTCCTTAATTAGTCATTGGAAGACCTGGTGTTTGGTTTAGGAACTTCTGGTTTCATACCCAAAGCTTCTTTCTGAAACCCAAACACAAACATAAGTTATTCTGCTTTATTTGTTCCTTTTGGATTACTCACACCACACAAATCCTTTATTACCTTTTATTAATTCACTTAATGAGGAGTTTATTGAACATTAATTGCATGTGAAGCAGTTGGTTACAAATAGGTAGATGTTGTTGAATTAAGCCAGAAGCCCCCTTTATGGGGAGGTTTGGAGGACTAAGACAGGACCACCAAAAATGCTCACACTCTTGGGGTTCACCCTCGGAATTCTCCATCTGTGCTTCTCACATGCATCCCACATAGCACAGAAAGTTCAGGAAGCATAAATATCCATGTTAGCATGCTGCCATTGGCTAATTGCACAATTATCAGTAAGCAATATGATGGTGTGAACATGTGCTCCTGATAATTGCCACCATTTCCCATGGAGTGAGCGTGTATTTATTTACCACATTATTATTGCAAAAAATGTGTGTGATTTTGCTGGTAACTATGTAATTAACTTGTACCTCACTGGGTTATTTTCACTAGAACTGCATCTGGTGACTTCTAAAGAGCTGTTAGGAAAAATGCAGAGCATGACTTGTGGTTCTGTCCACGAGAATGCATATATGTTGAGCATATTTGTAGTTGATTCTTTTTGAGCCAACTGTTGGTGTCAATTTCAATTTATTGCGGGCTTGTGCCAGAGAATATGTGCTTCAATATAAAACACCACTTCTTTCTCTACTGATTCCATAAAACCACTTTCCACTAACCGTATTACTCTCCTCATTCAAATATTGGCTGGATTTGTTCAACACAGAGCAACAACCCTGCCTACCCTTTATATACTTTGTAAATGGTGAGGTTTACAATGCAGTTTTATGGATGTTACGTAGCCACCTTGGAATGGGGCTCCTTCAAGGTCCCATTTTTCAGAGTCTCTGCTTTATGTATCTGAGTGACAAATTGCTTTGGTTATTCTGTTAATGTGTATGTTTAATGTAATGTTGCTATATCGCATGGAAGATTGGAAAGTAGAGGAGGAAAGCTTCAGCCCTTTTTTCTGTTTTGCAGACTCAGGACCCATTAAGATTGGGTATATTTCTTTCCAGTCTTTTTTCTTACACACTTGGGATTTAAAAAAAAAAGATGAGTAACCACATTAGGCAGAAAAGTTGATAATCTTTTTTTCACTTAATACTGTATCATTATTTTCTCGGGCTCCAATAGAGTCTTATAAAAAAGTGTTTTGAGAGGGTACTTGCGTGGCTTAGTCAGTTAAGTGTCTGACTTCAGCTCAGGTCATGATCCCACGGTTTGTGAGTGTGAGCCCCGGGTTGGGCTCTGTGTTGACAGCTCAGGGCCTGAAGCCTGTTTCAGATTCTGTGTCTCCCTTTCTCTCTGCCCTTCCCCTGCTCGCTCACGCTCTCTCTCTCTTTCTCTCTCTCTCAAAAATAAATAAACATTTTTTAAAAAAGCCTTTTGAAATGAAATGGATAGGCACTTTCCCCTATATTTCTGGGTAAGTATAGCTTGAAACTCTGGACTTACACATCTAACAAATGTAAGAGGACTCTGAGAGGTGGAGAAAAGGGGGTAGACTGGCCAGGGACCTCAGGGCTCAGGTAAGGACATGGCAGTGAGTTCTCTGGA